>NC_043704.1:13355499-13379161 GCF_006229205.1 Suricata suricatta | reverse complement strand
TGGCCCGGCGGCTGCCGCGGACCCCCCGAGCGCCCTCCTTGCTCCCGGCGCGGCCATGGCGCGGGGCCTGCGGAGCTGGCTGGGCGGCTGTCTCCTGGTGTCAGGTGAGGGGTCCGCGGGGAGGGGGCGCGGGCTGGTCCGTGCGCCGGGTAGCGGAGGCCGGGCTACGACACCGGTCGCGACGGCCCCGGGGCCAACCCTGAGCGGACCCCGTAGGCGCCCTGGAAGTGGCCGAGTGCCCGGTCCGGCCTCCAGGGCCTCCGATTCGGTGCTCAAGCAGCCCCGCACCTGAGCTCTGCCGGTCCCCTGCACAGCTGTGTGGCTTCTGAGTTCTAAATCCGCTGGAACCTTGTCTGCTCTCCTGTACGTTTCTTGCTCGGTTGAGATAACCATGGACGCCTCCTTTCTTTCTGATGAACTCACCGGCCGCCTTCTCGGATACCACACTCTCCCGGCTCTCCTCCTACCTCTCAGGCCGTTTCGACCTAGGATCCTCCACCTCTGCCGGCTCCCTATATTGTCAAGTTCAGGCGCGCCACCCTCTTACCCCACACTATCCCTGTAGGGGATACCAGCTGAAGCCTGGCATTCAATACCGGCTATAGGCCTGTCTGTGATGCAAACGTGTATCTCTGTAGGCACCAGAAGGGCCGGCGGTAGTTAGTCATACCTTTCCCTCCACTTTTGTGTGTTTGATATTTTCTATTAAAAAGTTTAAAAATGGTTTCTTTATTTTATTTTCTTTTCTGAGGGGTTGGAGGGAGAGGCGCAGAGGGGGAGAAAATCTGAAGCATGCTCCATGCTCAGCGCTGAGCCCAGTCCCACGACCCAGGGATCATGACCTGAACCGAAAACAAGCATGGTCTCTCAACCAACTGAGTCACCCAGTCGCCCCTAAGAATGATTTGTCTCTAGCCCAGATCTCTCCTCTGTGTACCGGGCTCCTTCCTCCTGGTGGCCATCCCTGCTTGCATATCTCCAGCATCTCAAACCTAAGGCAGCTAAATTGGGACTCTTGATGTCCTTGCCCCAGACCCGGTAGCGGCATCAGGAGCTTAAGCCAGGAATGAATATTAATGTCTCCACACCAAATGCATCAGAAAGTCTCGAGTCTATACCTCTGGAAATACATTTAAATCCCACCACCCAAATCCAGGTCACCCACCACCCAATCCAAAAGCCCTTCTTTACTCTCACTTTCTGCCCCACCCCGACCCCAACCTCCCAGATAAAATCCAGACTCCCAGCATAGCTAACATGTGTCTCTCTTTCCCTCACCTACGTGCCCATTTGAAGACGTGGAGCTATAAGGCAGACCTGAGTGTTGGACATGGTCATTTACTTGTGCAGCTCTTTTGAAGAACAAAACTGCAGACATTTTCCTTTTATTTTTATAGCTTTAGGAATGGTGCCACCTCCTGAAAATATCAGAATGAAGTCTGTGAATTTCAAGAACATTCTACAGTGGGAGGTGCCTGCTTTTCCCAAAGGGAATCTGACATTCACAGCTCAGTACCATAGGTGAGTCTGGGGTGTTCTTGGGGGGGAAGGTCCTGAGCTGGTCACTGGGCTGGATGACAGGAGAGAGTCTGACTGCTGTCACTGACATGACCCTAACATCCCACAAGGAGCCTCCTGGCTGGCCTTCTTTCTGTCGGGAAATTCTTATAAAAGTTCTGGTCTCTGAAAAAAAGACAAGTAACGTCCTTTTTACTTTTTCTTCTCCTATGGGCCCATAGCTTGACAATCTCAGGGCCACGGGGAGATGCAGACCTTATGTCATGCGGCCGTGGATGTCCCTGGCCGCAGTGTAGGCTTGTTGCAATGCGAATATATCAGGTTTGTCACAATTGATGTTTTTTAAGAGAAAAACGCCACTGATATCATCTCCACTTAATAGAGTAGTATTGCTAGAAGTCAACAATTTGCAAGAGGAAGCCTTCCAGGAAAAGTGAAACATGAGGAACAGGAAGGCCCTGGCCATGCTACCGCCCACCCCCTCCAGCAGATGATAACAGAACCCCCCAGTGCTATGGGGTGCAGATAATTTGCTTAGTGGGTGCTCAGTCACTCTGTGGCCATGTCCCAAAATTGAAAGTAAGCCAGCTATGGTGGTCAAAAGCTCTGGCCTCCGAAAGAGCACAGAGGGTTATGAAGGAAGGGTGAGTGTCACCAAGGCAATTATCTGTGGTGTGCTTACTTCTCAACACCTGCCCTGCCTGGCGATTTTTCCCTCAGCAGCCAGCCCTCAGCAGCCCACTGTCAGCGCTGCAGGCTGGACCGCAGGTGACTCACCTTTATGCCAAGTGCAAACAACAGCGGGAGGCCACAGGGTGATGAGGTGACAACACGTGTCTCCAGGGTGACTCAGAATCTCACGGAGATAGTACGTACCTCACATCAAGCAGGAGGAAATGCGAGGCCCAGATCCCTTGAATCCTGCACTTCTCATCCAGCTCTGGTTTGCAAACTTACCCCAGGCCTGCTAAGTCAGAGAAGAAGTAGGAAGAAGCATGAAACTGTGTTTTGTAACTTTTTAATTCCAAGTAATCCTCAGCTAACGGAACATTTTAAGATTTCAAGTTCAGTAACAAAAGACTTCCAAATAGCTTACATCCAGATGCACCGTTTTTTTAAGGCTTGCCTGCCTTTAAGGTTTCTCCCCCTCTCTCTGTCATACATCATGCTTTTTTGCCCCTTAATCTTTCACGCTGAACTTCCAAGAGCAAGGATAATCTTTGACATCACCACACCACAGAGCTGCTGTCAAGGTCGGCAGCGTTAACACTGGTACAGTAATTTCCTCTGACCTCCAGTCCATACATGGTTTGGCTTTGTCCACCCATTTTCTTAAGGGTTTAGGAAGCGTCATTCTGTGACTCCTTTTACCCTGCTGGGTGGTCTCTCCCACTGATTGGTTTGATAATTTCATGTCTGTTTCTGTGGTCTTGACGGCTCTAGAGATTTCACTGTGGAGCATTAATCTCCCCCTCCCTCTGTCTCTCTCCCCTGGAGTTTATTCTTTGGCATTCCATTCTGTGCCCTTGTGGTAGAGGTGTTTGGTTTAGAGGGTCCTCTTTTAGGTGCGAGTTCCCAATGGCTTCCCAGTAACCAAGGGCCAGTCCCTGGGTTCCACGTGTCCTGAGCATGGAAGTGTGGACCGAGCATGGGCTATGCTGAGGAAGACACAACAGGTGCTGGGCGTGTCCTTGGGGAGGAAATTTGATCCTGAAAAATCGGATTACTGTTCCATGGCTTGTGAAAGGTTTATCTGAACTTGGCCTGAGAGGTTAGATAGCACAGACTCTCTCTTTCTTTTCTTTTTAAATTTTTTTAAATGTTTTTTATTTATTTTTGAGAGACAGTGCAAGCAGGGGAGGGTCAGAGAGAGAGGGAGACACAGAATCTGAAGCAGGCTCCAGGCTCTGAGCTGTCAGCACAGAACCAGATGTGGGGCTCGAACCCACGAACTGTGAGATCATGCCCTTAGCCGAAGTTGGATGCTCAACCTACTGAGCCACCCAGGTGCCCCACACAGACTCTCTTATATGTGTTTACTGGTGGGGGTGACCGGAGGAAGGGCGCTTTCAGAGGATATATTGGTGATTGTGGAATCATCTTTGAAAACTAGATGTGAATATGGGGAATGGGTCATATTACCTATTTAACGGGGAGTGGAGTATTTTTTTTAATTTTTTTAATGTTTATTTATTTTGAGGGAGAGAAAGAGACAGAGTGTAAGCAGGGGAGGGGCAAAGAGAGAGAGGGATACACAGAATCCAAAGAAGGCTCCAGGCTCTGAGCTGTTAGCACAGAGCCTGACGCGGAACTCAAACTCATGAATCGTGAAATAGTGACCTAAGCCAAAGTTGGACGCTTAATCAACTGAGCCACCCAGGTGCCCCAGAAAAGTATTTTTAAATGCAATAAAATGACCTGTGAAGGAGCAAACTGTTACAGAACAACTTTCGAAGAACCCTGTGTTCCAGCCAGTTGATGCATTAGTTTATTTTTTAAATTTTTTTTAAAGCTTATATATTTATTTTGAGAGAGGGAGAAATAGAATGAAGAAAGGAGAGGCAGAGAGAGAGGGAGAGAAGGAGAATCCTAAGGAGGCTCCAAGCTGTCAACACAGAGCCTGATGTAGGGCTCCAACTCATAGATCGTGAGATCATGACCTGAGCTGAAATCAAGCATCAGATGCTTAACCGACTGAGCCGCCCAGGCATCCCGATGCATTAGTTTAAGTGAAGGAAGTAGCCACATGTGAGAAAGCCCCCTTAATGCAGTGACCCCCTGGAGTTTCCAAATGGTGGGATGTCAGATTACCGTTGAAGAGTCAATTGACAAAAGGTTTGTGGTATATTAAGTGAAAAGAGCAGATTGTAGAATAGTATGATCCCAATTATCTCTACACACTTTTAGCAAGAAATTGTTCTAGGCATCGCCAAGAATGTGGCGAGGTGTGGTATGGCACCTAAGGCCTTGGGTTCTGAAGTCAAAACAGATCTAAGTTCCCTGGGGTGAGTTTCTTAAGTCCTCCATACCTGTGCCTCATCTCTAAACTAGGAGTGGGGTGCCTGGGTGGCTCAGTCGGTTAATTGTCCGAGTTTGGCTCAGGGCATGATCTCGCAGTTTGTGAGATCAAGCCCCGCATCAGGCTCTGCACTGACACCTCGGAGCCTGGAGCCTGCTTCAGATTGACAAGTGGGTTGTTACTACTTTTTATCATCATCCACCATCATTGTCACCTCTAAGGACAGCCAGATTGGCTTTGGGACCAAGACAGAGGGAGGTCCACTGAAGAGCCAGTCAGACAAAATCTTCACTGTTTGCAAGCCAGAAGCCTGGGTTTCCCGGGGTCAGGTGAAGCTGATCCGACCTCCTCAGGCCATTGTGGAAGTTAAGTTATGATACCTAGTCACTTTTCCCAGACATTGTTTTCCTTCTTCGACTTCACGCTTCTGCCACCCTCCCTTCAGTGATGGGTGTTGGGGCTCGAACTCTGTTTTAAACAAATTGTTTAGGACACGTCTATATAAAAATGAATTGTTTTAGTTTTTCCAGAGTAACTGCAGCATCATTTATAGGACATTGTTTGAAATTACCGTAATATACTTATTTTGGCCACTCTGTGTATATCAGTGTTCACAAACTGTCCCACATAATCAAGGAGGGAAGCTTTCTTGGTCAAATGTATTGAATACTCATCCCTATTTTGGAGAGATACGTGCTCAATAAGATATGAAGGTCACTGAGAAGTTGTGTTACGAAGACAAACACCTCTTTATCTTTACCTAGTTTCTGCCCCAAATCATTTGACCATGAGACAGATTATTTTTGAAACAACTTATGATATCTCAAGGATCACGCAAGTCCCATGGAGTACAATTTGGGAAATGCTCATATAAATGACGCATCAAAACTGATGATTTAGAATTTGGTTTATTTTTCTCATGTTATCCTCCATTATCCTTTGGTAGCAGGGATTAATAAACTACCAGGCAGCCTCAGACCAGAGTGAGAACTTTTTGTGATTTTCTTTTTCTGATTTTACAGTTACAAAAAATTCCAAGACTTGTGCATAAGTACTGCCTTGACGGAATGCGATTTCTCAAGTCTTTCCAAGTATGGTGATCACACCTTGAGGGTCAGGGCTGAATATGCAGATGAACACTCAGACTGGGTGAACATCACCTTCTGTCCTGTGGATGACAGTAAGTCACTTTGTTTTCCATTTCGTTATAATTCTGTCATCATGCGTTGGTTTTTTTTTTTCCATGGGGTAGCCCATCAGCAAGAACTCTTTGAGTTCCTGCAAAGTGGGTGGCCTTGCACAGGGAGCTTTGGGAATATTAAGAAGTTTGTGAGAGAGACAGGAAGGAATAGTCACAAAGCCAATATGATAATTAAGTATAAATCTAAGAACGTTCAGGCTTGTGGGTAAAGAAGGAGTTGAGACCAGTGTTGTTACTGAGAAGAACTGGAAGGATTGACGGAGTACATTTTCTGGGAGGAAGTCCGATAGGAGTTGGGAGCAAGGAAACGTGACGTGACCGGTGGAAGAATCCAGGTTATTCAAGGCACGTGTGGAGACAGACTGGCTAGATGTAGACAGCTGGCTTTCCCAGAATGAAGGACAGAGCAACAGGTTTGGTGAATGTCAGGCTGGCTGGTAAGCATCAAAAAGAATGTTCCTGGGTTAGATGTGGGGGCCGTGGGACTCACCAGAGGTCACGAGATGAGCATGATTAGAACATCAGGAATTGAAACCTAATTAAACCACCTTATGGCAATGGAGAGAATAAGCAGGTAAGGGCGACAAGCACCCTGACTAACAAGACTCAAGTGCAGTCTTCCAAGGAGTCGCTGGAGAGAAAGAAGTATTGGAAGGATCATCTCCACGCGAGGCAGGGTCTTTATTCTGCTCCCTGCGCTGGACCCCTGGGCTCCCACAACTTTGCCCTCCCTGGTGGGGAATGCAGCTAGGATACCCTTCCGCCCTTTCCAAGTTCTGTCCCAGGCATGGACCATAGAACTCTTATTTCTGGAGTCAGAAATTATCAAAGTTATATTATCTCTTCTAAAGGTTATCTTTATAAAAGTTGTGAAGGATAAACATGGAGAAAACAGGCAGCTTGGGGCGCCTGGGTGGCTCAGTTAAGTGTCCACCTCTTGATTTCAGCTCAGGTCATGATCTTGCGGTCTGTGAGACTGAGCCCCGAATTGGGCTCCTGTTCACAGCATGGAGCCTGCTTGGGATTCTCTCTCTCTTCCCTCATTCTCTCTCTTTCCTCTGCTCATTCTCTCTGTCTCCCTGTCTCCCTGTCTCTCTCTCTCAAAACAAATAAATAAACCAAAAAAAAAAAAAAATTAACAAGCAGCTTAACAGTAGTCAAGTTTTCAAAACATCGTGTAGATTTCTGCTCCTGTAATTGCTAAGTGACTGACTGGGTCCTGACTGATTCCAGTTCCTATTTGGGGACCCATCTGTGGAAATTCCCTTCAGAAACTGATACGCAATGGTTGAACAGCTTGCCCAAAGGTCTTGCAAGTAAGGCATGGCCCAGCAGGTATCGAGAGCCAGGCTGCCATGTCCATGCTCTTAGCAACAACTGTCCTGCTCCGGGTATTTGCCTCTTGAAGTTTACATGACAGGAAAGTGCTGCAAGATGTCACGTCGAATCTATTTACACATTTTGCTTTGAAAAAAATATCTACTAAATGTTCTCATCCGGTTTTCAGCTACCAGCAGATTAAAAACAAGAATAGAATGCTGGAAGCAGGCCCACTAACAGCCTCAAAAGAAGTTATAGCAGCCAGAGAAAAATACAGGATATGACTCAAATAGCACATCACCCAGAGACATTTATTATTCATTGTACAGTTGTTAGTGGGCACCTACTAGGTGTCAGGCACATTCGTAGTACAGAAGCTGTAAGAGTTAACAAGACAAAATCCCTGCCCTCATGGAGCATACACTCTAATGAGGGAAGACAAATAATAAATAGATATGTATTTTGTAACAGATTTGAATGTGGCTCTCAAGAAAATAAAGCAAGGCACTGGGGCAGAATGTGTTGGGAGCTGCTGGTTACATAGGGCGGTAAAAGATAGTCTCTCTGCGATAGTGACATTTGAACCAAGACCCAAATGAAGTGAAGGGACCAGCCACATAAATATCCGTAAAAGAGCATTTAGGCAAGAACAGCTTCAGACTTTGTTGGAAAACGTATATGATCAATTATGTATGTTAGGCACTAAAAATAATAGCCTTCAGCCCCACAAAGGAAATAAAATTCAACCCAACAGAAAGAAAAAAAGAGGAGAGGAACAAACAACAAAAAAGCATCTTTACAGAAAACAAATTACTATAGTTGGAATAATTACAAATATATCAGAAATCACAATAAATATAAATGGACTAAACTTGATTTAATAAAACAAAAGGCTATCAGATTTTTTTAAGAAACAAAATCCAACTACCCACCTTGGGCACACCAGTCAATGTCATAGTTATCTTACATTCAAGAGCAAAGTCCTTCAGTAGAGGGTTGGTCTGCACAGTTATGAAAAATAAATGTTTACGTTTTTAAATATGATTTTGGACTGTCATTTTGCTTTGTTCTCTTACCTAGCCATGATTGGACCACCTGGAATGCAAGTAGAAGCACTTGCTAATTCTTTACATATGCGTTTCTTAGCCCCCAAAATTGAGAATGAACCTGAAACATGGACCATGAGGAATATTTATAACTCATGGGCTTATAATGTGCAATATTGGAAAAATGGCTCTGATGAAAAGGTAAGCTCAGCAAATCATATGCATTTCAGATATAGGCTTCCCCTCTTTGCCTAGTGTTAGTCTGAGGCTGTGATATGGAGAAAGGGGGCTAGGAGGCCATCCAGTAAGGGTCTTTGCAAAGTGGAAGCACCTTATGGTCCAGAGGATTTAAGGCCGGGTCCTCTGAGTGCCAGGAGCTTCCCAGTCTGAAGGATGCCTAGAATCTGGCTCATGCTTCCCAGGCCCCAAGGAAAGTGTGTAATGCTTCCAGGGTACTAGCACTGTGAGAGCAAGCCTTCTCTCCCTGAAGGGAAGTTACAGGAAAAGATAGTTAGAGCTGACTCAGCAGTCACCTGGGTGATGTTGGAGTCCTCTAAATCAGGTGACATGCTGCATAACTGCTGTCCTGTGGTATGAGCCCCTGTGCACGCCATAGAACAGTCAAGTTCATGGTCATGGCAGCCGCACCCCTGGATGCTAGATGAAGAGTATCACATTTTACCCACCTGACCCCATCACTCTCCTCCT
Organism: Suricata suricatta; assembly: GCF_006229205.1. Lineage (NCBI taxonomy): Eukaryota > Metazoa > Chordata > Mammalia > Carnivora > Herpestidae > Suricata > Suricata suricatta. The sequence goes on along the minus strand of NC_043704.1, from coordinate 13,370,349 downwards.
CTCCAGGGGATGGTTCCTTTAAAAACATGAGCTAGGATGGGGCGCTTGGGTGGTTCAGTTGGTTAAGAGTCCAACTTCGGCTCAGGTCATGATCTCACAGTTTGTGGGTTCGAGCCCTGTGTTGGGCTCTGTGCTGACAGCTCAGAGCCTGGAGCTGCTTCGGATTCTGTGTCTCCTCCTCTCTCTCTGCCCCTCCACAGCTTGTGCGCTCTCTTTCTCTCAAAATTAAAATAAACATTAAAGAAATGAGCTAGGAGTTTGACCACGTTGGATGTTGCTCCTGCCATCGTGACTCCAGCCACACTCTGTGCCTCAGCTGCTTCATGGCTGCAGAATGGGCATGATAACCCACATCATTAATACAGTGGGGCTAATAACCTCCTTCCCAGGATTTGGAGGAGTTTAATGATATAATGAAAAATAAGCTTGTCCTGTTACCTGAACAATGCGTGTGGTCAACACATGGAGTTCCCTGCCCCTTCTGTAGGCATATGAAGGCTATTTTCATTCATCCTTGGTCAGGTTTTATCCTTATGCTTAGCGCTTCCAAGCTGAATGCCATTTGTGTTCCTAAACTGACTTACGTATGTGTCGTATAAGTTAGGTTACATATATGTTCTCTCCTTATATTAAATGTTGCTTTTATCACTTAACTCAAGTGTTTGGGAGGAAAGGGTCACATATGTGTATTGTTTTAGGAATTGTGTAATTAAATTCATAGGTACATACTGCTCAGTTCTTCCAGTATCTCAAGTTAATTTTTCTCCAAAAAAGTACTCCATTAAATGATGCAGGAGGTTAGCCGCCTTCACAGAATAGATGATTTTGCTTAGAGTCAAGATCCTAAGAATGTATTCCTAGAAAGCAATAAAGAATAATAAGGGATTTTTTTTTTAAGGTTATTTACTTATTTTGAGAAAGAGAGAAAGAGAGAGAATCCCAAGCAGGCTCCATGCTATCAGCACAGAGCCCAATGTAGGGAGATCATGTCTCAAGCCGAAACCAAGAGTTGGGTGCTTCACTGAAGCACGCAAACCCCTTCAGAATAATGAGTCTTATAGCCGCTTATCAAGTGCAGGGGTCTCTGTTAGACTCTCAGAGGCAAAGATAAGACAAGATTTAGCATATCTTTATTAAGGATCAGTTTCCTTAGCTGTGGTGCCTCCTGCACCAAGCGTGAAATGCAACACCCCTTTTATCTTTAGCTTCTTATCCAGGATGTGCCTGCAGGATAGGCGTCTGGTTGCACGTTTGTCCTGTCACTTCTGCCTGTTGTGTGGAAGCCCTTGGCGTGACATGCCGAGTGCTGGAGAGGCTGCTGCTCCCCAGTTCCTCCCAAACTGGTGTCTGCCGTGTCACCATTACCGGTTTATACAGGCTGTAGACTCAGCGTTTGTGTCCCCCCTCCCCCCACCCCCAGACTCCTGTGTTGAAACCTAATCCCCAAAGTGAAGGCATTAAGAGGTGGCCTTGAGGAGGCATGGACTCGTGCCCTTATAAAAAGCTCCCCCACCCCCTGACGTGCGAAGACTCAGCGTGCAGGTGGCTGGCCGTGAATGAGGAAGTGGCCCTCCCCAGACCCCAGATCTGCCTGGGCCTCGATCTGCGACTCTTCAGCCTCAAGAACTGCGAGCAACAAATGTTTCTTGTTTATGAGCCACCTGTTCTGTCACAGCAGCCTGCAAGGAATAAGACAGTCTGGTTCCCTTCTAGAAGGCAGTGTTAAAGGGCTGCCATGTTAGATCTTCAAGCTAATCGCATGAAAGGCTTCAGGAAATTCTATTTCCTCCTGACGGGAGAGAGTGGGCAGGTAAAATGAGAAGTTGCCCAGCTGTGAAAGGCACCTGGAAAAGGCAGTCAGCGGATTTGAGCAGGGCCCTCCCTGTCTGTCCTTCCCTGCCTGCCACTGTGAGTCAGCCCTGAGTTTAGTCTTTGAAAAAATAGCACTGTAAGGTTTTAGGGGTATTGGATTTCTAGAAATGAAAACCAGGGTTTTTAGGGGCACCTGGGTGGCTCCGTCGGTTAAGTGCCCGGCTTCGGCTCAGGTCATGATCTCATGGTTCCTGGGTTTGAGCCCCATGTCGGGCTCTGTGCTGACTGCTAGCTCAGAGCCTGGAGCCTGCTTCAGATTCTGTGCCTCCCTCTCTCTCTGACCCTCCCCTGCTCACACTGTCTCTCTCTGTCTCTCAAAAATAAACCTAAAAAAAAATTTTTTTTTAAAAAACCAGGGTTTTAAAAAATTTTTAATTATTGGAATCTACACCATACTCTTCATGTCGTTGGTGGAATAATCCAGTTCTCATCCTCCATGAGCTTAGCTTTCTCGTACAATAAAGGAATAGAGACAAGTTTTCAACAAACCCAACCCTAAAAGAAAAATAACCAATTACTAAAGTGTAGGATGAGTCTGTGCCCACTTCCTGTCGGAGTTCTCTCTGTGTAATGCATTTTAAGTAGGACCCTTCTATCCAGAAATGATAACCGTGATGGAAACGTGGGTGGTAGGTGTTCTATTTCCTCTATTTTGCTGGAAACCATCTTGGTTCCCCACATTCAGGAATATTATCAATTATGATATCTTATATTCAAACTAAGCTGAGTCAGGGGTGTCCTGCCAGAAACAGGCTGCGATGTGTGCCCTGCAGGGGAGGAAGGCCACCACTAGGAGAGCATCCCAGGGGCTCAAGTAGAGAAGCAATTCTAAGGAAAGCGTTGGGCAGTGAGGGTCAGAAACCTGCTCTGGACCTAGAAGAAAAACCACATGGAGTCTTAGAATAAATGACCAGTGTCATCAGTTCTGGGACTTCTATACCAGAGTCCCACAGAGTGACCAGGAAATTGTTGTCTCAAGGTTCTGGAGGCCAGACATCGGAGGCCAAGGTGTCGGTAGTGGTAGACTGAGGGCACTGAGGAAGAATCTGTTCGCGCCGCTCTCCTAGTTTCCGGATTGCTGGCTATCTTCAGTTCCTTAGCTTGTAGAAGTCACAACCCAACCTCTGCCTCCATCCTTACGTGGCACGTGCATGTCTGTGTGCAAATTTCCTCTCATATAAGGACGCCAATCCTATTGGAGTAGGGTCCATCCTAAGGAGCACTTTTAACTTTAGTACCTCTGGAAAGATCCTGTCTCCAACTAAGTCACTTTCCAAGGTACTAAAGTTTAGCACCTTAGCATAGGAATGTAGTGGTTACACATATTCAACCCATACAACTTAATTCTTCTTTAAAAAGGAGTAGGATGGTCTGGATGGCATTTAAACTAGAGAGCTCAGGAAATGAAGGGGCTCATCAGGACCACAGTCCATCCTTGCCCTTTGCCTTAAAATGGTCTCAGGGTCCCCTGACATGAACTTGGAGGAACACCTGCTTCCTTCATCTTCCTGTTTTGAGCCCAAAGTAAAGATTATAAGTGGTGAATAGGGGAGGAACTAAAGCTGGTGTCCCTTCACTGCGAAGGCATGTTTTTTTTTATTTTTGTCCTCATTCCTAGTGGCTGACTACTCGTCAGTATGACTTCGAGGTCCTCAGAGATCTTGAGCCCTGGACAACTTACTGTGTTCAAGTTCAAGGGTTTCTTCCGGATCGGAACAAAACTGGGGAATGGAGTGAGCCTGTCTGCGAGCCAACGACCAATGACGGTGAGTCTTGAGAATCACCATCTGCAATTCTGCCTCCTCTGAGCCTCTGAAATAGCCTTATAGACACCCCCCCCCGAGTGTTAGCGTTGTTAGTGCTGGTGTAGTGTTAGTGTTAGTATAAGTGTCCCTCAGACCGGGACGCATCCAGCTCAAACTGCAGCCCAGGTCAGCCTGACCGATCAGCTTCCTGCCGGAAGGACCGCCACCTTCTGAGGCAGCTCATTCTCTCTTAGACCAGAGAACGGGATGGACACTGGGCTCGGCCCCTGGCACCCACCAGCACCGTGTCCATTCTGTGCTCTCACATTCGCCGGTTGCAAGTCTCATCAGCCCCCCAAGACCACCCAGCAATGTCAAGCCAGACCCCCAAGAAGCCCTCCCTTCCCAGGCTGCATGTGTCCAGTCCCTTCAGACACACGAGGGAGAATTTGGAGACCTTTATCACGGTCTCCGGCAAGGGCTGCTTGTCTTGGCTACCAGGATGTCAACATAGCCCCTCACAGTGCCTCCACACTCCCTGTTTCTTTCTTTTTATTTTTAATTTTTTTTTATGTTTTATTTATTTTTGAGAGAGAGACAGCATGAACAAGGGAGAATCAGAGAGAGAGCGAGACACAGAATTCAAAGACAGCCCAGGCTCTGAGCTAGATGGCAGCACAGAGCCCAACGCAGGCTCAAACCCACAAACCATGAGATCATGACCTGAGCCAAAGTCAGATGCTTAACTGACTGAGCCACCCAGGTGCCCCGAAGCTCCCTGTTTCTTAAAACAGAGGGGGGAGGGGGGGAGGGAAAGAGGAAAAGAGGGAGAGGAGAGAGTCTCATTGGCCTGGACTTTGTGATCATTTACATACAGACACATTGCACATGGGATCATGCATGTCTGCACCCAAATGGCAGGCCTTTTTATTATTTAAAGACATCGTTGAGAGGCTCAGCCCGCTCAGACCACAGAAGGATGAATGCAGGCAGGTCCTCACCAGGCCATTTTCATTTACTGAGCCCCTCCTGGAAGCAAGGCGCTGGTCTGGGGGCTACAGAAATCCAAAGGAGAGTCAGAAAGCACTCCTTCCAGAGAGAATAGAACTTTCCACCTTCCGTGTCACGGTGCCGTGGACAAAACTGCAATGCAGCAGTCTCATTGATTCATCACCTCTGCTCATCCGGTTCCTGGGTGTTGCTTTTTGTCACTGAGCCTATTTCTCGCCCAATTTTGCCTCGTCGCATCTAATTTGCCAGAAAGAACTTCCGGATCTTTCTTTTTTTTTAATGTTTTTTTATTTATTTTTGAGAGACAAAGAGAGCACAAGCAGGGGAGGGTCAGAGAGAGAGGGAGACACAGAATCTGAAACAGGCTCCAGCCTCTGAGCTAGCTGTCAGCACAGAGCCCGACGCAGGGCTCGAACCCATGAACCGTGAGATCATGACCTGAGCCGAAGCTGGATGCTTAACCAACTGAGCCACCCAGGCGCCCCAGAACTTCGGGATCTTTACCATATGTTGCCCAGACTGTCGGTGTAACCCGGGATACACCTGCCTTGAATCCGCTTAACTCTGCTTGCTGGTCACTGAGCCATTGGGATAGAGTGGACTATTCTATAAGCTGGTTTGGGGGTTTTTTGGTCCACAAGGTCACCGTGAGAAACTGGCAAATAACCAGCTGGAACAGACTCCCCTGGGCCGAAGGCAGCACTACCTCAGCTGTTCCAGGACTGTTAGCAGATGTTTCTCGAAACGAGAGCCCTGTAATCAGGCGTGCTTAGAAGCGGTGGGGCGCTGCCTTGCCCTCTCCGAAAAGTCACCCTGTATTTTAAGACTTTTTGTATATTTGACCTTTCACCACCTTTTTTTGAGGATTAGCATTCCGAGGAACAGAGCCCAGGAAAAAGCAGCCCATCTTGAACTTTTCCAATAGATCACCCTGCCCAAAAAAGTTAAGACCGTTTTGAGCTAATTGCTTCTTGGTGCCCTAACGTTGCTTTCGGTTATCATCCTTACCCTTTTTAAGTGGTTGGTAATTAACCACTTAATTTTCCATTCTTGAATGCATGTTATTTTTTTCTGTAGATCGGCATCAAGCCTGCCGGCCTACAGTTTCTTGAATCTTATACTTGTTGTTCTCTTTGTTTTGTAAATGCACAAGCTGTTTGCCAGGATTCAGAATTCTTTAAAAAAAATTTTTTTTAACCTTTGTTTATTTTTGAGAGAGAGCATGCACACAGGTGGGGGAGGGGCAGAAAGAGGGAGACAGGAACTGAAGCAGGCTCCGAGCTGTGAGCACTGAGCCTGATGTGGGGCTCAAACTCATTAACTGCGAGATCATGATCTGAAACTCAAGACTCGGCTGCTCAACCGACGGAGCCACCCAGGCACCCCCAGCCTGAAGCCAAGATCCTTTCATGCCTTCCAGGTACATGATCTTTGCGTTGTCATCCAAAAATCTGCAATTGTGTTAGCAAGTTTTTTCAGGGCTACAGAGCCACAGAGAGCATGAAAGTCTTGCTGTCTCCCTGGAGGGCATTCTCTGCCATTCTCTTTCTCTAGCCCCCAGTTCAGTGCCTCGCATCTCTAGCCCAAGGTCAATGCCCAAGTCCACCTGCCTGTGTCCCTGCTTCTGTGGTCTGAGCTGGCCGAGCCTCTCCGCAGAGCCTTTAACTAATAAAAGCCCTCCTGTCTATGTGCTACAAGTTATTTTCTAGGCCATGCGTTATTTCTACAGACCTTCTCAATTGTTTCTCATTTTATTTTTCTCTTGAATCATTTTTACTTGAATCAGAATTCTATACATTGGGAGCCCCCATCCTGCTTGAATCACTAGAAACCCTGGTCTGGGGATCATCCTTTGCTCTGAACACCTGTCACATGCTTTCCCAAAACCTTGAGTACATTTCAGGATCACCCAGTGTCCTGCCTTTCCCCCATTAACATGACATGGGCCGTGGGACAAGTCCCAGACTGCCCCGAGCCTCAGCTGTCTCATCTGGAAAAGAGGGAGAGCCCCGTGGTGCCACCACACGCAGGGCTTGGGGGACCCGAACAGTGCCTGGCACAAAGTGAGGCCTTAGTACAGGAGATATCACGGTCACGTTATTGACATTATAAAAATCACATTGTCAAGTATTCCTAAGGTTTATGTCATGAGACACAGTGTGAGGCCTACAGTTTGACCAAGAGACATATTTCAAATATTTTATGACTACAAATGATTACCCACAACTGACAAAGTCCAAGCATTTTATAAAAGTATAACCCACCGAAAACCTACTTTTGCCAAGCATCATCTTAGGTTTATTTAAACACAGTTATCTCTTTTTTTTAATGTTCATTTTTGAGAGAGAAAGAGAAAGAGTCCAAGCAGGGGTGGGTGGGGCAGAGAGAGAGGGACACAGGATTCACAGAGGGTTCTGCCACTGACAGCCATGTGCCCAATGTGAGACTTGAACTCATGAACTGTGAGATCATGACCTGGGTCCAAGTCAGACGCTTAACCTACTGAACCACCCAGGCGCCTCGAAACACAGTTTTCTGTTTTAAACCTCACAGCAGATTTGGGCTCTGCCCCTTCTATAAACTGAAAAATCAAGGTTCAGAAAGGTGAGGTAACTTGCCCACGTTGCTCAGCCAGTGAATGGCCAGGGACGGAGTCGGTTATCTTCCTGTAATTTACTGCCTGCAGGTGAATTCCAGAGGCAAGTGCAGGCGTGACTTCCCTGCAGGTAACACAGAAAGGGAGTTGCCCTGCCGGACCCCATGGTCAGAGAGCAGAGGACTTTGACTCAGATCCTCCTGTAATTCCAAGCCTGTGTAAAGCAGTGACCCATGTACCTCTTCTCGCTCAGGGTGAGTCACAACAGCATCCTTCGAATTTTGTCACCACCAACCAGGAGTGCCCATGGAAGGTCCTTAAATAAGATGCTGGCATATCCCAGCTGGATCTTGAGGAGCCCAGACGCTGCCCTCGGGGGCACTCAGCATGGTGTCATAGACAGCGCAGGGTCTGGGGCGAGGCCCGCAGTGTTTAGTCCGCGTTCAGTGAGCGATCCTGCCCTAGGCTGCACAGAGAGCTGCCAGGAGGTCAGATGGAAAGACAGGTGGACGAGGGGCAGCCTGGGGCTTCCCTAAGGTTCCAGGTGGGCCTCCTGTTGCTGGCTGAGGTCCCTCCCCGGGGGACCTCGAGACCCTGCAGCCACCGAGAAAGGACCTGTGTGAATGCTGCAACTGTGGGCTGGATGGCGCCACCCCACCATCCTAGCAAATGAAGCGAGAATTCACAGGGGGATTCTGGGAGGAGTTCCCCTTGGGCCGGAAAGGGGATGTGGCCACTGTAGAGCATGAAAACACAGGGGGAGGAGGGAGGAAGGCAGGCTCGCCTGCCCCTGCGCCTCCTGCAGACACCACACAGGAACAGATAACTGATGTGGCCTGTGGGCCACGTGCTGCTAAGTGTTGGGGCGGGGGAGGCGGGTAGCAGCTGATGAGGCCCTCACATGCTTGGGACCGCCCCCTGCAAGCAGGAGTTGACATATTCTCAACAAATAAAATGGCTCCCTTTAAAATGACTTGCTCTTGGGGCACCTGGGTGGCTCAGTCAGTTAAGCCTCTGACTTCAGCTCAGATCGTGATCTCACAGCTCATGAGTTCGAGCCCCACATCAGGCTCTGTGCTGACAGCTCGGAGCCTGGAACCTGCTTTGGATTCTGTGTCTCCCGCTCCTTCTTCCCCTCCTCTGCTTGTGCTCTGTCACTCTCTCTTTTGCTCAAGATTAAATAAGCCAAAAAACCTAAAAACATTAAAATAAATAAAATGACTTGCTCTTAAAGAGCAGGGTTCACTTGCCTTCCCCTCTCAGCACAAGATGCTTTGGGTTTGATCGGAGGGTGGTGCCAATTCCCAGGCTTCGGGCCCTGAGAGCCTAGGTGGTCCCAGACGACAGGAGAAGACACTTGGTGATGAATGAAGGGAGACAGGACCACAAATACCCAGGTCAGAGACGAAGCTGGTATTCAGTGAGGACTGCAGAAGGGAAAGAGCTGCCTGGGCTGGGGTAGGGTTTTTTGTTTTGTTGTTGTTGTTGTTGTGGTTTATCTTTTTTGTTTATTTGTCTTGAGAGAGAGTGATCGGGGAGAGGCAGAGAGAGAGAGTCCCAAGCAGGCTCCGTGATGTTAGCACAGAACCCAATGCGGGATTCGAACTCATAAACCATGAATGATCATGACCTGAGTCTAAATCAAGAGTCAGACACTCAACTCACTGAGCCACCCAGGCACCTGGAGCTGCTTGGTCGTTTTAAAGGAAGAACAAGAGGGGAGGTTCCTGGGTGGTTCAGTCGGACTTCAGCTCAGGTCATGATCTCACGGTTCATGGGTTCGAGCCCCCCTCGAGCTCTGTGATGACAGCTCAGAGCCTGGAGCCTGCTTCTGGTTCTGTGTCTCCCCCCTCTCTGCCCCTCTCCTGCTCACACTCTGCCTCTCTCTCTCTCAAAAAAGAAATAAACATTAAAAAATTTTAAAGGAAAATGAGGGCAGGGAAGAGAAAAAGTACAAAACGCAGGTGAGAGGGTCCGTGTCAAAGCAGTTAGGCCATCGGTGTCTGTCGCTAACTGGCATTAACAGGTCAGTGCCTACCTTCGGAGGCTGGGGGACAGGGGCCCACCTTCGTGATGGCTGCAGTTCAGAGGAATGGCTTTCAGGTCCTTGAGCAAGACACCCCTGGGTTTTAGGAGACACCTACGCATCTCGGAGGGGCAGAGGAAGGATTCACAGTCATAAGCTTTGTAGAGTGAACGCTGGAAGAAAGGAAGGCCAGGCATTGGCAGCCTCGAGCTTCCCCAGACAGAAACCCAAGGCGGGTGCTGGGCCAGCCTGGCAGCCTGGCCTCAGCTGAACCCGCTGGAATTTGGGCGCATCTCTGGGCACAGAGACTTGGATGGAGGCGTCATGCCAAGACCTTTTGCCATTCTCAGTACAAAGCACACCCCAGGGAGTCCCAGTTTCTGCGTCAAGGCAGAAGAGGTGTCTCCAAAACAGGGACGCCCACCACTCAGGACTCTTGCTGCTTCTTACCGTGCGTGTCCAATAGGAAGGGGTGACGTTTGCTGGGAACACCTGGATTCACTAGCAGGTTTCTGGTGGCACCGCCTCCTCAGCAGACAGCTCTGTTTTCAGGGGCTGACGCTGGATTGTGACAGTGGGGTGGTGTTGCAGTCACGTGCCCTGTGTGTCCCCAAGCAGCAGGTAACGCGGCCCGCTGTCCTGTCCCCACAGAGACCGCCCCGTCCTGGACCGTGGCCGTCGTCCTGGCCGCCTCCGTGTGTGTGGCCTTCCTGCTGCTCGGCTGCAGCACCCTGCTTTGGTGCTTGTACAAGAAGACCAAGCACACCTTCTCCCCTGGGGCCCGTCTGCCTCAGCACCTGAAGGAGGTAGGCCTAGAGGGGGCTGATTGGAAGGGGACCTCCTTTTTTTTTTCTTATATTTATTTTTGAGATAGAGAGATAGCAGGCAGGGGAGGGTCAAGGAGAGGGACACAGAGAATCCTAGCCGGCTGCATGCCGTCAACGCACGGCCCGATGTGGGCCTCGAACTCATGAACCGTGAGATCATAACCTGAGTGGAAATCAAGAGTCGGATGCATAACTGACTCAGCCACCCAAGTGGCCCCGAAGATGACCTCCTGTGAAGTCAGGGCCATCTAATCCCACACGGCGGGCTGTCCTGGAGAATGACAGCACTTCGGGGAAGTCTGTGGTCACAGAACAGCCCACGGGGAGGAGGCAAAGCCCTCCCTCCAAGCTGGACACTGATCCTTCTCCGACCTTCCCTGCCTGAAGCCCCAGGTCGTCAGGGGCACGCAGCTGTGAGAAAGCTGCCAGCAGTGTCCGGTGGCCAGGGCAGTGAGGGCCTCCTTCCAGAGGAGATCCGGGGACACACCTCAGCGTCCACTACAGGCCACCGCGTGTACCACAGGGACCCGCCGGGGCAGTGCCTCCAGGGTTTAGGTCGTACTCTTCCTGGGGAAGGTTACACGCGGAAGGTTAACAGAGCCAGCCCCAGTCCCACTGTGGGGCCAGTCTCAGGAGCACAGGGGACACGGTCTCATGGCTCTGCTGACCCCGAGGGCCCCTCTCCCCGCTCACCTCCCGTAACTGCCGCTCATCTCACTGGGCGTCCCAGGCCCTCAGCCCTGAGAAGTTCAAGTCTCTAGTCTCTAGTCATGGGCACTAGAGGCCTGTCCTTGTCCACATGCCATCAGAATGGCACAGGAGACACCCTGAGATACCCGGTGACTCCCTTGTCATTAGAACTGCGCAGGGGGATGGGGCGTCCGGGAGGATCAGTCGGCCAAGCGTCCAACTTCGGCTCACGGTTCGTGGGTTCGAGACCCGCATCAGGCTCTATGCTGACAGCTCAGAGCCTGGAACCTGCTTCAGATTGTGTCTCCCTCTCTCCCTGCCCCTCCTCTGCTCACAATCTGTCTGTCCGTCTCTCTCTCAAAAATAAATAAACGCTAAAAATAAAGAAGAAGAAGAAAAAGAACTGCCCAGGGGACACCCTGGGACTTCCGGTGACTCGCTCCCGTGCCAGCTGGGCTCCTGACATGGAGAGGTGGCAGCCGGAACGTAAAGTTCACCAGGACTCTCCTCCAGTGGCCCCTATAGAAGAGCTCCCCCTTTGGGAACCCTCTAGACCAGAGGTCAGCAAACGTCCTTAAAGGACCAGATAAGCAAATACCTGAGGCCTTGGAGGCAAAGTCAAGGTATCATGCAGATGCGTGTACAACCACTTACATGTAGTCATTTAAAACTTTAAACCGTTTTTTAAATGTTTATTTATTTATTTTTGAGAGAGAGAGAGGGAGCATGTGCACACACACAAGCAAGGAAAGGGCAGAGAGAGTGAGAATCCCAAGCAGGCTCCGTGCTGTCAGCCCAGAGTCCCATGTGGGGCTCGAAGTCGCAAACCGTGAGATCAAGACCCGAGTGGAAATCAGGAGTTCAACGCTTACCCCACTGAGCCACCCAGGCGCCCCCTAAAACCATTCTTAATTCCTGGGCTTCACCGTAGTTTGCTGACCCTGCTCACAGAGCCTCAAATTGACTGCACACCCAGGTGGGCCCCTGGGAGTGAGGGTAAGTGCGGCCACGCCGGTCTCTCCCCCCTTGGTTCCTGAGCCTGGGTACTCTGTCTGTTGAGGACGCAGCGTCACACGAGGGCCCTCACTTCTGGCCGCACCCTGGGTATCCAGGGACGACGCCCGCTCTCGCAGGGTGCCGCTGCCCCGCTGGCTCGTCACCTGCACCTCCCGCTGGCCGGTCCGCCGGCCCTCCAGGCAGGCTGGTGCGCTGTGTGGTGTCACCGGTGGGTCCCTTAGACACATGGCCACTCTAGCCTCTCTTGCCGTCGTGGGCCCTGGTTTAACATGATACTGGGTGGGGGCTGTACCAACTTGCCGGGACTTCCGTCACAAAGTCCCATGAACTGCGTGGCTTAAACAACGGGTTTATTCTCTCTCAGTTGTGGAGGCGAGAGGTGTGAGCGGCAGGTTCCTCCGAGGCTGTGAGGGAGTCTGTCCCCGGCTCCGCTCTGGCTTCTGGTGGCTGCCAGCTGTCGTCACCACCCCTGTGCTTGTGGTCGCATCACTGCCCCAGCCTCTGCCTGTGTCGTCCCCGTGGTGTCCTTCACATGTGTGCCTCTGTCCACGTTTCCTCTTCTTATAAGGACTCCTGTCGTATGGATTAGAGGCCCGCCCTAAGGGGGTCTTTCTAACTTGATTACCTCTGTAAAGACCCTATCTCCAAATCAGGTCACATTCTGTGTAGGGACACTGGAAGGGGCGGCAAAGCACTTGGCTGGCATTGATACTCCTTGATACTTGTTTGAGGAACGACTTGCCGTCCTTGTCCGACAGGGCCCGAGTCAGCGCTGCTGAGGACTGAGAGAGCATTGGCTCCATTGGCATGGGGTCCCGTGGCGGTCTTGGAGTCCATATGTGACACGGAGACCCTTGGACCTGCTCCCCTGGGTCCTTACACTCACCTCTCCCCCAGACTTCCTTGCCCTGACCCTCCCTTCTGGGTCCCTGACCACCAGCCTAGCCATTAACCTCTGCCTCTGAGTCCATGGGGAGCCCAGTCCTGGGCCACTTTTCTTTCACCACGAAGGAATGACCGGACCCCTGGCCTGATGCCCTGCCCGATGGAGGGCTTGCCCCTCTCCCTGGCCATGCAGGGCCCCCCACTTTGGGGCTCTAGTGCTACCACAGGCCACTTTGGGTTTGTGCCCACGTGCCACGCCAGCCCCCCTGCGGACCACATTTGGCCTTTTCCTCCTCCTCCAGCTGGAGCCCCACGTGGTCACAGTGTGGACAGAGGCAGACACACTGGCAGGGCAGGGGTGGACGGCGTGGGAGGCTGGGTCCCGTGCACACGCATCCTCTGACCTCACTTCTGGCCACAGGCTATGACTCTACCCGGTCCCGGTCCCTATAACATCCCGGAGCTGTTTTACCAGTAGGGCATAACTCTCTGCTTCAGGTGGCCTGGCCTGGGCCCAGAACTGCCATCTTCTGCGTGGTGATCCTCCTTTTAGGATTTGCCTTCACTTTAGAGAGGGTGTCCAGCCGGTCCTGCTCCAGGGGCCTCCTAAAACTTCGCTGAGGTGGCGGGTCCCTAAACGTTCACACAGCGAGTTTCCCGAGCCCAGAGATGCATGTGTCTTACCAAGGCCTTGCCACGTCTTTCTCTTCTGGTCCCGTTACCATACTGTCGTGATAGCTGGTGTCGGGCCTTGTTCCCACACCACCCAGTTGTTAGCAACTGCCCTTGGGAAGGACACAGTCCCTCGTGTCCCCCGCCCTTCTACATAGGGTGGTTTCTGGACTCTGCTGTGAGCCGGGCCAGCCCTGTGTTCCCAGATGCTTCGGAACACGCACCACGAGGGCTGGCCTGAGCAGCATGGCGTCCGTGGTGGAGGGAAAGTGAGACACATGACCACAGGCAGGAGTTTCTGAGCAGTTAGAACCTTCCGTCAAGAGTGTTAACCAAGACTCCAGTGGGCAGAATGAGCCAAGAGGCCTCTGTTAGCTCCTGATAAGCAGGGAGAACAAAGAGAGGCCAGCCCTTTGTTCTGGGCAGAAGGTATTTGGAGACCCAGGAGGAAGCAGAACTATTCACCTGCTGTTTTTGCTTCTTCTGGCTTGTCATCACAGAGACTGGTCAGACAGGAAAGGACACTGGGACCACGTGCCGTAGGGCAGATCAAAGCCAGAGCTGTTGGAAGGAGCCCCTGCTCCAAGACTAGAAGACGTTCCTCACCTGTGGAGGCAGGCCCTGGAATGGCTGAGAAATGCGGGCAGGGGAGCTGGAGAAGGGGCCAGAAGGGAGAGGACACAGGAAACCGTGACGACTGGGTTCATTGCATCATGAGATGCTCCACCCTGGCACGTGATGTAAACGTTCGCCGACCACGGCTCAGAGAACAGTTCTGGGCTGAGGGAGACTCAGCAGGGACGGGCCTTGGAGTTGGAGCAGTAGGGAGGCTTCTCCAACCCCGATATATTGAGTTTCTGGACGTGTCCCGCCGGGACACCAGCCTGACACTTGCTCTGCTGAGATCCAGCACATCTCCCGCTGGTCTTCTGTGTCCCCTTTCCCAGGAGAATCCAGAGTGGTCCTCCTCCATCCTTATGAACCTGCTGGATCCGAGAGTTTGGGGAAGTTACTTCTCACCGCAGTGTCTTCCTTTGCGCAGTTGAGATCGCGCTGTCATTCCTCTTGGCCCTCCCCTCCCTTCCATCAGGTGGGAGGTGGACATCCTGTGGCATTGAACCAAGTCCCATCAGAGGGTTGAGTGTGTGTGGCTATCACATTAAGAAGGGAGCAGAGTGTCAGAAGTGAGGCCACAAGTAAACAGCAGACGGGAGAGGGAACCTGCAGACTTTTGAGACCGTCTCCACCGCATCCTGAAGATCTAAGAGCATCGGTGGACCTACCAGGAGGAAAAATGGCAACATGAAGTCGGCAGATATTCTAGGAAACACCTGGACATCTTTCATGGTTCAAGGAGTGCGAAAGACCCAGATGGTTAGACTAGGGTTCCTGCTTGTAACTAGCCCCGACCCCTAAGAGAGACAAATAAGCGAGGCCATGTGCATTAAATGTGCTAGATAGAGGAGTCTGGGTGGCTCAGTCGGTTGAGCGTCCGACTTTAGCTCAGGT
>NC_043704.1:13352930-13355399 GCF_006229205.1 Suricata suricatta | reverse complement strand
GGCAGATATTCTAGGAAACACCTGGACATCTTTCATGGTTCAAGGAGTGCGAAAGACCCAGATGGTTAGACTAGGGTTCCTGCTTGTAACTAGCCCCGACCCCTAAGAGAGACAAATAAGCGAGGCCATGTGCATTAAATGTGCTAGATAGAGGAGTCTGGGTGGCTCAGTCGGTTGAGCGTCCGACTTTAGCTCAGGTCATGATCTCACGGTTTGTGGGTTCGAGCCCCACATCAGGCTCTGTGCAGACAGCTAGCTCACAGCCTGGAGCCTGCTTCAGATTCAGTGTCTCTTTCTCTCTCTGCCCCTCCCCAGTTCACACTCTGTCTCTCTCTATCTCTCAAAAATAAATAAATGTTTAAAAAAACTTTTTTTAATTTAAAAAATTTATAAATGTGCTAGATAGAAACATAGCACAAGTCATGTGTATTTGAAATTGACTAGTAGCCACGTTGTTGTTTTTTTTTTTAAGTAAAAAAGGGCAGGTGAAATTAACATTCACGATATATTTATGTAACCCAGTATTTACAAGCTATCATTTCAACATATAATGGATATTCTCTTTAATTTTGGAAATATTCACATTCTTTTCTCATACAGAGTCTTTGAAATATGGCCTTCTCACCGCACATGTTGATTTGACTAGCCACATTTCAGGTGGTCAGAAGCCACATGTGACTCGTGGCTGCCAGGCAGCACAGCGCTGAGGGCTGAAACTATGGGCACATCGGGTACTGGCAGGCACCAAAGAGAGCCCCTAACTCAGCCTGGAGACAGGAGATTCTGTTCATTATTTGAAGATACATTCATCCTGTGCCTGCAACATCCTTCATCCTAGGGAAGATGACACTCAGGCTGTGTTGGTGCCACAGCATGTGATTGGTCTAAAAATCTCCCTCCCAGGTTTTTTTTTTTTTTTTTAGTGTTTTTTATTTATTTTTGAGATACAATGGGAGCAGGGGAGGGTCAGAGAGAGAGACACACACAGAATCCGAAGCAGGCTCCAGGCTCTGAGCTGTCAGCACAGAGCCTGATGCGGGGCTCAAACCCATGAACCGTGAGATCGTGACCTGAACCAAAGTTGGACGCTTAACTGACTGAGTCACCCATGCGCCCCTCCCTCCCAGTTTAAAAGAGGAACCATGAGGGCACCTGGGTGGCTCAGTCAGTTAAGTGGCCAACTCTTGGTTTTTGGCTCAGGTCACAATCTCACTGTCTGTGAGATCAAGCCCTGTGTCAGGTTCTGCTCTGACAGTGCAGAGCCTTCTTGGGATTCTCTCTCTCTCCCTTTCTCCCTCACCCTCCCCAGCTCAGTTTGCCATCTTGACCATTTCTAAGTGCACAGTTCAGTGGCATTAAGTACATTCACGCTGGGCCACATTGTTGGGCAGCCAGCACCACCGTCCATCACCAGAACTTTTTCATGATCCCAAACAGGATTTCTACCCCCATTAACAAGAACTCCCAGCCCCCCTCCCCAGCCTCTGGCATGCCCGTCCTGCTTTCTGTCCATGACTTTGACTACTCTGGAGACCTCACATAAGCGGAACCACACCACATTTGTTCTTTTGCACCTGGCTTCTTCCACCGAGCATAATGTCCTCCAGGTTCATCCACGTAGCCTGTGTCAGAACTTCATTCCTTTTTAAGGCTGAATAATTTTCCAGTGTAGGGACAGACCGCCTCTTATCCATTCCCCTGTTGATGGGTTGCTTCTACCCCGGGCTCTCGTGAATAATACTGCTGTGAACATGGGTCTACAGATACTTCTTTGAGACCCTGCTTTCAGTTCTTCTGGGTATGTATTCAGAAGTGAAATTGCTGCATCATATAGTAATTCTGTTTTTAAGTTTTTTGAGGAACTCTCACTCTGTGATTTTCACATCCTTGAAATGCGCATTCTCTGGCCAGGAGTTCTGTATAAAATCTGGGTAAGCCCAGAAATGGAAATGGGAAAATCTGATCATTAACTAGCTTTCTTTTCCCCCCTACCTGCAGTTTTTGGGACATCCTCATCACAACACGCTTCTGTTTTTCTCCTTCCCGCCCTCTGATGAGAATGAAGTCTTTGACAAACTGAGTGTCATTACACAAGTCTCCGAAAGCAACACGCAGAGTCCTGGCGATGACTGCACCCTGGGGACCCTGTCTGGGCACGGACCCTCCGGGCTGGCCCCCAAGGAGGCAGTGCACCCGGCTGAGTACGGCACCCCCCTGGTCCTCTCGCCGGCGTCTGAGGGTAAGCGGAGCAGGAAACCACCTGGGCAAACCCCAAATCTGGATCTCGAAGATTCCAAGACCGCATATAACAGCCAAAGACCTACATTTTAAAGACTCATTTGGCAAAAAAATAACTCCACGTTGGGAATTTGTTGCTTTATCCAGGCCTCAATGACTCTAGAAAAGAAAAAATGTTGACCACTGGGTGTATAATTTCCAGCCTCGTATGCTCACTCATATGAGGAATAC
>NC_043704.1:13338329-13352830 GCF_006229205.1 Suricata suricatta | reverse complement strand
GGTGGGGGGCTAGTCTCATGCCAGGGGAGACATTGATTCTCTTCCCCAGTTGATTCTTTCTCCAGACACATGGGGGTGGGGGGTGCTGCCGAGTTCTGCACATGTGGAGGCATCTGGCTCAGGAGAGAAACGAGACGCCCCACTGCCCCCCTCCCTTGCCGCGAACACTTGCGCTCTTACTCACACCTGACTCCCTCACCTGGCCAATGTGAACCTCCTCCCTTCCTTGGAGCTCCAAATGCCCCACACTTACTTCCTTGTCCCCTCACCGTGGGCTACAGGGACGCAAGCCGGGCTCCAGCCCAACTTTGACTTAGAAGATGGGCAGCAGCAAGAGGTGGGGGTCCTGGGAGAAGTAGCTGGCGGCCAGGGGAGGTCACACCAAGCAGCGACATGCCCATCAGACTGGGTCTGCTCTAGACATCGCTCCTGCCTGGGTCCCCACTAGGTCTGTTTCCCCCAAGCCTTCCGGAGACTCTGAGCTCCTCTGCATCATACTGAGAAACTCCTTTTCTTCTTATATCAGCCAGAATAGGTTTCTAATGTTTGCATCTAAAACCGTGATCGGGCTTCCGAGAGTGAAATGGAGTAGACATGGATTTCCCAGTCCTCAAAATCCATGGAGCAAGCTCAGGAGGAGGAAGGGAAGAGTGAGGTACCTCTCAGCCTGGTTTCCCAGCGGAGGAGTTGACAGTAACACCTTCCCTCTAGAGGTGGGAGGTCCTGAAGGGCTTCAAGGAGAGAAGTTGAAGTCCAAGATTGGCTAGCTGGAGTTCGGGGGGTGGGGCTAACCAGCCTCCTGCCTGGATTGGGAGTGAGACACCGGGAGGGAAGATAAAGGGAGGGGAAAGCATGGGTCCTCCTGGGCCAGGAGCTGACAAGGAGCCTCTGCCCCACGCTGCTGGGAAAGCCCCCCCCTCCAGGGTATTTTGTGAGGTGGGAGTGGAACCCGAGTCATCTCTGTGACCGAGGACTCTAAGTACTCTGAGAAATGCACTGTTGTAGGTTCCCCTCACCAACCCCACTGCTGATGGATATTTGGTTGGTGCTGAAAAGCCCCCCCACAATGCCCTCCTCCTGAGCACTCCGTTTAGCTCTTGACCACCTCTTTATTTTTTCCTTAACATTTATTTATTTTTGAGAGACAGAGACAAATCATGAGCAGGGAAGAGGCAGAAAGAGAGAGAGACACAGAATCAGAAGCAGGCTCCAGGCTGTGAGCTGTCAGCACAGAGCCCGATGTGGGGCTCGAACCCACGAACCATGAGATCATGACCTGAGCCGAATTCGTGTGCTCAACTGACTGAGCCACCCAGGTGCCCCCTTGACCACCTCTTTAATGATGCAATCGGCTCATGTCTCTGCAACAGTAAATAGGGGACTCATCTATCCTTTGGCAACCCTGGTGATAAGGAATGCCTATTTCCTGCAATATGGCTGATTAAGCAATGTCCCTGACCCTCAGATGAAATCAACTGAAATGCTGGATATAATGGGTATTTTTAAATATATTTTATTTTTTAATTCCTTTAAAGATTATTTATTTTTAGAGAGAGAGAGCGAGCCTGGGAAGGCAGAGAGAGAGGGAGAAAGAGAATCCCAAGTAGGCTTTGAGCTGCCGGCACAGAGCCCAACTCAGGGCTTGAACTCATGAACTGTGAGATCATGAATGGAGCCGAAATCAAGAGTCAGACGCTTAACCGGCTGAGACACCCAGGCGCCCCTGGATGTAATGTTTTTTAAAAGTGTTTCACCCCGCGTCGGGCTCTGAGCTGACAGCAAGCTCAGAGCCTGGAGCCTGTTTCCAGTTCTGTGTCTCCTTCTCTCTCTGCCCCTCCTCCTCTCATGCTCTGTCTCTCTCTGTATCAAAAATAAATAAAACATTAAAGAAAAAAATTAAAAAAAAAATAAAAGTGTTTCAAATGTTTTCCTAACAAGGAAGGAAGGAATATTCAGAGACGAAAACCCACAGAAGCTGGCCTGGTGCCACCTTTTCCCACTGAGGGCATTTCACAAACCCTATAGGTATCAGCCCGTCACAAAGGCTCAGGGGACAGAAGACAAAGATCAGGGTCTTTACCCTCCCCCTAAATCTGAAACCCCAGAGAGCCAGCCCCTCTTTGTAAGGGGGACTAGGAATGAATGAATCCCATCCCACCGCCATATTTGTTTCCTGGGGTTGCCGTGACAAAGTGACTTAATGGAAACATATTCTCTCACAGTTCTGTAGGCCAAAAACCCAAAATCAAGTATCACGAGGCTGAACTCAAGGTGTTGAAAACTCTTCGGAGTTTTGGGGGACAATCCATTCCTTCCTCTTGCAAATGCCGGTGACCCTTGGTTCATGGCAGCCTTACTCCAGTCTCTGCCTCTGTGTTCACATGATCTTCTCCCCTTCTGTGTGTGTCTTCTTCCCCTCTTTTTTTTTTAAGTTTATGTATTTATTTTGGGGGAGAGAGAGAGAGAGATTAAGGGAGGGACAGAGAGAATCCCAAGCAGGCTCCTCACCAGCAGTGCAGAGCCTGAAGTGGGGCTCGAACTCCCAGATACATGAGATCATGACCTGAGCTCAAATCAAGAGTGGACACTTAACCAACTGAGCCCCCCCACACGCCCCCCCACTGCCTCTCTCTAATTTAGAGCCCCACGAAGATAATCCAGGACAATTTCCCCAGCTCAAGGTCCTTAATTTAAGCATCTCTGCCAAGACCCTATTTCCAAATAAAGTCATGATCACAGGTGTCAGGGATCAGGACCTGGCATCTTTGGGGGTTATTATTCAGCCTACCACAGACCCGTAAGAGGAATTACAAGGGAACCTTTTTGTCTTGGTTGTGTTTTCTGAATGAAGGGGCAAAATATATCTTTCCTGAAAAACTGTCATCTCTAAAAGAAGGTTTACAGCCCTGCATCACACGATGTGGGCGGTCAAGTAAGCGTTCGGGGCTCACTGTTAGACGTCATGAAACCCAAAAGGAAAGCGTCATGAGCAGGAACCAGCAGGAACAGCAAGCGGCTAAGCCAGACCCACAAAGGCTTCAGAACGTCATAGAAACAAGGAATATACAGCGGAGAATATTCCAGGATAGTTGAGTAAGAGGGCAGTGATAATATCAGGGATGCACAAGAGGCTGGATCGTTCAGCTTTATTGTGGTAACACATGAATCCCAAATCTCAGTGACTTTTAAGAGCAAAGGTTTGTTTCTCACTCATTTTGTGTGTGGCCAGAGCTCAACTGTGAGTCTGTTCTAATTCCAGTGACTTCATTCTGGGATCTAGGCGGACAGACATGCTAAGTGAATAAATAAATATCAACCCTACAATAGTTCTCAGAGCTTCTGGATGGACATGGAGCATGTCACTGCTGTCCACATCCCTTTGGTCAAAGACATGGCCAAAGCCAAGGTCAATAGGCTGGGGAAGTACTCCTCCACAGAGAGGAACCGTGAGTCATATAGCAACAAGCAGGCATATGGTCCTCTTACAGGGAAGGGAGCAAATTGGGAGTAATAACTATAATCTGCTACAAACTGAGAAATGACCAAATAGGTTTGGGGGGCGGGGAGGGCTTCATGCAAATAGACCTCTAGAAATGCAACATATAATAATTGAAATTTAAAAGTTAGAGGGGGCGCGCCTGGATGGTTTAGTCAGTTAAGCATCCAACTCTTGATTTCAGCTCAGGTCATGATCTCTGGTTTGTGAGTTCAAGTCCTGTGTCAGGCTAATGAGGGCCTGCTTGGGATTGTCTCTCCCCCTCTCTCTCTGACCCTCCCCTGTTCATGCACACACACACTCTCTTTTTCCAAATAAATAAATAAGCATTTTTTAAGTGTGTGTGTGTGTGTGTGTGTGTGTGTGTGTGTGTGTGTGTGTGTGTGGTGAGAGAGACAAAGAGGAAACAAACGTGTTAATAGGATGCAGAGTGTCTAGACATTCAACCTTCCTATTGGTTTAAAAGTTTTCACAAGGGACGCCTGGGTGGCTCAGTCAGTTAAGCGTCCAACTTCAGCTCAGGTCAGATCTCACGTTCGTGGGTTCCAGCACCACATCAGGCTCTGTGCTGACAGCTCAGAGCCTGGAGCCTGCTTCCGGTCTGTGTCTCTCTCTCTCTCTCTCTCTCTCTGCCCCTCCCCCCTCTCATGCTCTGTCTCTCTCTGTATCAAAAATAAATAAAACATTTAAAAAATTAAAAAAAAAAGTTTTCCCAATAAGTAGTTAAGGGAAATTGTAATAAATATACAAATACTTACAAATAGCCATCACTCCAATAAGTATTCAATTACCACATCTGTTCTAAGTACACAGAATTTTCTCAAGATGCGCTAGTGATGGGTCTTTGTCTCAGAACAAATAATACTAAATCTGTGGTGGCATTTTCACGTTTGTTGTGCTGCTTTGATCTTAATCAATGACTCAGTGCCAGTATCTTCACCGTCTGATAGGTAACATTTCCACAAGAGCTTGACGGGGGCCTTCCTGGAGACGATGCTGCCTGCCTATACGGAGAGGTGGCCCCCAGATCTGGGAGAAATGGAAAACACCACACCATGGAATATGGGGGCCCACACTGGGGGTGAGTGGGACAGGCTGAGCAGGGTCCCTGAAGAGCCTTCCAGGCTTCCTTGCAGAGCCCCTGGAAGACAGCAGAGCTAATGGCATTCACACCACATGCACACCACATCCACACCACAGTCACACCACACCAGCAGATGCAGGTGTAGACCCTGGACAGCCAAGTCCAGTCCTAGCTAACTGTCCAGTTGATTCCCCCCCCCTTTTTTTAAATGTTTTATTTACTTATTTTGACTGAGATAGTGAGCAGGGGAGGGGCAGGAAGAGAGGGAGAGAGAGAATCCCAAGCAGACTCCATACTGTCAGCACGGAGCCCAGGGTGGGGCTCGAACTCACAAACCATGAGATCAGGACGTGAGCTGAAATCAAGAGTTGGATGCTGAACCAACTGAGCCACCCAGGAACCCCTGTTTGATTCCTTTTTATTTACATTCTTGCTTTTTGTAGGCTCAGGCCCCTAGAGGTTTTTCTCCCCAGAACTGTTCAAATCTCCTTTTCTCCATGATGGAACCGTTTAGGGCGTCTTCCTTTCAAACGTACTTGAACCTTTTTTTTAAAATAAGAAATCATAGTGACAAAGCCATCCTGTATGAAGTGCTTATTGTGGGCCAGGCTTTGTGGTTTATTATCTCAACTATTCTTTGGGTTGAACACTCAGCAGGACCCTCTGAAACTATGTGACCCAGAGTTCCTCCCGGATGTGTGGAAAGGGCTGTGGCCGGAGCCCTGCGGGCACATCGCAGTGGGGTCTCCTCCCCTGGGGAGGGTCTGGAGCCCGGCTGTCCTGAAGCAGATGTGGCCAACAGGCTGCAAGAGGCTGCAAATTTCGCAGCCCAGAAGGAGGGAAGAACCCCACTTATGAGGAAAATGTCCAAAAATTCTGAGACCAGAAGGGGACTCAGCAGATCATCTTGTGGGCCACCACTAAGACACTGTGGCAGAAATATGTGCCCTGTCTTTGTTTGAAAGGCCTCCTGAGGGGAGCCAGCCCAGCCCACTTCCCATCCTTCCCCTTGCCAGCTTTTTCTGGGAGCCTCCCCTTGTGGGAAAGGAACTCACTACACTTCCTCATGGGGCTGCTACCCCGCTGCACTTAGCTTCAGGCATTGGTTCCCTCTCTGTGGCTCCCCATCTTGGCCACCTAGGGAGTGAAAGCTCCCTTAGGGGGGAAAGCAAGGGTTCTATCAAGCAAATGACCTCAACTTCCTTTGGGGGATAGAGAGGGACAGGTGGCAGACTCCTTGGCACTTGATGGAAGAATTCCTGACTGACCAGTTAAGACTACATGTCTTAACTCAATACCCAGGCCTTGCCCTGATCAATTAATTCCTGCTCTCTGGGGCAGGAGTCGGGCATCACTATTTTATAAAACTCCCCTCTGGGATATTCCACTGTGCAACCAAGATGGAGAAGCGTTGCTCCCTTAGAGCATTTATGCTACTGTTCAAGAGAAAAACCATAGCCCAAAGTGGCGTCCCTTAGGCCAAGTCCCCAAGCTGGGGCTTGATACATAATCTAATTGCCGTTTCAACCTCCCCCAGAAGTGTAGCCTTAACTGGTCAGTCAGGAATTCTTCCATCAAGTGCCATGTTGTCTGCCACCGGGCCCTCTCCATCCCCCAAAGGACGATTATCTGCTGGATAAGAACCCTTGCTTTCCCCCCTGAGGGAAAGCCTTGCCCAGAACAGTCCTTTGCTTTTGCTACTAATTTTCTTGCCCCACTCTCCTATTAAATCCTCAGAGTGACCCACCTGCTTGCTAGATGGGATGCTGCAACGTTCATGAGTGACTTAAAACCAGTTAGATCTTCAAATTTACTTGGTGTTTTGGTTATTTAACAGTACGTCGTGGGTGCCTGATGGCCTGTAGTTTCTTTGTCTTCCTGGTCTCTAGCCTTCAAAGGGGTTACTCTTACTTTTAACACCCAGCTTTTGTGGGGAGGTCCAGAGTCATCCGGGTGGTGAGCATCTCCCCACCCCCACCCCTAGCCCCTCCCTCCAGCACCATTTCCGGTTTCTGATGGCTGGCCACTGTTGCAGGGTGATGTTGAAAGATGAATAGAATAGAAGCGAGGCATGATTTTATTTATGGCCAGGCCAAACCTGATCTCCCTGGTGTTAAGGAGCAGAGAATGGCCCCGAACAAAGGCAGCAGTGAGATTATATGGACAGAACACGTCATCATTTAGTTAACCAATTACATTCACAGCATTCCATGGTAGTCAATTACATTGTAGTACACAGATGTTAGTTTTGGCAAGAACCTACCATTTTAAAGTTCTTAGTCTTTTAAAATGACCAATCATAGTTAGACACCTCGAGAGACAGTGACTAGGTGACTTTCACCTGTTGACCTTGCCTTTGACCAGGTCTTAGTAAAGGGGGTGGGGAGAGTTTTGCAACCTAAGTTATCTATCTAGCAGGCGGGCGTTGTTACAGAAGCGAGATGAGGCGGTTAGTAATTAAGCCGAACTTATACACAGTAAGCTTCCTGATATCTTATAAGTTGACCTATTACATTTCATAAGTTGACCTATAGCAGCCACGGGTCATCTGAGAAGCAGTTCCGGCACTGTTACCCCTGTCTCTGGGCCAGCACCCATCACAGAGCCTCGTACTAAGCAATATTTGTGGAATTAATGGTGAATCAAAACTGGTAAACTGAGGCCTTCATGAATATGTGACAATGACACATGCAGATGAAATAGTCACAAACACAGGCAGATTAAACAGAGTTGACTCTGCTCATGTTGAAGAAGTTAATACCATGAAACATGTGAAAGAGCGTAACAAAAGCAGTGAAAATTTTCCAGGTGCAAGAAAAGGGTTAGATTCTGTAAGGTGATCATGACTACTTTTAAACTGAGTTGTTTTACACATCCAGCTGCATGTCCAAAGTCACTGGGAATTTTATACCATCTCAGTTCCATTCCCCACTTTTTTTCCATTCACCATTTTTCATCTGTTTGTTTCTCATTGCTAACATGTAGCCTGTATTTTAGTCAGAAGCAGGGGAATCATTAGGAATCACACCCTCAATGGCAAACTCTGGTTGGTTGGTTGGTTAGTTGGTTGGTTGGTTGGTTGTTTTTTTTCAATGTTTATTTCTTTTTGAGAGACAGAGAGTGAGTAGAGAAGGGGCAGAGACAGAGGGAGACACAGAATCTGAAACAGGCTCCAGGCTCTGAGCTATCATCACAGAGCCCGAAGTGGGGCTTGAACCCATGAACTACAAGATCATGGCCTGAGACAAAGTATGACACTTAACCGAATGAATCACCTAGGCGCCCCATGGCAAACTCTGTTTTAATGTTAAAATCCATCCTTAAGCATAAGGACCAATAATGGAGTATTTTTCAGAATGAGCTTTTAAAATTTAGCTCTTTGGCCATTTAGATAAGCCCAGTGTCAAGGAGTATTCTAGAGTCAGGGTTCAGTCAACTGTTCTCAGCTCACATTTAATGCTCTGATCATCCTTAGAGGCAGAGGAGAGAATTAAGGTGCTGCTGTGTCCCCAGCTCCAAGAGTGCCTCCCAAGATAGGACCCTAGTCTTCCATTGTCACGAGGCGTTTGCTGGAGCCTCGGTCATTGGAAACACCATTCAATGTATCATACCTTCCCTCTCACCAAAAACACAGTGCATCAAATACTGTGGAAGAAAACTTAAACAAAAATCACTGCTTTCCCTATTTCTAGCCTTCCAGAAATTCTGTGTAGAACTCATGGTTAGAAAACGCAGTCTTTATAAAAAATGACAACAGATTGCATTTGCCAAATAAAACCGAAGAATGCTTATATTTGGATGGTTCCTATTGGAAACTGGAGGAAGTGTTTGTGGCCGATCACAATCAGAAGGGCCTCCAGGAAGCCACACAGACACCCAATACTAATAACAATGCAAAGAACACAGGAAGTTCTCTGTGAACCCTCAACGGAGTTGGTGGCTCCCCTCTGGTCCTGCCTCAGCATCCTGCAGGTACTGCAAATTCAGCACTTTAAACAAGAACAAGAACACCTTCCTGAGCTATAATTCAGTACTGTACGATGCGCCCATAAGCGTACAGTGCAAATGTTTTCAGCGTGTTCACAAAGTTGGGCAGCCAGCACCACTACCCACTGCAGAACATTACATCTCCCCAAAGAGAGGTCCCCTGCCCATTAGCAACCCTTCTCGATTGCCCCCTCCCCTCTGGGCCCTTGTCTACCTCTAATCTACTTTACGGGTCAATGGATTTGCTTCTTCTGGGCATTTCATATACACTATGGGATCCTTTGTAACTGGCTTCTCTTCACTTAGCATAATGTTTCCAAGAATCATCCAAGCTCTAAAGTGTGTCGTCAACGCTTACTTTGTTTTTATTGCTCTTTACTGCTTGGTTGTCATTCCGTTGTATGGACAGACCTCATTTTGCTTATCCATTCACCAGTCGATAAGCACTTGGGTCATTTCCATTTTTTTGATCCCCATGAATAAAGGTGCTCTGAGCATTTGCAGGTGTTTGCGTGGATGCATGTTTTTGGGTCAGTTCAGTAGACACCTGGGAGCAGAACTGCTGGGTCGTGTGATCATTTTATGTTTTGCTGGTTGATGAACTGGCAAACTGGTTTCCAAGACAGCTTTGCGTTTTATAACAGTCTTTTCTGAAACCACGCCCCGTGAGGTTAATGAGGCTAAACCTGTCACCAGCAAGACCCCCTCAGACCCCTCTTCTTCTTCACAGGGTATTAACCCTATCTTTTAGGGGAGGACAAGAAGAGCTCCTTTTTGAGCCTAGACTTAGACCTAGACCCTTTTGAACTTGACCACTGGCTCACACCTGCCCAGATGGACCATGGAGTGTGTCAGTTACCAGTACCTCATTATAATGCTGCAATGTCCACACAGAGAGCACCTGGGTGGCTCAGTCAGTTAAGCATCCACCTCTTGATTTCAGCTCAGGGTCATCGGATCAAGCCCCATGTCAGGCTCCATACTGAGCATAGAGCCTGCTTGGGATTCTCTCTCTCCCTCCCGCTGCCCCCTCTCCCTCTCTCATGTGCGCTATAGAATAGAATAGAATAGAATAGAATAGAATAGAATAGAATAGAATAGGGGGGAAAATCTCCATCCAAAAAAGGAGGACAAGCTTTGTTAACATAACACAGGATGCAAGTATAGGCATGTTTTCTAAGCACGCTTGTGCAACCTCATATCCACTTTTACATATGATGCCAAAACCCCACTTTCGGAAGATTCATCCTAACCCTAAATACAAGAACCTCACTCACCCTTACTCAGGGAGTCATTGCTTTGGAAGTCATTCCCCACGATATCCTTACGTGCTGCTGACAAAATGTCCTTTGCAGGACAACTCCGCCTGGTTAGTCTCTACCTGGAACTCACCAAGGAGCAAACTCCCGTTAGTTCGGCTACGTTTCCATGCATTTGCCCCCACTATTCATTATTAGAGTGGCAGGACCATATTCTGGCCTCATCTTTGTCTTCCTACCACTTGGAGCCACAAAGCTGTGTCCAATAACAAAAATTCAACTGAGTAGATTTTAAATAGGCTTTATTACATGATTCATGGAGGGTGCTGGGTAGCTCAGTCGTTTAAGTGTCCTAACTTTATTTTTTATGTTTTTTATTTATTTTCGAGAGACAGAGAGAGGCAGTGTGAGCAGGGGAGGATCAGAGAGAGAGGCAGACACAGAATCCGAAGCAGGCTCCAGGCTCTGAGCTAGCTGTCAGCACAGAGCCCAATGCGGGGCTTGAACCCACGAACTGTGAGATCATGACCTGAGCTGAAGCTGGATGCTTAGCTGACTGAGCCACCCAGGCGCCCCTAAGTGTCCTACCCTTGATCTCAGCTCAGGTCCTGGCCTCAGGCTCTACGTTGGACTCTCCCCTAGCGTGAAGCCTACATAAACAAATAAACAAATAAATGATTCATGAATCAGGCAGCATCGCATCTAGCAAGTAGAGGAAGCTCGAGGAGGTGTGCAAAATGGAAAATTTTTGGAGGAGGAGCAAGAAACACATTAGAAGAACAGGATTTTTCCAGGCAAGGGTTTCACTTATGCGAAGAAGTAAGAGGTCTTATCATGCAGATGACCTCATCTTCCTTCGGAGGACAGAGACAGTCTGCGGCAGACTCTGGCACCGATGGAAAAATTCCTGACCAGTTAAGACTACATTTCTGGGGGAGGTTGAAACTGCATTAGATTAGGTACAAAGACCCGATTTGGGAACTTGATCTAAGTGACACCATCTGGAGCCTGTGGTTTTCTTTTTAACAGGTGCTAACAGATGTCTGATGAGACTTCTGCCGATGTAAATAAAGTTCTCTGTTCTTTGAGGCCTAGCTTCCTCCGTATACTAATGACCTTGACATCACTGTGAGATGGAGAAACATTTCTTGGTAAAGATTTGCCGGCATTTGCTCCAGGCAGAGCAAGCTAACACCTTGTTGCCGCTTCTTTCATTTCTCCCTAGTTATTCTCTTCCCTTCTGTAAGTTCCGCTGCCCGCCCTTTGGCTGGTCCAGAGATGCAGGGCTTCCGTTCATGGGCTCCCTGTCTTCATTGGCCTGATTTGCATCAAAGGGGGAAAGTGATGGGTGGAGGGGTATACCAGAGGATCCAGGCTGGCTTCCAGAAACAAAGGAGGGGGGGAGAGTAGGAGGGAGTTTCCCAAAGTTGAATTCAGTGGGTTCAAGACATACACACTCTTGATTCTCCTTGAAAAGGGCAGAGGTTAAGTCCTGGTAGACAAGACTGGCTGGCTGTGAGTCTGGCCCAGGATACCAGTATTTTATAAATCCCATGAGTGCTTTTCCAACTTAAAGCCTCCAGCCCCAGCAGGTCTCCCGAAACTCAGAATTATTCTCTGGCCTGTGGTAAGTGGGTTCTCGGCCTTCTGCATCACACCAGAGAATTGAACGATGTAAGGAGCCTGATGTGCAGTTTCCTGGGTTTCCTGTGGCCCTTCTCCAGCACCCCTCCCCCACCGGCCCTGGCATTTCTCAGCTACCACAGGGGCTGGCTCTGCAGACTCATCCAGCCTTGGAGCAGGGGCTTATTCCAACAGCCCGTCTACTCCACCCACGCATCTCTGGCTTTCATTTGCTTTGCTGCACGTAGTCCCATGGGCCCTGATGGTTTCTGTGATGACAAGCCACAAGCAAAACTGGCAGGTGAATAGTTTTTGCTTCCTCCTGGGTCTCCACTTACAAAACACCTTCTACCCAGAGGAAAGGGCCTGCCCCTCTTTGTTCTTCCTGCTTCTCAAGAGCTCACAGAACACCCTCGGCTCGTTCTGGCTGCTGCAGTCTCTGTAACATTCTTGTTAGAAGGTTCTGGGCACTTGGAAACAATTGCCTTTGGCTGTGTGCCCACTTAGAATCTTTAGAAATTTGAGCCGAGGCTCAAAAAACCACACTCGGTAAGGATTTATTTATAACACATCTTTTTCATCTTGCATGTTACCATAGAGTCAGAATTTCCATTTGTAGGGTCTCTCCCTCTCCATTGTGCCTTGGTGGCAACCTTAATTTAGTTTAAAACATTTCCAACTGACCTTCTATAATTCTGTATTGCTTGGCTTTTGCATGACTCGGCCATGATGGAGGCTATGTTTCTCCCCTTGGCCCACAAGAGCATCAAGCATTAATTCCATCATGGAATTAATCAGGCGTAGGACGGGAATGACACTGTGGTAGGCTAAAAGATCCCTCCCTCCAGAAGATATCCAGGTCCTAATCCCTGGAACCTGAGAACCGTGACTGTATTTGGAAAAAGAGTCTTTGCAGATGGGATTAAGTTCAGGATCTTGAGATAAAGACATTATTCTGGATTATTGTAGAGGGCCCTAAATGCCCTGACAAGTGTCCTTATAAGAGATGCAGAGAGAGATCACAGAGACCCAAAAGGAGGAGGCCATGTGACCACAGAGGCAGAGATTGAATTGATTGATGTGGCGACAAGTGTCTGGCACCACCAGATGCTGGAAGGACCAGACTCCCTCCCAGAGCCTCTGGAGGGAGTACAGCCTTGCTGACACCTTGATTTTGGCTCAGCGGTACTGATTTTGGACTTTTGACTTCTGGAACTGTGATAGAAGAACATTCTATTGTTTTACATTTCTATTGTTTAACACGGTTTGCAGAACTTTGTGTTAACCTTAAAAATAAAACTGCCAGATGAGGGGCATCTGGGTGGCTCAGTCAGTTGAGTGTCCAACTTCAGCTCAGGTCATCATCTCATGGTTCGTGGGTTCAAGCCCTGTGTCGGGCTCTGGGCCGACAGTTCAGAGCCCGGAGTCTGCTTCGGATTCTGTCTCCCTCTCTCTCTACTCCTCCCCCACTCATGCACTGTCTCTCTCTCTCTTTCTCAAAAATGAATCAACATTAAAAAATTAAAAATAAATACATAAATAAAATTGCCAGATGACTTTATCCTCAATGCAGAAAACTCTAAAGACTCCACTGAAAAATTGCTAGAACTAATATGTGAATTCAGTAAAGTTACAGGATATAAATCCAATGTGCAGAAATCTGTTGCATTTCTATACACTGATAATCAAGCAGCAGAAAAAGAAATCAAGGGGTGCCTGATTGGCTCAGTTGGTTAAGGATCCGACTCGGTTTCAGTTCACGTCAGGATCTCACGCTTTGTGGGTTTGAGAACCTACATCTGGCAATGCAGAGCCTGCCTGGGATTCTCTCTATCTCCCTCTCTCTGCCCCTCCCCTGTGTGCTGTCTCTCTCTCTCCCTTTCTCTCAGAAAGAGAGAAGGAAAGAAAGAAAGAGAGAGAAAAAGAAAAAAGGAAAAACAAGAAAGAAAAAGAAATCAAGACAGTGATCCCATTTGCAATTATACCAAAAACAATTAGATACCTAGGAATAAATCTAACCAAAGAGGTAAAAGATCTGTACTCTGAAAACTATAAAACACCGATCAAATAAATTGAAGAAGACACAAAGAAATGGAAAAGCATTCCGTGCTCATCGATTAGAAGAACAAACATTATTAAAATGTCTGCACTACTCAAGGCAATCAACACATTTAGTACAATCCCTAACTTGGCCCCCCGGGGGGGCTCAGTCATTAAGTGTCCAACTTTGGCTCAGGTCATGGTCTCGTGGTTCATGAATTTGAGCCCCAAATTGGGCTCCATGCTGATAGTTCAGAGCCTGGAGCCTACTTTGGATTCTGTGTCTACCTCTCTCTCTACCCCTCCCCTGCTCACGCTCTCTCTCTCCCTCTCTCTTTCTCAAAAATACACATTAAAATTTTTTTAAAAAATCAATCTGTATCAAAATACCATCAGCATTTTCCACAGAGTTGAAACAAGCAATCCTAAAATTTGTATGGAATCACAAAAGACCCCAAACAGCCAAAGCAATCCTGAAAAAGAAAACAAAACTGGAGGCATCACAATTCTGGATTTCAAGCTGTATTATAAAACTGTATTATCAAGACAGTATGGTGCTAGCACAAAAACAGACACATAGGTCAATAGAACAGAGTAGAAAACCCAGAAAGAGACCCACAACTATATGGTCAACTAATCTTCAACATGGCAGGAAAAAATATCAAATGGAAAAAAGTCTCTTCAACAAATGATTCTCGGAAAACTGGACAGTAACATGCAAGAATGAAACTGGACCACTTTCTTATCCCATGGACAAAAATAAATTCCAAATGGATGAAAGACCTAATTGTGAGATAGGAAACCATCAAAATGCCAGAGGAGAAACCAAGCAGCAACCTCTTTGACCTTGGCCAGAGCAACTTCTTACTAGACATGTCACCAGAGGCAAGGGAAACAAAAGTAACAATGAACTATTGGGAACTCATCAAGGTAAAAAGCTCTGTACAGCAGAGGAAACAATCAACAAAACTAAAAGGCCTGGGAGAAGATATTTGCAAATGACATATCTGAT
>NC_043704.1:13319526-13338229 GCF_006229205.1 Suricata suricatta | reverse complement strand
CCCCCCCGCCACCTGCTGAGTCGACAATGGAGGATTAGGGCTGGGCTCGAGAGCGCCCCCTGCCTGCCGCCTGACTCCATTCTAAGTGAGGTTTCCTTGCATGGATTTTCTCATTTGTGACAACAATCACGGGAAACTCCTACCCGCAGGGAAATTACCTTGACTGTGGAAGCAGCCTGGCTTGTGTTCCAATTCTGACTTTGTCATGACTGGCTGAGCGACCTTGGCAAGCCATTTACCATCTAGCCTCTCTAGCTGTCTACTCTGTAACATGGAAGGTGATGAAAAGGATGCCCATGTTGGAGATCATTACGGATTAAACGTGGAAAGTGCAGCAAATAGCATCTGACCCATATCATTTTTTAAGAGCTTTTTTCTTTCTTTCTTTCTTCCTTTCTTTCTTTCTTTCTTTTTTTTTTTTTAGTGTTTTATTTATTTTTGAGAGAGAGAGAAATAGAGTGAGCAGGGGAGGGTCAGAGAGAGAGGGAGATACAGAATCCAAAGCAGACTCCAGGCTCTGAGCTAGCTTTCAGCACAGAGCCCGATGCAGGGCTCGAACCTACGAACTGTGAGATCATGACCTGAGGTGAAGCCAGTCGCTTAACCGACTGAGCCACCCAGGCGCCCCTCAAAATATGTATCAGGGCCTGAGCTTTAAGTAGAACGTAACAATGACAATGCATGTTAATGATAATAATACAGATGAACAGAAGGGAAGGGAAGCAAAAATAAGATTAAAAACAGGAAGGGGGAAAAGCCATACGAGACTCTTACATACAGAGAACAAACTGAGGGTTGCTGGCGGGGTGTTCAATGGGGGGATGGGCTCAACAGGTGACGGGCATTAAGGAGGGCACTTGTTGGACGAGCACTGGGTGCTATACACAGGGGAGGAATCACTGAATTCTACTCCTGAAATCATTGCACTAGATGCGAACTAACTTGGATGTATATTTCAAAAAAAAAATTAATAAACTTTAAAAAATGACAATAATAATCATATAATTGCTAATGTATGTTAAGGGTTCCCTTTTATGTCTGCTCTAAGTCCTCCCAACCCCTCACCCTCTGTGTGCCGTGGCACCGTTTCACTCCCCGTATATTAAGGTGAGGCGGCTGAGACATCGGGACCCCCAGGACTCGCCCCTCATCACTGTTCTGTCCGCGTTCACAGCAGGGAAGGTTAGCACACAGCTTTGGGCGTGTACTCAAGGCTTTAGGAAAGCAGCCGGCTGTTTGGAGAGAAAGAGAGATTAGTTCAAGATCAGGGATTCGACTGACTCAAGCAGGATGGGTGTTCCCAAGGCACAGAAGTCTGATTCAAGTACAAATGACTCCAGAAAGGAATAAAATGAGAAAGAAAGAAAAAAAAGCCATAGTGTTATAAGCTGGATTGTGTCCACCCAAAAGTTCCCATGTTGAAGCTCTAACCTCCAGTATCTCAGAATGTGACAATGTTTGGAGATGGACCCTTTAAAGAGGTGACTGAGTTAAAATGAAGTCATTAGGGAGGGGCGCCCATGCACTGTGCCTGGTGTCCTTATAAGAAGAGATCAGGACGCAGAGAGACGCACATGGATGTGCACGTACAAAGAAAAGACTGTGAAGACACAGCAAGAAGACGGTCATCTGCTAGCCTAGGAGAGAAGCCTCGGGAGTGACCAATTCTGTCAACTCCTTTATCCCAGACTTCCAGCCTCCAGAACTGTGAGAAATAAATGTGTGCCGCCCAGTCTGTGGGACAGGGTTGTGGCAACTGAGGCGAACAAAGGCAGACAGTAGGAAAGAGTAACTGCTGGCCTGGGCGTAGCCACACAGCTTCTTGTTGTCGGGAATGCTCAGCAAGCTCAGATTCCTGAAGGTCTTGCACAAGCCTGGAAGGAAGGTCATATATTAAGAGCCTACTGTATACACAGCAGTGAACCAAGAAATGTAAGATACCAAGAAAAGGTACTCAGAGAGCCCTCCAGGGTAAAGACAGCAAGTCTGGGCTTGGACACGGCCTCACAGGCTAACAGAACTTGCAACGCAACCCATCTCTTTGGGGAAAATTTCCCCATCTCTGATTGGGGAGATGATAGTGAATGAGAAGTTGCCAACACAGGGGACGCAGACAAAGAGTTACCACATTTTCAGAAAGAGGGGGAAAAGCAAGAGTCAGGAAACCATAAACCATTAGGATTAAGTCTCATTCACCAGGGGAAAAAAAGTTAATATCTAGGATGAATCATCGAATGGATGGTTTTGAACACTGTCAACGCAGCCTCATTTCTTTCCACGGCTGGGGTGACTTGTCCAGTGAATTGGTGACATCCCACATCTTCTCCTTCACAAGGCTTCTCAGAACACTGAGAAGTGCTCCTTAAAATGGTAACCAGGGCCACCTGGGTGGCTCAGTCAGTTGAGCCTCCGACTTCGGCTCAGGTCAGATATCACGTTCGTGGGTTCGAGCCCCGCGTTAGGCTCTGTGCTGACAGCGAGCTCAGAGCCCGGAGCCTGCTTCTGGTTCTGTGTCTCCTTCTCTCTCTGCCTCTCCCCCTCTCATGCTCTGTCTCTGTATCAAAAATAAATAAAACATTAAAAAATTAAAAATAAATAAATAAAATGATAACCAAAACTAGGTTACCAATCAAGGGGACTGATTATTGAGGAATTGGGGAGGCACTGGGTTAAAAAAATGAGTTTGAAAACGTCTTATTATTGCAGGATTCTTCAGAGTGTATGGTATGCTAACACCCGCAGGGTATTTTCCCAGTGGGGGGATAAGGCACAGATCATTTTTAAACATTTCATGATAAGGTCCTTGTTTGAAAGAAGACCCATAAATACAGGTGCCATCAAGGAACCTAGATTGACGACAACTGATACTGCAGATCTGGATGTCAGCAGGTCATGTAAGGACATGTTAGTGAGAACCATGTGGAAAATGAAAGGAAAGAGAGCCTGGGCGGTAATATAATTAGAAGGGATTGTGGCCAACAAAGCAAATAGTTAATGACTTCATACAGCATAAAGAATCGACAAACGTTCTGGAAGCCATTCCTTTCAAATTTGCAGATAAGAGAAAGCTGAGGGCACCTGGGTGGCTGAGGCGGTTAAGCATCCGACTTTGGCTCATGTCATGATCTCATGGTTTGTGGGTTCGAGCCCTGTGTCAGGCTCTGTGCTGACAGCTCAGAGCCTGGAGCCTGCTTTGGATTCTGTGTCTCCCTCTCTCTCTGCCCCTCCCCTGCTCTCTCTCGCGCACTCTCTCTCTCTCTCTCTCTCTCTCTCTCAAAAATAAAATAAAGACATAAAAAATTTTTTTAAAAAAGACAAAGCTGAAGTGAGCAATGAGCACGTCAAGTGAGACATTCGACAAGACATTGACAATCAGCAGTGGACTAAAACCAACAAGGCATCCTCACCAGGGGTATTCATTGAACTGAGGTTTCTTTTTTTTTTTTTTTAATGTTTATTTATTTTTGAGAGAGAGAGAGAGAGAGAGAGGGAGAGAGAGAGAGCGAGCAGGGAAGGGGCAGAGAGAGAGGAAGACACAGAATCCAAAAAAGGCTCTAGGCTCCAAGCTGTCAGCACAGAGCCCGATGCGGGGCTCAAACTCACGAACTGCAAGATCATGCCCTGAGTGAAAATCAAGAGCAAGACACTTAACCAGCTGAGTCACCCAGGTGCCCTTGAATTGGTTTCTCGTGGCTGAGTGCCACAAAGAAAGCAAGAACTGAAAATGAGCTAGGGAATATATTCTATGTCAAACCTATCCTGTGGTAACTGTGTATGACTTGTCTCCTAGAAAGCTAGGTAGCCTGTTCTTGCATTCTCCGAATCCCAGTGTGCGGGCGACGGGACCGCCTGCTGAGCCCTCCACAGCGTTGACATTGGCCCATCCTCTTTTCTTGAGAAACACCAACCAGTGCACCTGGGTTAAGGATATAAA
Organism: Suricata suricatta; assembly: GCF_006229205.1. Classification (NCBI taxonomy): domain Eukaryota; kingdom Metazoa; phylum Chordata; class Mammalia; order Carnivora; family Herpestidae; genus Suricata; species Suricata suricatta. The sequence continues at coordinate 13,334,295 of NC_043704.1, read as the reverse complement.
GAAGTTCTTTTTCTCTATCAGTTTCAAATTATTTCAAAATAAAAATTTGGGGAAAAAAAAGAGAAAAAACACTAAGTGTACAGGGCTTTTGTCAGATTGTATATGGAAAATTATATTTTGGTCCTGGTACCACCGTGAAAACCTGCCACACACTGTGGGAAAAGTGGCAGGGGGGCATCTGGGTGGCTCAGTCGGTTAAGCGTCCGACTTCACCTCAGGTCATGATCTCGCAGTTTGTGGGTTCGAGCCCCACATCGTGGAGCCTGCTTCAGATTTTGTGTCTCCCTCTCTCTGCCACCCCTCTGCTCATGCTCTGTCTCTCCCTGTCTCTCAAAAACTGAATAAGCGTTAAAAAAAATAGAAAGGGTGGCAGGATAGGAATTTTTTTCAAGGAAGCAGAGGTATGATGGGAGCCGACCTTTCCTTGGCTGTTTTGTGGAGGATTAACGAGAAGGCAGAGCCGTGCGGCTGGGCTTGAGGAGGCAGACTTCAGCTCCTGGAAGGAAGACCGTCCGTCCATCCCTTTGGTCTTAGAGGTAACAAGTGACCTCAGCAGGTGATGATCTCCTTCTAGCACGAGGGTGATCGATCAGGGCTGAGCTTGACTGCAGTTTGAGCTGGACGCAGGGATGTCCCAGGAGCTGTAGGGATGGCGCCCTCACTCAGTGGGCATCTATAACGCTATTTTAAATGCTCAGAGGAGGCAGAATTACAGATGGCTCATCTCAAGACTCGCTGTCACTGGGTATTTGCTCACAGACAGGCTCACTTAATCCCATAGTTTAGTCCTAATTGAGAATTCATCCTAGAGGGCTAATATCCAAAATGTGTAAATAATTCATACAACTCAACACCAATGAAACAAACAAGTGATTAAAAATGGGCAGAGGACCTGAATAAGCATTTTTCCAATGAAGACAAACAAATGGCCAACAGACACATGAGAAGATGTTCAACATCGCTAATCAGGAGAGAAATGCAAATCAAAACCACAATGAAATACCCCCTCACACTTGTCAGAATGGCTAGTTTCAAAAAGACAAGAAGTAACAAGTGTTGGTGAGGATGTGGAGAAAAAGGAGCCCTCGTGCACTGTTGGTGGAAATGCAAACTGGTGCAGCCACTGTGGGAACAGTGTGGAGGTTCTTCAAAATATTAAAAATAGAATTACCATATGATCTGGTAATTCCAGTAATTCCACTACTGGGCATTTACCCAAAGAAAATGAAAACACTGAGCCTGAGTGGCTCAATCGGTTGAGTACCCAACTCCTGGTTTTGGCTCAGGTTGTGATCTTGGGGTTGTGGAATTGAGCCCCAAGTCAGGATCCACATGGAGCCTGCTTGAGATTCTCTCTCTTTCTCTCTCTCTCCCTCTGCCCCCCACTTCAGCTCATGCATGCACACACTCTTTCTCTCTTTCTCAGAATTTTTAAAAAATATAAAAATACTAATTTGAAAAGATATATGTATCGCTATGTTTATTGTAGTATTATTTACAATAACCAAGTTATGGAAGCAACCTAAGTGTCCGTTAATAAATGAATGCATAAAGAAAATGAGGTACCTATCTATACAATGGAATATTACTCAGCTATAAAAAAGAATGAGATCTTGCCATTTGGGACAGCATGGACGGACCTAGAGGGTATGCTGTTAAATGACGTAATTCAGATAGAGAAAGACAAATGGAATATGATTTCATTTATATGTGGTCTCCCATCCAAGTACTAACCAGGCCTGACCCTGCTTAGCTTCCGAGATCAGACAAGATCGGGCGCGTTCGGGGTGGTATGCCCGTAGGCTCCATTTATATGTGGAATCCAAAAAGCAAAACAAATGTACAAACAAAAAACAGAAACAAAATCATACATACAGAGAACAAACTGATGATTGCCAGAGGGGAGGGGAGGGCGAATGGCCAAACAGGTAAAGGGGATTAAGAGGTACAGGCTTCCAGTCATGAAATATGTGAGTCTGGGGATGAAGACTACAGCACCGAGAATATAGTCAGTAACATTGTGAGAACATCATAGGTTTGTAGTGCGCACGCGGGCGCACAGAAGCGGGGACGCGAGGGTAAGGGAATGAGGGAAAGAAGAGAGAATCAAAGGATGGGAACGGGAGGGACATGAGTGATGCCCATATTGCCACTTTATTTCTCACATGCAAGCAGTTTTATACAAACAGCCACAGCTAAGAGAAGGTTTTTTCTAGACAAAACCTTTTCTGTTCTCACAGTTATTGTTACATTTTCCTGGGAACTTTACATCTCTTCTTATTGTTATTATAAGAGTGCCAAAGCGTGAAGGACGTTTGTACAATAACATCTTAACTCAAGAAGCTTGAAGGACATTGGTGCAATAACATCTTAACTCAAGTGAATTAACCTCTGAGGAACTGGACCAGCCGCAAGGGTTGCAAGGGCACGAGAGCTTTGCTTGATCACACTCTCCTTACTGGCTCCTCGCTGCTGCTTCCCACAAGGGTTCACAATAGTAACTACACTGATCATGGTGAGCATAGTGTATAGAACTGTGGAACACTTGAAACTAATATAATATTTATGTCAACTATTCTCCAATTAAAAAATAATAATGGGCAGGAGAGAGAATGAACCCTAGAATTACAATACAACAATATTTCCATGGCTCTAGATTCCAGAGGACCTCAGAACCATAACGAGAAGTTTATAGCTAGTGAAGATGAATATATCAAAATTACGGGTAATTGTGCTAGGTTGAATAAAGCCCCTCCAAAATTCATGTCCACCCAAAACCTCAGAATGTGGCCATATGTGAAAATAGTGTCTTGGCAGATGTAATTAATTAATTTAAGATGAGGTCATACTAGATTGGGGTAGACTATAGTACATTACCTGATATCCTTTTTTTAAAATTTTTTTTTAACTTTTATTTCTTTTTGAGAGACAGCAAAGACAGGGCATGAATGAGGGAGGGGCAGTGAGAGAGGGAGGCACAGAATCCAAAGCAGGCTCCAGGCTCTGAGCTGTCAGCACAGAGCCAGATGCGGGGCTTGAACCCACAAACTGTGAGATCATGACCTGAGCTGAAGTCTGATGCTAAACTGACTGAGCCACTCAGTTGCCCCATTTTATTATATTATTTATTTATTATTTATTTTGCCTGATGTCCTTCTAAGAAGACACACATGGGAAGAAGGTCACTTGACTACAGAAGCAGAGATTGAGGCAATGTTCTATAAGCCAAGACATGCCAAGAACTGTGGTCCATCATCAGAAACTCGGAAGAGGGAAGGAATAACCCTGCCCAGAACCTTTAGAAGGAGCACAAGCCCGCCGCATCTTGATGTCAGATTTCTAGTCTCTAGAATCATGAGAAAGTAAATTCCTGTCATTTTAAACCACTTGGTTTGCTGTAGTTTCTTTTTTTTTTTAGTGTTTTTTATTTATATTGAGAAAGAGGAAGAGAGAGATAGAGGGAGAAAGAGAGAGAGAGAGAGAGAGAGAGAATCCCAAGCAGGCTCCATGCTATAAGTACCTGGAGCTCGATCCAACGAACCGTGAGATCGTGACCAGAGCTGAGATTAAGAGTCAGACACTCACCCGACTGAGCCACCCAGGCACCCCCGTTCGCTGTGATTCCCTAAGGCAGCCACAGGAAACTAACCTTGCACTGAAAGGCTGACCAGGTATAACCTCTTTTTAGTGTTTAAAATGGGAAGGAGCAAGAACAGGAGGAGCCAATTCATTACATGGGAGCCTGACGCCACCCTTTCCTGAGCCACAGACTTCCGTGAGTTGTTTCAAATCCTGAGCTTGCTAATTCAAGCCAAGCTACTTCCTTGAAAAAGAAAGGAAAAAAAAGTCTGTCTCAACCGATGAAGACAAGCAAGACTCCAGGCTCCATGTAAGCAGGAACTTTGGGTATCTTGTTCACTGCTGGATCTCCAGCCCTTAGAAGAGTCCTCATTAGCACTTGATAGGTGTTCAAGATCGACTTGTTGAATACATGAATGAAGAAATGCCCAGGGTGGTCCAGTAAATCAGTGGCAAATTCAGATCCAGAGATAAAGTCTTCGGTAGCCCTTTTCCTGGTGGGTGTATTACATCTAGGATTTCCCATCTGCAGAGTCTTCGGCACTACACGTACCTGATTTGGAAACAGCACACATATAATCCCTCCTAAATTGTTCAACTGGTGACTAAATTATATCTGTACCTGTAGCCAGGACTCTTACAGCATCTGCTTCTTCCTGGTGTGCAAATGTAAGCACTTTCCCATCGATTCTCTTTCATTGATTCTAAAATGCAGAATTTGTGGCCGAGATTCTATGCGCCTCTTTTCTTTCTGTCTCCTGCCCATGCCCCTCTGCTTCTGCCTTCATCACAGGAGTCCACCTTGTATTTTTTTTTTTTTTAAGATAGAAGGCAGCTGGAAACCAGCCAGTGTCAGGAAAGCGTCCTATCAGAGCCTGAACGTATGCAGATTCTCTTGGGTAGACCCACCGCTGCCAGCTGCCCGCTCCTGCCTGCACCTGCAGAATGGACCTGGGGAGATGGAATGAGAAAGTGGGGCAATGGGATCCGTCACCCTCACAGGTGTGGACCATCGACTTATTCGTTCCCAGACCTTCAGACCACACCAGGGAGCTGTGCTGGCTAGAGGTCTTCAGTTGTCTGCAAAGCACTGGGGTTAGGCTGCTGAAGAGCTTAAAAAGAGAAAGGAGGGGCGCGGGGGGGGGGGGGCTCAGTCTGTTAAGCGGCTGACTTCAGCGCAGGTCATGATCTCACCGTTTGTGAGTTCAAGCCCCAGGTCAGACTCTGTGCTGACATGACAGCTCAGAGCCTGGAGCCTGCTTTGGATTCTGTGTCTCCTCTCTCTTTCTCTCTCTCTGCCCCTCCCATGCTCACGCTCTGTCTCTCTCTCTCTCTCTCTCTCAAAAATAAAAAACATTAAATAAAAAAGAGAGAAAGGAGAGGGAGGGAAATATCCCTCCAAGATCAAAGGGGGAAGTCCTTCATCCATCCTGTAAGCGCCGTCCCTCTGGATCCCCCTGGCAGTTTGGATCCCCACTGAGAAGTCACCTCTGCAAGACATCGCCAGTTCACCAATTACCGCAGACAGTCCAGGAGAGAAAGTCCTGAGAAATTCCCAGAGAATCCAGTGAGATCTCCGGCTGGCAAAGGCTCTCCATGTGCGGTCCACCAAATGGGGGCGCCTACCGATGTGGGGGTCTCCTGATCAGATGGGAGCAGCCAAATGTGGGGTGACCCAATTGGGTGGAAGCCAACGGGGCAGGCGGTGCAAGAATTGACCCAAGGTAGAAAAAAAAGGAGACAGAAGTTTATTGAATACACTGAAAGGAGGTGGCGGGCAGGACATCAAGGCAGAGACTGCGGTAGGAGACCGCTCTTACAACACGAGTCAGGCTTCCATCCTCTTCTGTGAGCTTAGAGCTGCTGGAAGAAGCATCTGAGAAACTCATCACCACGCGCTCTGGGAAAGGGAAGTTGAGTGCCTGCCATGGAAGAACAAAACGTCACAATATATTTGAATCTGATGTGCCACCGGCAATAGTCTCTCTCTCTCTATTTAAGGGGGTGAAATTCACATAACATAAAATCGACCACTGAAATGTACAATTCAGTGGCATTAGTACCTTCATGATGTTGTGCAACGACCCCCAGTTTCAAGTACCACCATTTTCATCCCCACAAAAGGAAATTCAGTAGTCACTCCCATACCCACCCCCACCCCTTCCCTGAAGACCACCTATCTACTTTCCGTCTCTGTGGATTTACTTACTCTGGGTGGTTCGTATGAATGGAATCATGTAATATGTGACCTTTTATGTCTGACTCCTTGGACTTAGCTCGAAGTTTTAGAGGTTTATTTACATTGTAGCATATTTCAGCCCTCTCTCTATATACATATATTGCATTTTGTCCATCCACTCATCCAGCAATGGACATTCGGGTAATTGCAGGCAATGTTCTTTTGAACAGGCTTGGAAGATAAATCTAAGACTAGAATCTAGTGCTTTCTGACTAGCAAAAGGACCCAAAGGTAACAGTGAATTGAAAGACACAGTGGTGCGGCTGTGGCATGGGCTGCCTCAACTGGAGAAGCCGGAAAAATACCACAAGTATGTTCACCCTACAAGGTATTGAGCAAGCTCGGTTTCTAAGAACAAGCATATCTTATCCTGTATTTGTCATTAGATAAATTACATTTCTCCACCAAGTCTTGTTTTTCTCTTCCTCTTTCCCCTCCCTCCTCCTTCTTCTCCTCCTTCTCCTTCATCTCTCCTTCCACTTCTCATTCCCCTCCTCCTTCTCCTTCTTCTCCTTCCCCTTCTCCTCCTCCTTCCACGAGTGAACCTAAGGACTTCCCCTTTGTCACAGAGGCCCATGGAAAAGCCTCTGTAATGAACGTACCCCACCTGCCTAACAATGTTTCATGTAAAATACACTCTACACTTCTTTTTCTCTACCTTGCTCTTGGACACAGCAACTGAATGCCACAGTGTCTCTTATTACATAAACTGCAGCATATTTCATGATTAAGGTTTACCAGAGGCGACTTGTGCTTTGTCTCTTCCAACTCAGGCTGTGCTTTTTGCTTTCCCTTGCCCTTTTCTCCTCCGGCCCCTTCCCCTCCGAGCTGTCTTGCTCCGCTTTCCTTCTCCTCTCTGACCTGCCCAGAGCCTCGACCCCCCAGGCCTCCACTTTGTGATTAGGCTCTGCTGATGATCCTCCTGGTTATCAGCTGCTGGCCACTCAGCTGACATCGGCCCCTTTTCCTCTCTCCATCCTTGCCTGGCATCAGCGTCCTGTAGAACTTCTCGGAAACTCCGCGGGGGACCTCCTTGTGTATTCTGGAAATACAACACAATTGCATCAGAATTAAGGAAGAGATCAGAGCTTTTACTTCAAAGCCTGTCATTTTACGTGTGTAAAAAGTATCCTGAAAAGACTGGAAACGAATCTCCACTGTATATATGCAATATCTTTGGAGATGCTAACTAAGTCTTACATCTGAAAAGAATGAGATTGCTCACTGGCATTTAAATTCATTAAACAAAAATTAAATTATTAAATTAAATTACATGGGGGGCACCTTCTTGGGACTGTAGGTAGAGCACACAACTCTTGATCTTGGGGGTTGCAAGTTTGAGCCCCACACTGGCTGTAGAGATTACTTAAAAACAACATCTTTTTGACCGGAAGTCACTTTCTGAGCTAGCGTGCGGTCTTTGTCAGCTTCCACCGGGGCCAGGGCCAGAAAGTGCAGAAGGTGACGGTGCAGCCCGTCAACCTCATCTTCAGGTACTTGCAAAATAAACCTCGGATTCAGGTGTGGCTTTATGAGCAAGTGAAGATGCAGATAGAGGTCTGTATCACTGGTTTTAAAGAGTACATGAACCTCATATTAAATGAGGCAGAAGAGATTCATTCTAAAACAAAGTCAAGAAAACAACGGGTCGGATCATGCTCAAAGGAGATAATATTACCCTGCTCCAAAGTGTCTCCAACTAGAAATGATCAATGAAGTGAGAAATTCTTCTTTTTTATGTGTTTTATTTATTTTTGAGAGACAGACAGAGACAGTGCGAGCAGGGGAGGGTCAGAGAGAGAGGGAGACACAGAATCTGAAGCAGGCTCCAGGCTCTGAGCTGCCAGCACAGAGCCTGAGGTGGGATTCAAACTCACAAACCATAAGATCATGACCTGAGCCAAAGTGGGACACTTAACCGACTGAGCCACCCAGGCGCCCTGAGAAATTCTTGAGAAGGCCATGTAGTTTGTTCTCAGAGGTCTTTTGTTGGGAGTATAGTTCTAAAACATTTGTTCCTATTGTTTTGATGACCTTTATGTTATTACCAAATGACAATAAATGCTGTGGGATTGTTTTTAAAAAAAACATCTTTTTCATGTTTTTAAAAATTAAATTAAATGAGATAGACCGATTTCCGCTGCCTCCACCTGCAGCGCGATGCCCAAATCCAAGCACAACAAGAAAGTTTCCTTAACCAAAAGCACCAAGAAAGGCCTACAACCGACACAGAACCTGATGGAGGAGCTTTGGGGATGGACGGACATGTGTAAGTACCGTTTTGTCTTCTCCATGGCTGGTCTTCAGGAAGGACATCCAGAACACCTGGAAGGACAGCCACACGTCCTCTGGCAAAAACAAAGTGATGATGGTGGCCTTGGTTTGAAGCCCATCTGGCGAGGACAGAGTCCCCCTAAATCAGGTCAGCAAGACGTTCAGGGGTGAAGTCTGTCTCCTTTTCACCCACTGCAGGAGGAGGTGAAAGTGGTTCAGGAGACACAGGGAAACGGACTTCGCCAGAGCCGGAAACAAAGCAACTTTCATGGTGACCCTGGGCCCTGGGGCCCCCGGAGCAGGTCCCCCGCTCTGTGGGGCCACAGAGGAGGAAGCTGGACTTGTCCACTGCCTTCACAGGAGAGGGTGGTGACCTTGCTGTCCCACCACATGGTGGGCAAGGAGGCCAACGTGCGGACCCCAGAGCCGGCCCATGCGCGGAAGCTTTTTGGGTGTGCAATGGCTGAATTGGAGGTAACCATCAAATACACACGGATGTGCAATCCAGGAGTTTCCAACTGAAGGGCGAGGACTTGTCTGAGGGGATGTCCCAGCTGGCGAAGAATCAGAAGAAGCGGGGGGGGGGGAGGGGGGGACTTTGGCTGCCAGGTGCTTGGGGCCAGGATGCGTGGGGCCATGGCCCCGCTGGGGGAGCAGCTGTCTGTTTGTTTTGCTGTGAATGCAGACAAAGGAGGGCGAGAGGGACACACTGTTTTTCTGTAAGAAAACACCTTATTTTCTGCAAGGTGGCTCCCTTGGGACAGCAAAGAGGACTTTTCTTAGAATAAAAGCCTTGGTTTTGGGCTTTTGTTTGGATTCCCAAGATTCCCTTTGTTCACTCGGAGCCAGCTTCCAGCACTGGCTCCTGCATGGTGACCGGGGACGTGAGAGCCATCGCTTCTCCTCTCCTTGGGCCCTCCATGCCACCCTACTGGAAAGGAGGGCTTGTGTTTGCCCAGGAATACAGGAACCCTGTGCCCTCTCTACCCCTTTCCTTCTCTCCTTCCTCCCTGCACTCCTTACCATCCCCCCTTCTTCCCTCCCAAAGCAGGGCCAGAGTCTCTCTCTTTTTTTAAATAAATGTTTATTTTTGAGAGAGAGAGAGAGAAAATGTGAGCAGAGGAGAGTCAGAGGGAGAGGGAGACAGAATCTCAAGCAGACTTCATGCTCCATGCAGAGCCTGACACAACCATGAGCTCATGACCGGAGCCGAAATCACGAGTTGGATGCTTACCTGACCAAACCACCGATGTGCCCCCAGGGCTAAGAGCCTGACAGGAGACAGGAAGCTTTCACAAGCCACTGCTGCAGCCCTGAGTGGATCTAAAACCTGTTCCAAACAAAAATGAAATGAAAATTCAAAATTAAATGAAGTAGGTTAATACTTTACAAGCTAAAAGAGCAGCTAATGTAGAATATGCTAGCCCAAAGATAACTATATAGAAAACTCTAAAGATCCTATTATCACTAATAAGTGACCATGACAATCTATTGGCTTTAATACAATGATATGAAAAACTACATAAATTGTATTAGACGATTCCATGAAAGGAATAGACTGTAAAATATAATCATCTAAGCTAGGGGACAAACAACAATTAATTGTTCTCAAAGTGTGTTCCCTGGACAAGAGCAATCGCCTGGAAACTTAACTAGAAAAGCAGACCTAGACCTACTGGATCGGACTTTTGGGGGAGGCCCTGCCATTTAATCTGTGTTTTAATAAGCCCTCAGGTGATCTTGACACACACCAAACTTTGAGAATCACTGCCTGAAATATACCTACTTTGTTAATTGCATATACTAGTTGCAGATTTTTTCGTTACTGCGGCTTTCTATTTTTGCAGAAGGAGAAAAGTACCATTATGGTAGTGGAGATAAACAGATATGAAACCCGATCAGCAGCAGAAGAGATTCTTTAGGACAGCTGGCGCCTACACTTCAACCAGTCTTGAAGCTTTGTGTTTGTTGTGGTTTAACAGTCTAAGTAAGAGGCTGCTCTGCCACATTCTGGGTGTCTGAATTCTTCCCGCCGTAAGCAGGATAGAACACATTATAAGGAGCACAGGCGTGGGGACTTGTTCCTCTTTATCAGTCTCTACTGATGAGCTTTTAGAGAGAGAAGCGTAGGGCTCTCAGTGTAAAGAAGTGTGGGAAGGTGTCAACCGTTGGCTCATATTAAGATTGACCTTAATTGGTTCACCGCCACCCCCCCCCCAATACTCCCAACCGTAGATCCTCAGATGATAATGGAGATCATGTAGTTTTCTGGGAGGTGCAGGACAGCACCAGAATGGAAGAGAAGTGATACATAGAAGGGAAAACTTCCAATAAGCCAGCCATCAAGGTGGGTGAATAAATCTTAATCCTGTGGTGAAGCTTAAGGAAATGGTGTAGAGCACATTCCTCAGAAATATACTGGCCAAAGAGTGAGGGAACTGGGGTATTGATACCCCCACATATCATTCCCAAGAACTTCTGGTCCACATCCAAGAAAGGCGCAGGTGCCTTCCTCTAGAAAATTCTGCCTGATGGACATAGACAAGTAAAGGGGATCCCAGGTATCATGGATTGATCCTTCCCAAAACATTAGTATACGCAAGGTCGAACCATAAACTCGGGTCCAGATCTAAAATTGGGAAATGAGGACTCAGTCGCTGCTCAGGATGCAGTTTTATCTTGGTTCAATACTGAAGCAGTAAATAAACTTTCCAAATGTTAAAAATCAGATAAGAAACAGATGGGTACACACGTCTGACTGCTGCTTCCTTTATGCCTCCAGCTCACATTTCTGTGGTCTCAGCAGTTGTACTGAGAAGAGTCTCCTATTGGGGTTTGTAACCTTTTATTGCCTCTAATACACAATTTATCCTACTAAGTAAGACATCAGTTATGGTGTCCAAGGATCATTCTCTGTGTGTCTTTTGAAAGGAAAAAAATAGTTTTTGGCCTTAAAAAATTTTTTTAATGTTTATTTATTTTTGAGAGAGACAGAGCAGGAGCAGGGAAGGGCAGAGAGAGAGGGAGACACAGAACTCAAAGCAGGCTCCAGGCTCTGAGCTGTCAGCACAGAGCCCAATGCGGGGCTCCAACTCCGGAGCGGTGAGATCATGACCTGAGCTAAAGTCAGCCGCTTAACCGACTGAACCACCCAGGCACTCCAGGCTTTGGCCTTTTTGAATATAAATGGACACCTAAAGATTACCAGACAATGAGAAAATTGGCAGCATGAGGGAGAAAGACAAAAAAATAAGCAAACAGAACAAATTGATTCTTGAAGAAATAGAATTTGGAAAGAAGAGAATGTCACAAAAACCCAAATTCTAAAAGACCTGACATGTTAGAGCAACCATAAAATAAACACAGGATGCTATTTTTAAAAAAAACAATGAGAATAAAAAACTACTTTTGAAAATTAAGCACAGGGGCACCTGGGTGGCTCAGTTGCCTAAGCATCCAACTTTGGTTCAGGTCATGATCTCACTGTCTGAGGGTTTGAGCCCCGCGTCGGGCTCCGGGCTGACAGCTAGCTCAGAGCCTGGAGCCTGTCTTTGGATTCGGTGTCTCCCTCTCTCTCTTCCCCTCCCCCATTCACACTCTTGTCTCTCTCTCCTCAAATAAAATAAAGACATTAAAAAATTTTAAAAAATAAAAAGAAAGAAAATTAAGCACATAATTATAGAAATAAAATTTTCATTACAGGTCAGGTAAATCCTTCAGAACCGAGAACAAAACTACAAAGAGATAAAAACTAGAGAGAACAGATTAAGAGACATCAAGGGTGAATCAAGGAAGTACAACTTTCTACTACTAAGGAAAAGGCAGAAAAAATGGAGAGGAGAAGGTATCTAAAAAATAGTACCAATTAGGATGCGTGGGGTGGCTGAGTTAAGCATCTGGTTCAGGCCATGACCTCATAGTTTGGGGGTTCAAGGCCTGCTCAGGCTCTGCACTGACAGTGCAAAGCCTGCTTGGGATTCTGGCTCTCTGCCCCTCCCCTGGGCCCATGCTCCGCCTCTCTCTCTCTCTCTCTCTCTCTCTCAAAATAAATAAATAAACTTAAAAATAAATTAGTGCAACAATGGAACTTCTGTTTCTAGCTATCATGGAATAATGCAAGCCAGATTTAGTCTCCTGACTTAAATTATCAATACACAGAAAGACAAAATATATTTTACATAGATAGTTACTAGACAATAATAGGCAGCTCAAGACAGCACTACTGGGAGAAGAAAAACAAACAAGATAAGCTCTGTCATTTCCCAATCTGCCTTCCTGAAGATAATTTCCAGCCCTGGGCACCGAAAGGAGGAACCCAAAGCATTGAGAATTTTTTGTCATCACAAACAGTAAATAGAATTAGCAACTCAGATATTAAGACAGTTACTAAAATCATATTTCATATGTTCAGGAAGGTAGAGGAAAGCATTAGCATGTTAAAGAGACACATGAAAGTTATATTTATTTTTAAAAACCCAAATCAAACTTCCAACAATGAAAAACACAATGTCAGAGACAGAAGATACACTGAATTAGGGTTGACAGAGAATAGACCCTGCAGAAGAAAAGATCAGAGCACTTGATCCCAGAAACTACCCAAAATGAAAGTCAGGGAGGAAAAATAAAAAGAAAGAATGAAAAGGATACCAGCGAGCCATACCAGAATTTCAAGCAACCTAATATATGTGTATTTGGAAAGAGAAGAAAGAGAGGGCGGGAAAGAAAAAAATGTTTGAAGAAATAATGATAAATAATTTTCTAAACTTGATTTAAAAAACTATAACCCCTCAGATCCAAAAAGCTCACAACTCCATTTCTTTCAGCTGAAGAGAGATACCGGGTTTCCAAATGGGAAGGTCGCTGAAGGATGTCAAGTAATCAAGCCTCCAGGGAGGCAGCTAGGACAAGAGTTCAAGTGCAAATAGAAAGCAAGCCTCTATTCATGTACTGCCCCAGGCCAACTATGAGAGGCGCACCAGTTTGTGGGTGCTCCCTGTCCCTTCCTAAGTGCTCAGGGAAATGGAGTAGGTGAAGCACCCATGGGGGGAGAGTTCTCTCACTGACAGCACCCCCCCCCCCAGGCAAAAGGGACTGGAGAGAGTGGAAAGGTAGCGGATTCACCTGCAGGTTTCCGAATTACAAATATGTACCTGAGCCTGGCTGTCCAGGCGCCGCCTGAGTGTTTGTCTACAACTCCCTCCATCAAACTGTGGCACCTTGCGGTCATCGGGGAATGCCACCAAAAGGCATGACCGCCCACTGACCTGTGAGCTGGCCCAGGCCCCCAGGAGGCTCCTCACCCCCTCCCCTGTCCTCGGAATGTGGGTTTGGCTTGCCTCACCCACACTGCTCCAAGGACGCAGCCTTGAGATCCGCATATGCTCTCGAGAATGCCTGCATGGTGTATGTGACTGAACCCACTTAGGGCCTCTTTATCAACTTTTAAGATAAAGTTGATGTCATGGTGGGGGTGTAGGGATCCATTCATCTTGCTGGCGCCCAAGGCAAGCCTCACTTATAAAGTCCCCTTGCTAATTAAAACTGCCACTTACCACTCTGGAGTGGTCTGCCTCTCTCTTCAGTCTCTCCGTGTATTGGGGGCCAGTTTCAGATGGGCCCCAGGAAGCTCTGGGTAGGTTAGTGAACCGGCGGCTGTGCACCAAGTCCGGCGTGGGGAGGGCAGTTTCCCTCGTGACACTCACCAGGCAAAGCTTTGTAACTGCTCGTGGTCAGGACTGAAAGATCACACACAGGACTTTGGCTTGGAACTGGACTCCCTACACGGGGAGCAAAATAATTGGCAATAAAGTGCGAAACAAAGGCAACCTGAGGGCAAAGTACAAACACCCCCCCCCCCACGCTCCTCCAAATCTCCCACCCCCATCTGTGTGATACTGCTCGGGCACTCCTGGTTGCCCAAGAACAAAGGAAAGGGAAAAACAAAACTGATAGAGATCACAGTTATGCAGGACAAGAGTCTTCCCGTTTACATCTTTCTTAATGGGGTACAGGGGGGAAAAAAGCAATTTTATCGACAGCCAAATTTCCAGAAACCCACAGACACAATTTCCTGAAGCCCTAACATCCGCCTCCTTCTCCAGAAGATAGAAAATCTTATATAATCAGTGACTCCTCACAACCCAAGTGCAGCTCTTTCTGCCCACCTGTCCTGTCCCTGTGCTTTAATAAAACCACCTTTTCTGCATCAAAGACGGCTCAAGAATTTTTTTCTTAGCCGTCAGCTCCAAACTGCACCAACACTCCAAACTGCATCAGGGAATACTTCCAATATGTTGCCAAGGCTTCTTGCCAGAGAGATAGAAGGAAAGGCAAATGACTGTGAAATCATGAGATTCCAAGAGGAAGGGAACAGGAAATGAAATATACTAAATGCTATCGAGAAGTCAAGCGTGACAAAAGCCATAGACTCTAGTGGATTTTTTTATATAATTTATTTTTTAACATATGCAATTATTTTCCATCATTTACAATACAGTAGTTTCAATGATACTCCAAACAGAAAAGCAAAGTAAAAAATCAAAACCCCCACTTCTATTTCATGTAATTAGACTTATACAGAAATTAGAAGGTTAGATACCAACTAGTTAATCACCTAATTTCACAGCTATCTGAAGTGGCAATTGTAATATAGCAGCTTATCTATGATACATTCAAGA
>NC_043704.1:13302300-13319426 GCF_006229205.1 Suricata suricatta | reverse complement strand
TTTTTTTTTCCTCTTCTTTTTATGGTGGTGGGGGTGGTTATGTTTAATCTAATGGATTTTAATACGAGAAATTAGTTGGTGGTCTTGGTGAGAGCAGACTAAGCACAATGGTGGGGACAGAAAGCCAGACTCGGTGGGCTGAGGAATACACGGGAAGTGAGAAAATACAGATAGGTATGAATGAATGTAGCTATGAATGGCAGGCAGCTTCTGGAGGGACTAAAGGCTATGCCTTTTTGACTTGAGAATGTTTCATTGTTGATGAGAAGGAACCAAAGAGATGATGAAGTCATGGTGGAAGGGAAAGATAATCAACGGAAAGCCATACAGAGTAAGGAGCTGCTTACAGAACCAGACGGACCGATTATTGCTTGATTGAAGGAAGAATGTGTTCCCAACCACAGAAGGAAAGGAAGGAAGGGCTGCGGATCCAAGTGAGCTTGAGATTTCGGTGGTGGGAAGCTGCAGTCTGGTCCATCGAGCATGAGAACTGGTGGGGCAAAGATTTACAGCGAGCACAGGAGGTTTTAAATTTCAACCCAGTTGAGGTTGAGGAGCGAAGCTTTGATCACTGGGGCCGTGGTATCCTTCTAGTTTTCTCTGGCAGAACTAGAGTTTTCCCCTGAGCCTTTTGGAAGTAGAAAAAACAATAATCACAATGGTCAGGGGGGTGGGGGGGGAGACAGTAATATTTATTGAACACCATGTGCCAGATACTGGACGAAACTCTACATGCATTAAGTAACTGAATCCTCATGGCAGCACTGGGACATACACTGTCTTACAGTCCCTGTAAGAAAACAAGAGGAAATAACTTGCACAAGGTTCCAGAGTGTTGGAGCGGGGATACTAACCCAGGTCAGGGGAACCTCAGAACTCGTACTCTTAACCAATAGTTCCGGCGTTCCTTTTTTTTCGTCTTTAAAAAATTTTTTCTTTGATTATGTTTTGAAAGACAGAGAGGGGCAGAGAGAGAGGGAGACACAGAACTCAAAGCAGGCTCCAGGCCCTGAGCTATCGGCGCAGAGCCTGATGTGGGGCTCAAACCCATGAACTGTGAGATCATGACCTGAGCCAAAGTCAGACGCTCAGCCAACTGAGCCACCCAGGCGCCCAGTTCCAGTGTTCTGTTTCAGGGATACTTAGTCACCAGCTGGGAAGGGCAGGGATGCCCTCTATGGTCTCACATACAAACAGGTATCTTTTTCTCCATGTGGGCAGAGTATGCAGGCAGCACCCTTACCTCAAGCCACACTGAACACAAGCCTTCAAATATGGCGATCCCTTTGCTTGGAACACTTCCCTCTTCTTTTTCTCACTGTCTCCTACGTATACACTCAGTCTCCACTTACATACTTCTTACCCCAGGTCACCTGCTTAAAGCTATACCCCTCACCATCAAACCAGTTGAGTGTCCCTACTGTTTGTTTAATTGTTATTTTTTGTATGTAATTGTCTGCCTGCTGGGATAGGATGATAAAGCATTCAAGAGAAAGGCAATTCTGAAGATTCCGGAACAGGGCTGCTGATTCCTCCCTGCCCATCCTGGAGCTAGTATTTGGATGCTCTGGAAGTTTGCTATGCTGTTGCTCAGCTAGTCACTGCTCAGCTAGGTTCCTCTACCAACCTCTCTGCCTAAAGTAATGCATTCTTCTAGAAGGTTCTAGAGCAATCATTTCTAAACTGGGGTACACTCATTCTGGGGTTTCTGTTGGAATAAAGGGCCTACCGGGGACTGATGAAATTCTATTTGCCCTGTTAAATAAGAAACAAATTAAGCTTTACTACTATTTGATATGTGGTCTAGCACTCATACCATCACCTGGACCAAACGTCAGAAGATCAGAAGTCACCTTCAGTGATGTGTGACATACCTGAAAGCAGACTAGGAGTATCACGAAGTGGAAATGTGCAGTGATGCTTTCCCCCCATCCACTTGTTTTTTTAAGCTTATTTATTTATTTTGAGAGAGAAAGAGAGCAAGTGGGGAAGGGGCAGAGAGAGGGAGACACAGAATCCCAAGGAGGCTCCATGCTGTCAGTGCAGAGCCTGACACAGGGCTGGGGCTCATGCACCACGAGATCATGGACCTGAGCTGAAACCAAGAGTCAGAGACTTAACCAGCTGAGCCACCGAGGTGCTCCAGCCCTGTTCTCCTTTGAAGTTTGTGACTATGTCTAGCTGTTTAGTTGGCCTGATTAAGTGTGTGTATAGATTACATTTGCTAGCTTTAACTACCTAGTTTTA
This sequence comes from Suricata suricatta, assembly GCF_006229205.1. Taxonomy (NCBI): domain Eukaryota; kingdom Metazoa; phylum Chordata; class Mammalia; order Carnivora; family Herpestidae; genus Suricata; species Suricata suricatta. The sequence continues at coordinate 13,317,179 of NC_043704.1, read as the reverse complement.
ACTACCTAATGTTCAGGAATGGATTCCTGCAAATAAACTGAGAATTAAAGATATTACTATTAACACTGTGAATAACTTCAGAACTTCCCTTTCCTTTGCTGGTATGAACTTTTTTCTTTTCCTTTTTTTACAACATAATGAGCCACATTATGTTGTAAAAACAACGACACCCTGATCAGGAGTTAGTAAAAAAAAAAAAAATTATCACAAAGACTGTTGGAAAAATGTCTTTAAGCTAATTGTTCTTAACCATTCATCTTGCACTAAATTATATTGGCTAATTGACAGTGTGAAACCATCACCTTAGGAAGGCCAGAAAAAGCAAACCTCTGCAAGTGTTTCAAGAGTGTGTTTAAATCATCTGTTACTTAGTTACTCCAAGTCTTTGCAAAATTTCATAACAGGTGACAGTGTTTAGGAGCTACCTTCTATGTTTTCATGCAACAGACAAAAACCAAAAAGCTGCGTCTCATAGGGAAATATTTACCCTGCTTGCCATTATGATGCCTAGCCCTTTGCCAGCAAATGCTATTAGAAAGTGTCCAGAAAATGTGGCTGAAGATTTTAAGAAACAAAAGTTAAACTTTAGGGGCACCTGGGTGGCTCAGTCCGTTGAGCATCTGACTTCTGTTCCATCTAGTTGTAAATGTACTCTAAAAAATAAAATCTGTTCATTAAAAAAATTTGCATTAGTCATAAACTATAGCCAATTGAATACAACAAGAATCTAGGAGTCCACACCAATAATAAATGGAAAGAAGAACACGCCCTTTCTTACAATATGTCAACCAATACTTATATTTGGAGAAGCACGTGTGGAAAATTATCATTTCACAACCACCAGATTAGTCTGGTGCAGGCAGACTGATGATTAATGGATGCTAATTTTAGATGTAAAAGTTTGATGAAGAGCAGGGTATTTGCAAGATTTCAGAGTGTCTCTCCGCAGGTTAGCTGCAAGGGGAAAAATAGTAACTATACAGTAGAGATATTGGATAACACCTAGACCATCTCATTAAAATTAGCATTACCAATGAGAGGCTAAGGAACACAGCGTGCCTTCAGAGGGGATGGAAGTCTGAGAACCCCACCCAATTTATGCAGTATTCCAGCCAGGAATTAGCTCTAAATCTAATCATTACAAGCATCGGACAAGCCCAAAGTGAGTAGCATTCTATAAAATAATTGGCCTGTATTAAAAAGCGGGGACAGTGTTGTGAATGACCAAGGGCAGGTGACAGACCCAAGAAAGCTTAAAGAAGTTCAGGGAAATATTCCATTTGAATTGGAGAGAGAGAATATAAACGCGGCAAAATATTAACAATTTAGTGAATCCGAGCAAAGGGTAGGGAGCAATTCTCTTATTACTTTTGTGACTGTTTTTGTAAATTTTAAATTATTTCACAATTAAAAGTTTAAAAAAAACACATTTTATGGAAAAACTCCCAGCATATCCTCTGACGAATCATTTTGACTTGAATAAAGTGGGTGGAGGGCAAGGTCTGGGTTAAGGTTACAGAACCGGCAGCATAAGGGAAACCAATTCATGTTTCACCCATAGACAAACCATTACAGCAAGTAAGTGGAAACACTTAGAATATTACTTACAATATATTGTATTAAGATGGGGAAAGATGCTGGAAATCTTTTGTACCATACAAGTGCTGTCAACTTAAAAGATGAATTATGTATTTTTTTTTACAAGATATTTACTGACCTTCTCTCTGGCAACTGGGTGACACTAGCATGTTCTGTACCAATATTGAAAAGATGAACCATTGCGGTGCCTGGGTGGCTCAGTCGGTTGAGCATCTGACTTCAGCTCAGGTCATGATCTCACAGTTGGTGGTGAGATCCGCATCAGGCTCTGTGCTGACAGCTCAGAGCCTGGAGACTGTTTCAGATTCTGTGTCTCCCTCTCTCTGCCCCTCCCCCGCTTGCTCTGTGACTCTTTCTCTCAAAAATAAATAAAAACAGTAAAAACAATTTTAAAAAAGATGAACCATTAAGTCCTTTAAAACTGCTTTTATTATGAGCAAATGAAAATCAAAAGAACGTATATATATACACACACATATATATACACACTATATATAACTCTTGCAGTAATTTTTTAATGTGTATTTATTTTGAGAGACAGTGTGAAGGGAGGGAGGGACAGAGAGAGAGAGGGAGACCGAGAATCTCAAACCTGGCCTAACAGGGGACTTCACACTGAGTAACCCTCACATTTTAAAATACATTTGGCATATTTCCTTATGGATGTGATTTGTCACCAAAAATGCTGTGTGCATCTGTAAAAAAACTCTAGCTTCCCATTTTAAAAAGTGGGGGGAGGGCATCTGGGTGGTTTTAGCTTGTTGAGCCTCTGACTCTTGATTTCTGCTCAGGTCTTGATCCCAGGGTCACAGAAGCCTGCTTAAGATTCTCTCCTCTCTCCCTCTGTGCCCCCCCCCCCCGCTTAAAAAAAAGTGGAGAAGGGGGGAACTGCCAACATCGTTTAAAATATTTCAGATGGACTGTTTCAGTTCACTCAATGTTTTGGGCCCATTGTTTTAAACATAAAAGTGCAACCTATTCCAACCAGTTTGTAAGAGCAGCTTTTGTACAACAGGAAACAGAAGTTTTAATAAATACCTTAAGTCGAAAAGTCATTGGAAAGTCTTTTAAAATAAGATTTTGTAACTGCCAACTAGCAATTTCCTTTTTCCCTTTGGCCCCACATACTCTTGTGGGGTATTTTTCCATCCAGGACATCCTTAAAACAAAGAACCAACTGGGGCGCGGGAGTCAGTTAACCACTGACTTCAGCTCTGGTCCTGATCTCAGGCTGTGAGTCTGAGCTCTGTCGGGCTCTGTGCTGACAGCTCAGAGCCTGGAGCCTGCTTCCGATTCTGGATCTTCCTCTGTCTCTGCCCCTCCTCTCTCTCAAAAATAATAAACAAGCATCTAAAACAAAACAAAAAACAGAACTGACAAACTCAGAATCAAATCTAAAACTTTCCTGAATCACAAAGTAATAAGCTTCTGGTTTAAAACCAAAAACGAGGCTTAACAACAGGTTAGATTTACTAAAAATCATTTTTCACTTAAAACGGCTGAATTTCGTGGTATGTAAATTATATTTCAAAGTTGTTTCTAAGGCAGAATCCAAGTGCATTGTTCTCTACAAATATTCATTTTATCACATAATTGATAATATTGTTTAGTTATAATTAACAGCTAGCTCTGCTTATTTCGTGTCCTTTATATTTTTCGTTTAGCCTTCATTTGAATAATGTACATAATCTATTATTAAAGCATTTAAATAACCATTTGAATGGTGGACCCATAGTGTTTACAGCTAAGGGAAAGCGGTCAAAAATGCTTAGAGACCGTTGTCCTGAAGCCTGGGAGGCCGTCAGGACTCTATCCAAGGGTCTCTAGCCCCCCTCGGCCAGGTCGCACCCGAAACTAGTGCTGGAGGCATCTTGGTTTAAGTACGGACACTCTTGCCCTTCGTTCACAGCGCTCGGCACAGAAGCGGCCTGACCCGCTCAGCAGCTTCCTCATTCCCGCCTTCCTGAACCCCCAAATCGCCCCGACACCACGTTTCCAAGGCCTCCCCCAGCAATTGGAGGACAGAGGCTGGGTAACTCCTGGGCCCTAAGGCCAGGGCAAGCGCGCCGCATTCTAGTTAGGGTCAAGGCCTCCAGTTGGGCGTGGTCTTTCCGGAACGTGAGGGCGACAGCCTTGGGCGGTCACTGACGGGAAATAGGAGGAGTCAGGAGGGCAACGGGGTACCCACGGCCGTTCCAGCAGCGAATGTGACGTTCACAGCCCTCCCCGCCGGCGTCCAGCAGCGCGCCGGAGTAAACGGGCGGCGCGTGCGTGGAGGGCGGGGCAAGTGTGAATGGGCGGGGCGAGCGCGCGGTGGGGGGGACGGGCTCTGCGGGCACCAGAGATGAGAGCGCGGTGGGCGGGGCGAGGGGCGGGGCGAGAGGCTGCCTTTGCTCAGGGGATAGTTTTGCATTGTAGGGTTCTGCCCGAGGAGATCGAGGATGTGACTGGCCCGGCCGGCGGCGCCAGAGGAGAATGTTCTCCCTCCTGGGCGCAACGACCCTGGTGCTGGTTGCTGGGGCGCCGTGGACTTTGCCCGCAGCCGTAGGTGAGAGACGAGGGGTCTGGGGCGGGGCAGGAGGCTGGGCGGTAGGGGCGTTGGAAGCCTCGGCCCTGGGAGGCCGAGTCGGTCTGGGAGACCTCTGGTCGTCCGTGGGCACAGCGCTCAAATCGAAAATCAAGAGGAAATAGTATTCGAGAATCCTTCCACGCTGCTTTCTTGGGGCCAGCGTACCCGTCCCCCGGCAGGGGACGACCTCCCCGCCACCCCTCCCCAGGCTTCCACCCCCGCCGTGCTGGGTGTGCGAGAGCCTTCCTGTCGCCTCCGAGTCTCTTCGAAAAATCCGGCAGCTCGGCTAGACCCTTATATGATAACCAAGGCTTTAGCCGCGAGCTGTGCTGCTGTTTTGAATCAGTGTCTTAGTTCAATAAACAGTTATTCAGCCCCACATAGGACGAGGATAATGATTGCAAGAATTTCTCTGCCCTCAGGATTCGAATGGTCTAATAAAAAGTGATAATAAAAGAAAAATACGCAGCCAAGACACAGAGGCTGGGACCACCCAGGCTAGTTTGCTGCCTTTATTAATACTTAAACTGAGATGCGTCGGGGGAATGGCAACTATTATATGATTGACTTTGTGTAGTGAGGAGAGGTTCCGAACCAAAGGGAAAGAAGGTGTAGCATAGTTAGTTCAGAATACCTAACTGCTTAGAAAACCGTACCCAGATGTGATACATTGGTATCCTATTTCTCAGACTCTTACACGAATATAGTATATATAGTTTATGGGTTCTATGATCCTGGTATAACCCAGGGTAATTTTTTGAATCCTTTGGGTCTTAAAACTTTTGTATTCAGCTCGTTGTGCTTTAATATAAAAAGAATGTCCCCAGAATTTTCATGTAAAGATAACATTCCAAGAGGGTGTACATTAAGATCTTTATTTTAATCTAGATTAGAAGAGAGCTGCTAAAATAAACTTTATACACAGCTAGCATTTATGGTACTCTTAACCGTGTGTCGGGCTCTACTCTGCCCGTTTTTAAGGTATAAACTCATTTAGTGTTCAGTGGAAAGTTACGCACTCATTTTACAGATGAGCAAACTGTGACAGTGAATAGCTTGCCTAAGGCCATACAGCTAGCCAGTGGCTGAATAGGAAATTCAACTCTGGGAATCTGGCCTCAGAGCCCTGGGTTTAAGATTAGTTTGTTTTCCTAAAGGTTAAACAATTTAAATTCTTGATTATCCACCAATATTGTTAAGAGCCGAGTTATCTTTCAATTAACTAACGTACTTGTTTTTCCCAAAAGGGATAGTAAAATGTTTGAAATTAAGTGAAATATTGACCCTAACTTGAGATCCTAATGGTGCTTTCTTTCAAACTCATAAAAATCCTCATACTTTTTAAGTCTAGTAAGTGCAATTCTGGACCCTAGCCTAAGAAAATTATCCAAAATATGGGAGAAAATTTATATTGGGTAGTGTATGTGTTTGGATTTGTCGGACTTAAAAAGATAGTAAATCATTTCTGATTGTCAGTAGGCATGTGAAAAGTTGGAAGCAACCAATTGTGTAAGTGAAAGTTTGGGATTAAGTACCCATTTATAGATCTTACACAATATGAAGGTGAAATAGACTGTTATCAAAAGGATATTGCTGACAGTCATAGGACAAAATCTGTGAAATCAAAAATGCTATTTAATAATTATTTCCAAGTCCCTCTTCGTTTATCAGTTATTTGGTGGTCTCCCACATGCCAAGATGCCCCTAAGTGCTGAGTCTCCTTCCTTTAACTGTAGAAGAACTGCATCCCAGAGGAAACCCCTGACTCGACCCCATCTATGTCCTAAGGCCCAGAATTGCTGGATTAGACTGGTCTAAACTGGAGACTACAAATCCCTTCAGATCTTTTGTTGATTCCTATAAACCTAATCACTGTCCTTTGGCTACACAGAATCTATAAAATTCCAACCAAAGGGATGGGAATAAAGTTTAGAGGAGTGCAATAAGGAAAAGTAGTCTCCATCTAAAGTCGCAGAGAAAATGAATGTAAGAAAGAAAATTGAGGGAGGGGATCCTCAATGAGGAGCTGTCCAAATGAAAAAAAATTTTTTTCAGAAGATGTTTTCTCAGATGCCTCCCCTTTTGACTGCATCCCATAATATCTCTAGCTGGAAAATAGGAAGCAGCCCGAATAAAGAAAGTTCTACATAGACTCCTATGGTAGAAAGTCTGCAAGGAGATAAATGCTTGCCCTGAGGCAGAAGTAAAGGCTAGAAATACTCTAGGAATACATTTAAAAGGCAGTCTTTAAAAAATTGCAGCTTGTCGTTATGAAAGATCAGTCCTTCCTGAGGCTGAAGAAATTCCTATGAACCCAGCTCTATCTAGGCTGAGTAGTCTGAGAAAAGCAGACCCTGCCCTTAAGGAATTTGTAATCTGATGGCAGAGGATGTGTTTAACCAAAAGAAGCAATTGAGTTTTGTTTTTTGGTTTGTTTGTTTTTTTCGAAACATCCTCATTCAGCAAGGTTTGCGGTCCTGCTAGAAGTCAGGTGCTGTGTGGAGTATCTAGTATGAAACTGAGCAAATGGATTCCTGCTACAGTAGGTAAAGAAAGCAAGATTAGCATGGGCTGCAGTAGTTGAGCCCCCGTGAGGTGGATCTTGGAGTAGGTGGGTAGTCAGAGAGGCAGAAAAATTCAGGTTGGAGGGGCCAAAAGAGAAAATCAAGACAGGACATGCAACGGAGGCAAGATTTGTCTTAGAACTATAAGAAATAAAGTAGATCTCTACATGGAAGTCCTTAAAAATAAACAGGAGGGTTCAGGCTTGTTAGGAACGCCTTTGGAAGTCCCTGTAGGGCTTGGCTGACATCATGAATATTCATATCTCTGTCTCTCGATTTTTGTTATGTGACTATTTGGTTTCTGTGAATAGCTGTTCACTCTGAATCACACCTGTCTCATTCTCTATCAGAATATATGAAGCGTGAACACAGAATGTGAAACCAAACTGAGGCTGTATACAGTGGAAACCCCGTATCTTTTCGTCACTTCTAAGATCAAAGAAAATTTTTATGCAGACTATTTTTTCCTTTTTTTTAAACCTTAATTAAAGAATACTTTTAGTGCTAAAAATTGCCAACCATTATCTGAGATTTCAGCAAGTTGTAATCTTTTTGCTGGTGGAAGATCTTTTTTTTTTTTAATGTTTGTTTATTTTTGAGAGAGCACAAGTAGGGGAGGGGCAGAGAGAGAGGGACTGAGGATCCGAAGCAGGCTCTGTGCTGACAGCAGTGAGCCCAGTGTGTGGCTTGAACTCACAAACCCCGAGACCATGACCTGAGCCAAAGTCAGACGCTCAACCGACTGAGCCACCCAGGTGCCCCAAGGTCTTTTTTAAAAATTTTCATGTATTTATTTTTGTCATCATAAGGGGGCACTCCGTAACCCCCATCACCCCGTTCAGCCATCCTCTACCTGCCTCCCCTCTGGTAACCGTTAGTTCGTTCCCTGCAGTTAAGAGTCTGTTTTGTGGTTTGTCTCGTTTTCCCTTTGCTTCTTTTTTCCTTTAAATTGCACATATTAATGAGATCGAGTGGTGTTTGTCTTTCTCTGACTGACCTACTTCGCCTGACATTATATTCTCTGGCTCTCTCCATGTTGTTGCAAATGGCAAGATTTCATTCTCTTACATCTGAATAATACCAAGTACAGACACCCACGTCTTCTTTTTCCATTTATCTACTGACGGACACTTGGGCTGTGCCCATAACTTGGCTACTGTAGATAAAGCTGCAGTCAGCGTAGGGGTGCTTGTATCCCTTTGAATTAGCATTTCATATTTTGGGGGTAAAGAGACGTTTTTCAATTAAAAAACAATGCTGCTTTTTCCTTATTTTCTCCAGCTTTACTGAGCTATATTTGCCATACAAGGCTTCCTTTTTGTAGATTAAAAAGTCTCAGCCTTTTTCAAACTATCTCAACTGCAGAGATATAATTAGTAGTTGCCCCAGGGCTGAGAGCAATCATTAGCTTTTTTTTTTTTTTAGATTTTTGTATATGCTTCGTTATATTTGAATGCATTCCTTCTTTAATCAGTGTTATGAAAGGAAGGCTCACATTTTAAAGAATATCCACAGTGTATATGTAACTGTCTTCTTTCTTGTTGCCTTTATTTATAGGGGGAATAAATCTAAAATCTCCTCAAAATGTAGAGGTCCACATCATTGATGACACCTTCACCCTGAGTTGGAACAGGAGCGATCTGGCTGTCGGCAACGTGACTTTTTCAGCAGATTATCAAGTGTACGTGACTCTCCTGATTGGTTTGCGAGAACCATTGAATAATCTGAAACAATTGTAATGCTGTCATTTACTTCTCAGAGTTGGGAAACCATTGGCTTTTCCATCTTTGACAGAAATTTTATGTCTGTGTAATATTTATACCTTCGCTTCTACAAAGTCATCTTTGGGGGTTGCAGCCAAAGAGGTTTGGGGGATGAGGATGCAGACAGCTTCCGTAGACCACACTTCTCTCTTCTAGATGCTCCACCTTCTTTGTGTGTAAATTAGGGTCGGAGCTAGAACATGTCTTGAGAATATGAGAGAGTGCCTGAAAAGGTCCACCCGTCGTCTTGGAATAGGCCACCGGTACTCAGATGGTCAGGCTTTAGTGTCTCCATTATACACGGTGTTTCCGTTTTAGATACAGGACCTGGCATTTCCACCAGACCCTGTTTCAGGGGCTTCTGCCTCCTCCCTGGTGCTAACTTTCTACTTAAGAGCCGCCAAGATGATTGGGCAGGTGGGGATTTGCAGAAGAAAGGATTGCAGAAGGAACACAGCTCAGGAAGCACAGAACTTTGCTTTGGGTGCCTGGGTGCAAACTGTCCAGGGCGCTCCCTGTCTGAGAAAGAGCGGCTGGTAACTGGGTGGTGAAGAAGAGGGTGCAGGACCTCCAACCAGGATGCTCCCTCTTCCACCACAGCCCCCGGCACTCTCGTTTTCCTGTTGATTGTTCTTTAGAGTTTTGTTTGTTCATTTTAAGTTTATTTATTTTGGGAGAGAGAGAGAATGAGCAGAGAGAGGGGGCAGAGGATTGGAAGTGGGCTTCTGTGAAGACAGTAGAGAGCCTGACGCAGGGCTCGAACTCACGAACCATGAGATCGTGACCCAAGCTGAAGTCTGAGGCTTAACCGGCTGAGCCACCCAGGCGCCCCCTCCAGTTCATTGTTAAGAGAACCGTGAGACTAATCCAGTCCCACAGCTTTAGTACTTAGCATGTGTGTGCATGTGCATGTGTACACACATGAACTTTCATACATCCATAGGTGGTTTTTCTCGGAATTAATTATTTAGGAATTTTTATCTCTAGAGACTTTCTTTAACTTGAACTTTTTTTGTCCATTTTGTTCTTTGCTTTAGTTGAGAGTTTTCTCATGAAACAACTGTTTCAGGTATAACAAAGGTCGTTTCAGATACTCTTAACTAATGTTACCCTTTTAATAAAGAAGAGTCACAGACAGCGTTCTTGTCTGCTGCTCCTTCCCTTGTCCTGTTGCTTATCCTCCAACCCATAATAATCTGTCTTTTCTTTCTTTCATTCTGACTTTAGCATCGAATGCATTATTCCACTGTGTTCTCATTCTACCCTGTTCTATGAGCTTTAGAAATAATTGCCTTGTAAAAATATGCCAGACTACAAGGTCAAGGTGACAGTGCGGCAATAGTGTAGTGTAGGGTGAACTCGGGCCGGACTGCTTGGATTTAAAGCCGTCCCGTGCTACCAATTCTGCCACAGTTTTCTTGTCTGTTAAGTCGTGATAATAAAAACTAAAATGACCATGTATGATTTATCATCCAAACCAAGATACTTTTGGGAGTTAAAAAGGGCAATTAGTTTTAGTTAAGCGAGAATGACAAACTATAACCAGGACGACCCCAGGCACACTGAGATGGGCCACCCTGTAATAAGGTGTCTAACTCTGAAGGTTGTTAGAAGTATATAGAACAGGGGCGCCAGGTCATGATATCGCGGTTCGTGGGTTCGAGCCCCGAGTCGGGCTCTGTGCTGACAGCTAGCTCAGAGCCTGTCTTCAGATTCTGTGTGTCCCTTTCTCTCTGACCCTCCCCTGCTCATTATGTGTGTCTCTCTTTCTCAAAAAAAAAAAAAAAAATTTAAAAACTTTAACAAAAAGTATATAGAACAGTTGTTTGGGAGATGCTCAAAACAGTGGCATAGATAAGTGACCAATGGAAGTGTAGTTTAATAGCAGCAGCAAACAAGTACTTTTTAATTTAGTGTTTTCTCGGAACATAGGACACGTGCCCTGGTGATAAACGATACACAGACGCATAAGTAAGCTGGTAGGATTCCAGCATCTGCAGAACACATGCTAACACATCAGTGTTTGCGACCAATATCTACAGTCTATTATGCTTTATGTAGCGTTTAGTGTTGATTCTCTCATTCGGTAAACATCGGGTGCCTTCTATGCCAGATCCTCTTCTGGACACTTAGAATAGCACCCGTGAAAGGGAGAGACAAAGATGGCATGTACTTGTACTATGACACTGATTTTATGAAATGAGTTTTATATTGGTTACATAATCATTTTCAAATTGTATTCTGTTCTCATCTAAATACTTTTATGATAAATTTGAGTTTGGGTGAGGTTTTTTTGTTCGTTTGTTTCTTGTTTTTGTTTTTTAAGTAACATTAAAGCAGCTACTGTTATATTAGCTCCCTTATATACAAAAGCTTGGAATTGAGTATGTAACCGTATCTCCTGGAACAGGAAAGAGGTAAAGAGTGAGCTGGATTAGAACCATGTCAAGACTTGGTTTTAAAAGTTTTATACGGCTGGGGGCACCCGGGTGGCCCAGTCGGTTAAGCGTCTGACTTCAGCTCAGGTCACAATCTCCCTGCTCGTGGGTTCAAGCCCCACATCGGGCTTTGTGCTGACAGCTCAGAGCCTGGAGCCTGCTTCAGATTCTGTGTCTCCCTCTCTCTCTGCCCCTCCCCTGCTCACGCTCTGTCTCTGTCTTCCTCAAATATTAAAAAAAAAAAAAAACCCAAAACATAAAAAATTTATAAGGTTTTCTGTTTATATTAAGATTATATTTTTAAAAATAGATTCTGAGGCCACCTGGCTAGATCAGTTAGTTGGGCATCCAACTTGATTTCGCCTCAGGTCATGATCCCAGGGCTGTGGGATCTGGCCCTGCATTGGGCTCCATTCCGAGTGTGGAGCCTGCTTAGGATTTTCTCTCTCTCTCTGCCCCACCCCTACTCTTTCTCTCTAAAAATAAAAAAATAAGTCCTGATGTGGAGAAGTTTCTCAGGAATGGTATCATTAAATGCCAGCTCTAACCTCACAGTTCAGATAAGTAAAGTAAAAAGGGACACTGGCCAGGAATGAAGCTTTCCATATGCCAGTGTATATTTTTGGTAAATTATTTAAATGGTTCTTTTTTGAAAAATGAGATAGACTTGTATTGGAGTCCTCACAGAACTTATGTGGATAGATCACCCCTGCGGTCTGTTGTCGTAAAGTATTTTTATTTCTATTTATTTATTTGAGAGAGAGAGAGAGAGAGAGAGCGTACTCAAATGAGCTGAGCTTGGAGCCTGACACAGGGCTCGATCCCATGACCCTGGGATCATGACCTGAGCTGAAACCAGGAGTCAACTGCGCAACCCCCTGAGCACCCAAGTACCCCTTAAAGTGTTTCTAAACTGAAGTCTACAGTGTCCTCCCTCCCTCCTCGTGCCCTTCCCCTCCGAAGAGCACCTTGTGCTGGACCATGAATCAGTCTTGACAAAATGCCTTCTCACCGGAGAGTTCCTCTGCCTGGTTTAAGGTAGACAGGGCTTCACATAGGCAAACATTTCGAAACCTGACAAGTTTTCTTTGCCTTCCCGTCAGCCTCCTCAGTGGGTCAAAGTGGCATGTGGAAACACGTCTTTTCCCTCTTAGGCACTCTTGCCAACTTGATTTCTTCATGTTTTCTGACGAATCTAATATTGATCAGTTCTACTTTTTAATGGACTAAATCCACTTCAAAGAACTGGTTAATTTATGTTAACATTTTAAGTTCTTTTGTTTCTAGTCACGTAATAGAATTGCTGCTGAGCCAAAGGGATGGTTTGGTTTTGATGAGGGCAGAGGGAGTGACCTAACCATGCTGATTCCGAAGTCTTTGTTGGGTCTGGTAAATCTATTCGTAGGACATGTTTAGAAGGGAATCATCAAATCCAGTTACGAAATTTTCAATAAGGGAAAGATCCAGAAACGCAAAGTAGTTGACCAGAAGTCACATAACTATTCTTAGCAAAGCCGACACGACACAAAGTCCACTTTTACCTTAAATGTTCTTTCTTTCTCTGCTTTTGTGAAATCCTAATGCAAACCATCACAAAATTACAGAACTGTAGTAAAAAATTAACTGTGTCACGGCGCGCCTGGGTGACTCAGTTAAGCATCCAGTTCTTGATTCAGTTCAGGTCATGATCCCACCAGTGTGGGATTGAGCCTCACACTGCGCTCCCCACCGAGCATGGGGCCTGCTTGGGGTTCTCTCTTGTGCTTGGCGCTCGCTCTCTCTCTTTCTCTCTCAGAAAAATTAACTTTCAGAATTATTCCACTTTATAGATAATAACTTGGTATATTTGTACTGAAAAAGAGTGCATAGTTGCAGGGTAAAATGTTAACAGGATGTCAAATAGAAGAAATAATTACTTAGATTAGCTTTATCATGTCAGTAAACGGAAACTGTGTGTGATACTCTTTTGTAGTTATACATTTGCTTACTCAGTCATTTGCTTTTTTATTTTAAAGACCCAGAAACGATACTTGGTTAAAATTGCCTGGGTGTCAATCTATTACTAGTACCAAATGCAACTTTTCTTCACTCAAGCTAAATATTTATGAAGAAGTTAAATTGCGTATAAGAGCAGAAAAAGGAAACGACACTTCTCCATGGCATAATGTTGACGCGTTCACCCCATTTGAAAAAGGTAAGAAGTTGCCACCTGAATTATGGCACATTCTTCATTAAATGTCACCGCAGCAGCTCACTTCCTAAGCCTGCTCGTTTGCACGATGGGAAGTCTGTCATTTAAAAACAAAAAAGAAGAAGTGGGGCGTCTGGGTGGCTCAGTTAGATGTCTGACTTCAGCTCACGTCATGATGTCACAGTTTGTGGGTTCAAGCCCTGCGTCAGGCTGCGTGCTCTAGGAGCCTGGAGCGAGCTTGAGATTCTCTCTCTCTCTGCCCCTCCCCCCCTGGCTCGCGTGTGCATGCTCTTTCTCTCAAAACTAAATAAACATTAAAAAAATTTTTTTATAATAGTTTATTGTCAAATTGGTTTCCATATAACACCCAGTGCTTCTCCCCACAAGTGCCCTCCTCCATGACCATCACCCCCTTCCCCCTCTTCAGCCCTCGGTTTGCTTTCAGTATTTAGTAGTCTCTCATGATTTGTGTCCCTCTCTCTCCCTAGCTCTCTTTCCCTCTTCCCCTCCCCATGGTCCCCCGTTAGGTTTCTCCTGTTCTCCTGTTAGACCTATGAGTGCAAACATATGGTATCTGTCCTTCTCCGCCTGACTTATTTCGCTTAGCATGACACCCTCGAGGTTTAAGTCCACATGTTTTCATAATTCTAAGGCTTATCTGCCCTTTTTTATTTTCATTCTATCTTGAAAACTGGAGTTTTCTAGAGGCTGATGTGGGAGAAGGGGGCTGACTGGACGCAGGAGCAAGTATGAGATATGTCTGTCTCGTTCATGAAGCCAGACATTAGCAAAATGGGGACAAAGTGTGACACAGTTCCACTCTCCTTGTGATGTTTGTTTGGGAATATAATGCTTTTTTTTTAATAACAAATATGTGTTACAGTGCAATGCACTGATCATTATTATCTTTTAATTAATTCATTTAAAAATTTTATCAGTTTTAATGTTTAATATACTAAATATTGAAAGACATAGTCCATATAAATAAAAGCTCTTTCAGACCATCAATTTCTTTGAGTCTGAAGGGATCCCAAGACCAAAAGGTGTGTGAACCATGGCCCTGTATCAAAACTCCCAAGAGACATATGGGTGGCTCAGTTGTTTAAGCAGTCCGACTTCAACTCAAGTCTTGATCTCATGGTTCGTGGGTTCGAGTCCTGCATCTGACTCTGCACTGATGGCCCAGAACCTGCTCAGGATCTTTATCTCCCTGCCCCTCCCCTGCTTACTCTCTCTCTCTCAAAAATAAATATTAAAAATGAAAAACAACTCCCAAGAATGATCTGTATCCCTCTCTGCACTTGTCTGCCTGCCCCTCAGTCTGCGGCCTTGTACGTTCAATTCCATCCCTCACCACTACACAAACCCACTCTCATCACGTACACTGGTGATGAGTCCCCAGCCCTCTTCTGGATCTCCAGGCCCAGCTTCCTCCCTCCCAGCTCTCCTCCTGCGCATCGGTCGGTCCCTTGCCACTTTCTCCCAGCTCCCCAGACCTTTCAGTGCTGGGCTGCTCCAGGGCTCGGCCCTCCATTCTCTTTTTTCTATATTCCATCCGCTGGTAGTCTTATGGCTTTCAAGACTGTCTGTACACTCTTGGAAAAGGCCGGCACTTACACCTCCAGCCCCACTCTTTCCCCCTTACCTTTAGACTGATATCACCAACTCTCAAATTCATCATCTCTGCTTAGATGCCTCAGGCTCATCTGGCCAAAGCTCTTGATTTCCATCCTCAAAACCTCTCGCGGTATTTTC
>NC_043704.1:13284208-13302200 GCF_006229205.1 Suricata suricatta | reverse complement strand
CCCCCCCCCCCCCCCCCCCCCCCCCCCCCCCCCCCCCCCCCCCCCCCCCCCCCCCCCCCCCCCCCCCCCCCCCCCCCCCCCCCCCCCCCCCCCCCCCCCCCCCCCCCCCCCCCCCCCCCCCCCCCCGTGGGGCCAGCCTTCACCAAGCCACTCCTACCTGCCCCTTGAACTTCTGCACTAGCTTCTCCCGGCCTCCCTGCTTCTTCGGACATTAACTAGGCTGATCTTTCCAAAATGTGAATCGCGGTAGGGCTCTCCTCCAATCTCAACCCAACACGAACTCCACAAACGACGGAGTTCTGCCTTTGTCATCTGGCTCCTAGAGCCCCCTCTGAGCTCATCTTCAACCATTCAGCCATCTGAATCCTCTTGAAAAGGGGCAGCACATTCCCACCTCCAAGCTCTGTGCCTCAGGCTCCCTCTCCCTGGAAGACCTTTTTCCTAGGTAATTGACATGACTGACGCACTCACGTTATTCATGGCTTCGCTCAAATGTCTCAGAGAGCCTTTTCCAGACTAACTTACCTAAAACAGCTCTAAACCCGTCCTCTATTCCTTTATGTTACTTCATTTTTCCTTATAGCGCACACCAAATTATATGTGTTTGTTTGTTTGTTTGTTTGTTTAGCCACATGCCCCACTAAAATGTAGGCTCCGCGAGGGACTTTCTCTGTTTGACTATGCCGGGCACGTGTGAAGCATTTAGAATTATTTGCCTGATGAATGGTTTGGTCTTGTATTAAGAAGTTGTATAATGAATGCTTTGGTTTTTTTACAGCTCAAATTGGTCCTCCCAAAGTACATTTAGAAGCCGAAGATAAGGCAATAAAAATAAACATCTCCCCCCCTGGGGCAAAAGACGGCATCATGTGGGCTCTGGACAGTTCCAGTTTTACATACAGCTTAGCTATCTGGAAAAACTCTTCAAGTGCAGAAGTGAGCATTATTTTTACCTTTGTTTAATGGTAGGGCAAAAGAGCATGAATCTGTTCTAAATTTTGACCGTATACTTTTTTAAGAGCAGGATTCTATTTGTTTTATTATAGGTAAGGACTAAAACTGTTTACCCCAGAGATAAAATTTATCAACTCTCACCAGAAACTACCTACTGTTTAAAAGTTAGAGCAAGACTTTTGCCGAGAAAAATTGGTGCCTATAGTCCAGTGCATTGTATAAAGACCACAGGTGAGGAGGAATTTATACCTCAGATTCAATAACTATGTGTTCAGGTGGGCAGTCTGTTAATTTTGGCTTTTTTCCCTTGGGTTGCTGAAGGTTACATGATGGTTTAATAGATATTAAAACAAAAACAGTATCACAGCAGTTACATAAGGGGGAAAATGTCACAGCGTCTGGGATTTTTTTTTTTTAATCTCAAGTAAAGAGGAATGAAAATTCTGCCTAAAAGTCTAAATACTATCTAATGACAAAAACTATTTTTATTTGCTCCGAATCCACAAAGTAGCTGCTAAAGGAACAGTTAGTCTTGCAAAAAGTATACCTTTATAAGCACAATGTTAAAATATGCAGGCATCCTGACATATTTCATCAGTGACATCTTGCCAGCATTTAAGGTCCAGGGTTAGGAGCTCAGATTGGTTTGTTATTTTGATCGTAGATGTAATATGCTTTGTTTTTAAAATCAAACAACACTGAAGGGTTTAAAGTAAAGTTTTCCTCTCCTACCCCCTTGCCCCTGTTCCGTTTATTAGTGATAAGCATTGCTGGCATTTCCTGCGTATTCTCTCCTACCTCTCCTACCTTGGTCAGGGCTTGTATAAGCATATGAGCAAACCGACAGTTTCTTGGTTTTGGTTTTCAAAATAAAAAACCAGGATCCTGCTAGATCTATCTTTCCACTTCCTTGTTTAGCCTGATACACTGAGGATCTCTTTGTGCGTGAGCACGTACAGATCTATCACCTTCTTTTAAGTGGCTGCACAGTGTTGCATTGTGTGATGTATACCAGAATTCAACTGTCACCTCATGATAGAATGTAAGCCTTTCTTGCGCGTGCCTCTCAGAATTCTTACCATATGTTATCTCCCTAAAGTAAAAATGTATGCTTTTCTGTGTATTCTTTGTCTTCTAGTTGAAAATAAGCTGCCTCCACCAGAAAACATTCGAATTGATGCGAAAAATGACATCTATGTTCTTAAGTGGGATTATGCATATGAAAACGTGACTTTCCAAGCTCAGTGGCTACAGTAAGTCCTAGCCCCTTAGTTTCCTTTTGCACCGTTTGTTTTGCACAGTTCATTATGGTCCCTTTAGCTCCATGTCAGCCCCCCACCATTCTGGACACACGTGCTGACTGACAGAGATGCGACACACTATATTAGAAACGGGATTTTTTTTTTTAATGTTTATTTATATTTGAGAGAAAGCAGAGAGAGGTGGAGACAGAATCCAAAGCAGGCTCCAGGCTCTGAGCTAGCTGTCAGCACAGAGCCCAATGCAGGGCTCGAACCCACGAACCGTGAGATCATGACCTGAGCCCAAGTTGGATACCTAACCAACTGAGCCACCCAGGTGCCCCGGAAACGAGATGTTTAATTCCGGTTCCTGCTCTGCCGGTAACTGACTGGGTGACACTGAGCTAATCCCTTACCCTCCTTTGGCCTCACTTTCTTCATTGGTTATAAGAGGGGCATCCTCAGACCCTCTGGAGTGCCCGCTGGCCCTTTCTCCCAAGTGGGTGTCTCGCTGCATGTATCATTTCCCCATTCTGCAATACTTGACCCGTGACCCTGATCTTTTCTTCAGAACTCACTTTTTCCGTGAGTCCTTGAAATGATCTCAGTCCAGCCACTCTGTCAAGTCAGCCTTCCCATTTCCTTGATGGCATCGTTGGTTCTGACAGATTTTTTAGTGATGACTTCAGCGGGAAACGAAAGGAGAACCCAGTTCTCGCCAACAATGGGTGATGTATAGGCGCTGCAGAAGTGGTGGAGAGAGAACTGCACACAATTCATGCGGACCGGAAGGTTGTAGGGGATAAAGAGGCGAGTCAAGTGGAAGGAGACGCAGGATGTGGGGGAGGAAAGCGGTGGGAAAGAAAGCAATATTTAGAGCAGAGGGATAGAGGGGCCAGAGGCAAGGAAAGAAAGAGCCAGAAGGAGAGAAGCAAGAAGCAAACAGGGCGAAGGGAAGTGGGTACTGCTCTGCCTGGACTCTCTCTGCCCTTCAGTGTTGGTCATGGAGCAGAGGTGCTCCCATGCCTCAGTGCATGCCCCTGAACCCTCAGACTGACCAGGACACCGTGCACATCACATACGTGTCGCTCCCAGAAGGATGCTAAATGATAGGGCCACAGACGAGAGAGGGATGGAGGCCAGTCTCGAAGTTTCTTTTGGGTACTTGGCCCACTGTACCAAGCCGGAATACGGCATGTGTGATTCCTGAAACCCAAAGCAGGGAGCTGAGGTGGCCCAGCAAGGTGTGATTTGGGGCTGAGGAGTGGTGTACAAATTAAAAGGGGTACAGAAATCGAAAATGTGAAGGTGGGTGGGGCTGGAGAGAGTAAAGAAGCCAAGTGGAGGGGAGGAGATGTGAACAAGGCCAGGATTGGTGAATCGCATATCTTAAACTGGACAAGAGAGGGCACGTTAGGCAAAGCCACACCACAGGGGGAGCTCAGGCTGCGGAGAGACTTAAAATCAGGTCAGTGTGGTTGCATGGCTCAGTTGGTTAAGCATCCAACTCTTGATTTCGGTTCAGGTCATGATCTCATGGTTTGTGAGTTCAAGCCCCACGTCAGGCTCTGTGCTGACAGTGCACAGCCTGCTTGGGATTCTCTCCTTCTCTCTCTCTTTGCCCCTCACTCCTCTCTAAATAAATAAACTTTAAAAATATATGATAGATAGATGGATAACATTAGGTCAAGGTAAGGGAGAGGTGCAGTTTTCTATTGTTCTGTAACAAATTATCACAAATTTAGCAGCGCAAACAGTACTGTTACCTCTCACTGACTTCAGGTCAGGGACCATGCCTGGCTTACACAGTCCCTCTGCTCAGGGGCTCCCAAGGCAGCAGTCAAGGGCTCAACTGGGGCTGCAGCTCAAACAGCCCTCATAGAGGACCTTGAGGTCCTCTCCTACGCTCATGTGGCTGTGGGCAGAATTCACATCTCAAAGCTGTAGGACCTGTGGTGGCCCACTTCTTGGAGGCCATCAGGAGAAAGAATCTCACATCTCTAGACCGCCCCGCCCCCCCCCCCCGCCTTTTTGAGGGCTTGTCTGATTAGGGCAGGCCCATCAAGCTTAGTCTCATTCAATTAACAAAGAGTCCGCTGATTTCCACCCTTAATTTCATTTGCAAATCCCTGTACCTTTGCCATAAAATGTAACCTACTCAAGAGTTCATGGGTCCTGCCCACATGCAAGGGGAGGGAATTTATGCACCAAGGGTGAGAATCTCGGGGGCCATCTTGGAATTTTGCCTGCCGAGGGAGAAGACCAGCCATGAGAACAGTTGGCCGTTTGGGCATGGGTGAGCAATGAGAGAGAAAGTCGAATAGGTAGGATGGAGTAGGGTTAAGCTTAGCCTCAGACTATCCTCTAGGCATCTGGGTGCCATTCAGAATTTTACAGTGAGGGATCGGTAACGTGAGGTTGGTATCCAAGGAGGTGGAGGTTGCTGCGTCATACATGGTGCAGTGAACCACAGAGACACCGAGGACAGGAGGACCAGTTAGGAGGCTCTCATAGTTCTGAGCTTGAACTGGCTGCTTCGAGCTGTCGGTTTCTGAGCAATTTACTCGACCTCACCAGGCTTAGTCAGGTGCCCATATTCTGTTTAGACTTGCTCTCATCACCCTGCGGTGTCCATTTCCTGTTATAACAGTCACCCATTGGTCTGTGGGCGTGCACTTCACAGCCGGCTTTCCAGAAGGAAAAAAAGCCTTATTTGTAATGTTTGCCCATTTTCATGATGTCAATACTCCCCCTGTGGTCACTTCTTTTTTCTTTTTACTGTGTTCACTTTCAAGCTTCCAAAGTGATGTCACTGAACAAGGCGTCGGTAAGGAATGCACAGCGGGGCTCTGTTACCAGCATGTCCACCACACAGCTACCAGAGACAGATAACAAAATATCGTAAAACAGTTAGGACCAAAGGAGTTTCGAGCCAGGTTGTCACCCGTGCTTCTGGCCCACCAGCTAAAAATTAAAAAAAAAAAAAAAAAAAAGGAAGAAAAGAAGAGTTTTGAGTATTTTTATTTTTAATGCAATCTCTTTATTTGTAAGCTTATGCAGTTTGATTGTTTTTTAATATTTACTTCTTGGGGCACCTGGGTGGCTCAGTTGGTTAAGCGTCCAACTTAGGCTCAGGTCATAATCTCACGGTTTGTGGGTTTAAGTCCTGCATCAGGTTCTGTGCTGACAGCTCAGAGTCCGGAGCCTGTTTCGGATTCTGTGCCTCTCTCTCTCTTTCAGCCTCTCCCTGACTCATGCCCTGTCTCTCTCTGTCTTAAAAATAAATTATATTTTTAAAAAATTTACTTTTTGGGAGAGCACAAATAGGGGGCAGGCAAGGGGTGGGGGACAGAGGATCTGAAGCAGACTCTGTGCTGACAGGCTGACAGCATTGAGCCCGATGTGGGGCTCGAACTCTCGAACTGGGAGATCATGACCTGAGCTGAAGTCGGAGGCTCAACCCACAGAGCCACCCAGGCGCCTCACAGTTTGGTTTTTTAATAATGACTTTTAATAACTGGTTTGCGGCACTGCTGAAAATGCAACAGCTGATTTTGCAGACCGCTGGCCAGCCCCGGCACACAGTGCTTTGTCACACTCTGGAGCAAGGTCTCTGGTTCTGTGTCGCACGCACGTCTCGAACTGTATCGCGAATCTCCTGAGGGTGGGGACTGGTAACCTCTGTAACCTTAGCCCCTAACACTGTCCAGCATACAGGTGCCTCATAAATACTTACTGAATTATTACGTGTGTAATAAAAAAAAATTTTTTTTTCTTAAAAGTGCCTATTTTAGGAAGATTCCTGGGAGCGAGTCAGGTAAATGGAGACAAATATCAGACTGTGCAAATGTCAAAACTACCCAGTGTGTCATTCCTCAAAATACTTTCCAAAAAGGAATTTACCTCATCCGTGTTCAAGCATCTGATGGAAACACCACGTCTGTTTGGTCTAAAGACAAGAGATTTGATCCTCAGTTACAAAGTAAGGCAGTCGTTTTTCCTCCAGAATGTGTTTCTCTGGTTTGATGCAAATTCTTAACGTTGTTTTCCTAACACAAGTTGGGCATTGTGTCCGCACCTTTTTTCCTAGGTGTCCTCGCTCCTCCCGTCATTAACATGAAATCCACTAATGACGTTTCCCTGCGGGTCTACATCAGCGCTCCAGAGGAGTCCGAAAACAAGTCCGTGAACCAGCATTACTCAGTAATTTATGAAATTGTGTTTTGGGAAAACATTTCAAATGCTGAGGTAAAAAAAAAAAACCAAAAACTAAAACTATGTGATATAAGTTTATAATCTAGGGCTATAACTGTGATTTGGCTAAACAAAGTTGGAAGTTAAAATTTTTAGCGAAATTTAGAAGCTCTAGTCATATCAGTTCTTTCCATGTTTTGCGTGCTCACTGTGGATCTCCTGCGTCTGGGCTTGTTTATTTTTAACATTCAGATCCCTGAGCCTTTCACGACTCAAAGCAGACTCTCCAGGGGCAGAACTCAGGAATTTGTGTTTCTAACAGGAGTCCTGGGTATTTATCTAACTCAGGGCTGCTCAATGCTGTTGACCTTCTGATTGGATCGTTCTTTGTGGTCAGAGTGGTCTTGCGCTTTATGATGCCAGTAATAAGTCTCCGAGACAGGACAACCAAAAAACCTTCAGATATTTCCAGATATCCCCTGGGGGCAGGGTGCCTCCAAGGGGGCAAAGAATCAGTACAATGGTTTGTGGCCCTCCAAGAGGAAACCAAGCCTCCAGTGTCCAACTCCGCCCAACAAAATCAATTTCGAGACAAGGGAAGGATCAGAAAACAGTCCTCTGAAAAGGCTCCTAGGCTGGAGGCTCATAAAGAAAAGGTTAAGAAACATGGGTTTCAAACACCAAAATTCAAAAACCATGGACAGAGACAATACACAATATCAGATAATCCATGTTATTCTTTGATCTCTTTTCCCTGTGGAATTACAGTCAAGGACTCAACCTTTAAAAATCCTAGGCAGTTGAGTGGGTGAATCCTATAACTTGACTTCATGTTCAGTTGGGAATCTAAGAAAATTCCAGTGACATGGCCACTTTCCTTTTAACCGTCTGAACACACTGTGACCGAAGCATAATTTAATCCGCTGAGAATTGCAGTCAGTTCTCTGTTGTCCCTACCCCAGGAAAACCTAAATATGTGTCTCAAGCCACCAAATTATGTAACCTTACGCAAGGTGCTTTACCTCTCTGAGTTTTTGTTTGTTGTTCTTTAGAGTGGTGGTAGTCACAGTAACCACATTTTTTTGAAAGGATGTTTACGTTTAAAATGAGATAGCATCTGAGGGGCACCTGGCCGGCTCAGTCAGTGGGACGTGTGACACTTGATCTTGGAGTTGTGGGTTTGAGCCCCATGTTGGCTGCAGAGATTACTTAAAAGTTAAAAAAAAATCTTAAAATGAGATACTGTGTGAAAATACCTAGCACGTGGCTCGACAGATAGTAGAGATTATATCATTTCAGTTGCCACCTTGTCCTGTCTAGCCAGTGGGGCCGTAATTACAGTCATAATAGCAACTCCTATTTATTGAAAGCTTACTCTGCAACATGTACCGTGGTGAGTAATTTACATGAATTGTCTCAGTCATTCTTCCACAGAACACTCCTGCCAGACGGTCTGATTGATTAAATTATTCAGCAGACCCTTGGGATGGAGTCTCCCTTATTCGTTCCCTGATGCTGGGCTTTAAGCAGTGGTACGTGGCTGGGCGTGATGTGAGCACAGTGTGGCTTGGCTCTCAGACTTCTCTCGTTCGCCGAGAGGAAAGCAAAGCGCCACATAGTTCCTGGCCCACGGAGGATGAAGGACTTGCGGGGGAGGCTTAAACCTGACCCACAGCCTCCGTGAGGGCCCCCCAGCCGGTCAGAGCACGCAGGAGGAAGATCGATGTGTTTTCAGGCCCAGGATGTCTTGTTTTATTCGCTAACACTGCACGTTACTTTGTGGTCCTTGTTTTGTGATGTTGTTACACAATATCGTTGTGCAATGCCTGACCACTACGGGGAGGCGCAGTAATTGTCCTCATTACACAGCTCTGGAAATAGGGCCGGGCGCCCTGAAATAACCTGCCGAAGCCCACCTAGCTGTAAGTGATAATTTAATACAGGCGGTTTAAGATTAGAATCCCCACTCCCAAGCAGAGGAGATACAATGCCAATTACGCCAGATCACCAGGTATGCAGACGTTAGAGTTGGCTTAGGGATATTTCATGCTCTTCTTGTGGAAGCAGCATTTTTAACTTTGATTTGGTTTGGGTGTGTTGTCCAAAATAAATTTATATTTCTTAAACATCCACCAACAAAGTGGTTGGGACAGGCCAGTCTTAGGACTGAATATTTAGAGAATTCCAGAGAGTGACATTCCCTATCTGATTTCATAAGGTGACTAGATTTTATCAATGATCTACTTCAATTTTTCTTATAGAGAAAAACTCTAGAGAAAAGAACTGACTTGACTTTTCCTAACTTGAAACCGCTGACTGTATACTGCGCCAAAGCCAGAGCACTTACTGCAGACGAAAGATGGAATAAAAGCAGCATTTTTAGTGATCCCGTGTGCGAGAAAACAAAAGCAGGTCAGAATCTTTCATTCTATCTTTAAAAAGATTTTTTTAACGCTTATTTATTTTTGAGAGAGGGAGGGAGACAGAGTGCGAGTGGGGGAGGGACAGAGAGAGAGGGAGACAGAATCTGAAGCAGGCTCCCCCCAAGCTCTGAGCTGTCAGCACAGAGCCTGCTGCGGGGCTCGAACCCTCAAACACAAGATCATGACCTGAGCCAAAGTCAGATACTTAACCAACTGAGCCATCCAGGTGCCCTCATTGTATCTTTTTTAAAAAAATGTAACTAGACTTGGGGTGCCTGGGTGGCCCAGTCAGTTAAGCATTCAACTCTTGATTTCAGCTCAGGTCATGATCTCACGGTTTGTGAGTTCGAGCCCTGCATCGGGCTCTGTGCCGACAGCACGGATCCTGCTTAGGATTTTCTCTCTTTCCCTCTCCCTGCACCTCTCCTGATTGCTTTCTCTCTTTCAAATAAATAAATAAATCTTTTTTTTTTTTTAATGTAACTAGACTGAGGCACCTAGGTGGTTCAGTTGGTTGAGCATCTCTTGACTTTGGCTCAGGTTGTGATCCCACAGTTCATGAGTTCAAGCTCAACAGCAGGCTCCATGCTGACAGTGCAGAGCCTGCTTGGAATTCTCTCTCCCTCTTTCTCTGCCCCGCCCCATCTCACTCTCTGTCTCTCTCAAAATAAATAAATAAACTTGAAAAAATTTGAAATGGACTTAGACTTTAAAAAATAATTCAGTTCACTGAAAATTGTAAAATATTCCCTTTCTGACTACAAAAGTATAAAGAGAATATTTTCTTCATGAACTACGTGAATCAAAAGTAGACCTTCAAGTTAAGTCTTTCAGTTTTAGAAAGTATTTTTCTTTTCTTTTTTAATATTCTATTTTACTTTTGAGAGAGAGAGTGCAAGCAGGGGAGGGGCAGAGAAAGAGGGAGACACAGAATCTGAAGCCAACTCCAGGCTCTGAGTTGTCAGCGCAGAGCCCGATGCAGGGCTTGAACCCATGAATCGCAAGATCATGACCTGAGCCAAAGTCGAACATTCAATCAACTGAACCACGGGCCCCCCTCAAAAATATTTTTATTGCACAATTCAGTGTTCTAGAATGTGTTAGATTTCCTCCAACACCCACATAATTCATTGCCTTTTGTATTGCTCTTTAGCATTTAATAAGACTATTTTGGGCTTTTTTGCACCATTCCTAGAAATCACTTAATTAGCTCAATTGTGAATTTTGTTATGAGGGAATGGTCAAGTCCCATGTTGTATTTTGCAGTGTCTGGGGTCGACTTCTAGGTGCTTATTAACCACGGGATGTTTTTAATCATGCCGGGTGTGTGTTACAGACGTGCCGGAGCATCCTTTGCACATTGGGAGCCGCGTGTCAACATGGCTTCCCTCACTAAGCATCTCACTTCGCTCACCAGGCCACTGTCTTTAGCTGGAAATGCGTTGCCTGCCGCTGGTGGATGCTCAGTGTTAACCCGAGATGTTTCTAAGGGTGTATCATTTCACACACATTTTATATTTCCTTTCACGTGGCCGCACAGACTGTCAGCGCTATTAACGTATTCGTGCGTCAACACTTACGTTGAAGCTAAACATCGCTTACTGATGTTTTAGGAAATACTTCCAAAACGTGGCTCATAGCTGGGATTTGTGTCGCATTATTGTCCATCCCGGTTGTCAGTTACGTTCTGAAGCTTCTCCTGCGGTGCATCCGTTACGTGTTCTTTCCATCAAGTAAACCTCCTTCCACGATACATGAGGTATGTTACTTCTCTGTGTCGCCAGGTGGGTTTTTCTTAAAATGAACAGGAGATATATATTTGATTTCTCCATACATTTTTCTTGATATGCAGAGAATAATACAGACTGGGCTATTTCCTGCAGCTTTCAGTAAATTGACTTTAGAAACAGCCATTCAATATCACATAACACGGACTAGTAAAATGTGTCCGCTCTCTCATATTTTTATTCTGACAGTTTGGCCACAGTGGCCTTTGTTTGAGCCTCGAAAGGCTTGGCATTCACCAAAAACCTCCCACATCATCGCGAGATGCAGAAGGTGTATTCTGTGGGTGACCTCCCAGCAAGGGAAATAAGGAAAATGAGCCTCCTTTCACAACACCTCATGGGTTCTTGTCCGGCACGCCCGTGAGGGGAGCAGATTTAACGAAAGCACTAGACGATAAAGGTCCAAGCGCAGGGCCTGGCCCAGGGATGGCAGGTTCACCTGGGTGGGTGTGAGAGTGTCGTTTTTGAGCTCCGGCTTTGCAGCTCAAGAGACGTGAAGGTGAATTGTTGATTGGCCGCAGTCTGTTTGCATATGTTAACTCTGTGAACACAAGTGGATCACTGAAGAAAACCTAAATGAGCACCTTATGCTGTAGAATTTCCAGACAGACTCCCCACGACCCCAGAGTAGCCCCCTTTCCGTCCTCTCCTGCGCTCGCCAGTCCCCGCCCCTGACAGTGCTCAGATGTACGTGACCTCACAGGTGGCAATCTTCCTCTAAACCTTAGCCTGCGGTCAGTAGGCTCTTAGCTGACTTTTTAATATGCACGCCAAGAGGTAGCTTTTCTCGGTACTGGATATAAGAGACCAAAGCTGTGTTAGAAGTAGGAAACTGCTACTCTTTTAAACAACCTGTTTCTTATTCCTCCCCTTTTTTAAATCAGTACCTCTCTGAGCCGCCCCTCCGGAACCTCCTCCTTTTCACTTCCGAAGAGCAAACTGAAAGGTGTTTTATCATTGAAAATACAAACATTCTCACTGCAGTGGAAGAACCTGATCAAGCTGGTGAAGATCACAAAAAATACAATTCCCAAACCAGTCAAGATTCTGGAAATTATTCGAACGAAGACGAAAGCAATGGCAGCAAATGTGGCGAAGACTTCCCGCAAGAGGAAGCTGAGTGACCAGAAGCGAGCTCTGAAATGTCCGGGATCGCGTGGGGGCCGCGCCAGAGGCCTGAGCTGCTCCGCTGGGAAGGAAGGCATCTCCAGGTAACAGGTCCTAAACCGCAGGCAAGCCCTTGACTGAGTGGTATTTGCAAATGACGGAACACAGCCGGGGACCCAAGGTTTCTGAACTCTTTCCCAGCGCAGAGCCGAGAAAGGCCTGCCGCCACCGCACCTGCCTTTGGTGCAACGGGTGAAATCCACAAGGTGCTCCCCGTCCTTCCAATGATACTTCCAGCACCACCATGCCAACTGCTTCGTGGCAAAGGGTGGTTCGCTGTGTTCCCGGCCGGTAGCACTGTCACCGTGCCGCCTGTGGCCACGCATGTCACCCATTCGTCCTCCAGCCTCCATTCCCAGTATGATGGTTCGGGATTTTTCAGGAGATGTTTAGACACTTATGTAGGCCTTTAGGAGATTTCTTTAGAAAAGCCGGGTACCGTTCCCACTGGCTTTCGGAAAAACAGCTTACTCTAGAAGACATCCGTAGACGCTAGGAACAGGATCCGTGAGATTTTCAGGGGCCTTCTGTCCACGTATCCCCCAAACCCTGGCTCTGCATCACCGTTATCTTTCCCTTCTGTGGTTGAGCCTTCAAAACATGTAACCTTTTACTAGACATTAACGCTTCCTGATTCAGAACGTAATTCACAACCTAGCAGAATAGTAGCTTCTGAAGTTACAGAGAAAGGGCAAACTGTCTAATCAGAGAAGTTATGATTTATTTTAACAGAAGGAAGTATGTAGAGGTTAGCCAGAAAACGCAGGAAACCTTGGGACCAGAAAATGCTACTGACAGCGTAAGAAGTAGAAAACAGTTCAGTAAGAGGAAAGCAGATCGCGTTACTGAAAAATAAGAGTAATGTGTCTAATCAATTCTTCATTATTAACGTGCTGTGCAGTTCCTGGTTGCTAAGGCTCATCTGTCTTTTTTTTTTCTTTCTCAGTTTTATTGAGATATAATTGACCTGTCCCTTACCTGTGTCGTGTTTGAAACCGGGCCAGCTTCTCTGGGCCGTGTGACTGTATTCAGACATCCCTTCTGTTAGGCTTGCATGTGCTAAAGAAAAAGAAAATGTATTATCAAGGTGAGGAAGAAAATGTAACTGGAAGGAAAACCTATTTTTAAGAACTCTGTATCTTTCAGGGGCACCTGGGTGGCTCAGTCGGTTAAGTGTCCGGCTTCGGCTCAGGTCATGATCTCACAGTTTGTGGGTTCAAGCCCCGCATCAGGCTCTGTACTGACAGCTAGCTCAGAGCCTGGAGCCTGCTTCAGATTCTGTATCTCCCTCTCTCTCTGACACTCCGCTGTCCACGCTGTCTGTCTCTCTTTCTCTCAAAAATAAATAAAACATTAGGAAAAAAATTTAAAAAACAAGAATTATATGTATTTCAAAGGCCACATAGACTTTATATTTAAGGTATTCACGGAGATCCTTTGTTAGGAAGGAAGTCTGGGGATTTTGGTGGCCCCTAAAGAGAGAAGAAATGGAGCGACACGGTGCACTGGGACATGCGAACCTAAGGCCAGTATTATTTACACGGCGGTCCCCACGGGGGTGACAGGTTCCTCCGTGGGGAAGGTTGCACACCTGCACGCCACGCACTCACCAGGACCTGCCAGCAGAGCGCCACGGGGATCAGGGACGCCCAGGAGCCCATCGGAGACCCAGGCCTGTGCTGGGGGGCTCCCTGAGGTAACCCGGACGCATTTGCCTTTTGATCTTTCTGTCCGGAGGCGTTTCCTTGCAGGCAGACCTTCTGGATTGGCCCTCCATTCATAAAGGTGATTAGGAATGTGTTCGGACACCCTGCCCTGCCCCGTCGCCCGCCCCCCTTCTCCCATCCCCCCCCTTCCCCCGTGGCTTTCATGCCATGCTGATCATAAGAATTTATGTAAAAGGTTTGCATCATCGCAGCCAAAAATTTTTATTAGAGGTTAATATACCTTGTAAATAGTGACAGGAGGAGCCTGTAAACACGTAGCTGCATGTTTATACCTACCCTTGGGCTCACATATGATGTGGGCCGTATGCCAGTAGTAGGACAGCCAGAAAGTACTTACTAGTCTAGATTCTAATTCGAAAATTAGAAATGCTGCTCAGAACTAGGAATTTTAGAATCTGACCAGAAATTTACAACCGGTGAAGTTATGTTTTAAATAGAATTTGCCGTCTGTTCTCTTTTCTCCAGCCTGTGACCTTTAAAGCCACCCCAGATTGCTCTTAAGAATTCTGTGTACAAAAACTTTCCTTCCTTCCCTCCCCTTCCTGTGACTTGCCGTGTTACATGTTTGTTTTTTGTGTGGTATCTGTCTGCCCCCATGAGACCGGAAGCTCTGTGAGACCGAGGACTTTCTCTTACTCATTGCTGTATCCCCAGCAGAAAGCAATGATTTAATGTGTGAAATCGACGGTTTGAACCAAATGGGCGTCTCTGACAATGTTTGTATGTTCGTTGAGCTGTGAAAGGTCATAGCCATGTTTTCAGTGTTTCCTTGCAATAAATTTGCATCTTTTATTTGTGTTTTTGTCTGAAACCCTATTACTGTGAATAATTTCAATAAAATAAACACCGGGGCCAGAATCTTCGATTTTGTTGTTGTCGTGTTTAGACTTTATAAACTTTCATGTACAAGGGCGCCTGGGTGGCTCAGTCGGTTAGGCGTCCGACTTCGGCTCAGGTCATGATCTCACGGTTCGTGGGTTCAAGCACCCCATCGGGCTCTGTGCTGACAGTTCAGAGCCTGGAGCCTGCTTCGGGTTCTGTGTCTCCCTCTCTGCCCCAACCCCGCTCATACTTTGTCTCTCTCAAAAATAAATAAAACATTTTAAAAATAAAAAATAAATAAACTTTCATGTACCAAAGATGCTGTCACAGCAGAGGGGGCCAATGCCTGTGCCCAGCCTTCTGATGTCCAGCGTTGAGGGACCTGAAGGAGCCGCTGTGGCCACCCTGCCTCCCGCGGCCCCTGGACTAGAAGCTCACTGCTTGCTCTTTTCTTTTTCACAACCTCAACTTCAGATGTGCGTGGAGCACAGCCTTGGATAAACGAGTTTTAATGATACTGCATACTCCACTTTCCTGAACTAACGTGTCTTCCTTTTACAAACTAAACTGCCTTCCATTTTCAATTTCTAATGACATTCCCCAATCCCACAGGTAAATTTATCTCTCCTGCCATCTGGACGCATTTAATATGAAGTTGAACACAATGGATATTCAGACCTGGCACACTTCAATACTCTTTTCATAAGCTTTCTCAAATTTTTTTTTTCAAAACGAACAGTACTTTTTCAAAATAATAAATTCATCGCTGATGCCCTGCTAACCTAACACCATTAACATACAGTATTTTCTCACTGCATTTTTTTTCTTGAGTTTAGGTAACCACAGAATTCCAGGTCTTGCCCGGCCACATAAATATATGTGGAATATATGTTGTAGGTTATTTATATTGATGGAAGAAAAATAGGAATAGCTTTTCCTTCACCTGAGAGGGGAAAAAAGGCAAGAAGAGAGAACTTAATACTTTTTATGCAAAGGATATGTGAGTGTCCTACCCTTCACGAGGCCTGTCCCAACGTGGGGCTCACGTTCTAGCAGAGGATGTCTTGTGGATGAAGTAGTAATTGATGAAGGAAAAAGCAAAAATTGACAGGCTTAGAAAAAACAGGTTTGGGGAAGAGGGAGGAAATGGGGAGATTGCTCCTCTCAGGAGCTGCTTTAAAGTTAAACTGTCCTCTCAACGGTGACCCTCACTTCCCTGATACCCGGTCCTCAAAATTTCCTAGCTCCATCAGAGAGGAAGGAGCTGAGGGGAAAGCAAATGAATGAATGAATGAATGAATGAATGAATGAATGAGAAAAATGTTTTCCCATCTCTTGTGTAGAAAGATGGTCCATTGTTTCCCAACGATCGGAGTTAGTCCTTAAATACACAACAAACAGCATAGCTGCCTAGTCCCAAATACTGTCATGCTTTCCCATTCTGGAATTTTAGTTATAAAAAGATGATGACTTTTATAGAATAAAAAGGTGCATCATCCACTTGAAATCTTCCTAAAAGACCTCTACCTCACCCACTTGTAGACGCCATCTCGTGACCCTCGGTGGCTGCACATTTGTCCAGCGTGCTGCCTCGGAGAGATTTCATGGCTATTTGCCTCTGCATATCCTTCCACTAAATGGCACACTTTTGTGAAAACAAGGACTATCTTTTTTTTTTTAACTCCGTAGCTGACACTCAATAAGTGTTTCATGAGTAATGAGGTGGGACGCTGAAGGTACACAATTGACCAAGTCCACCACTAGGGGAAGACACGTCACCCTGTTCAGGTTCACAACTAGCTGGTATCTTAGAAATAGATTTCTAAAGGGCCTTGTCATGAGGACACATGAAGAAAGCAAATGTGTAGCTAAAGACTATGGTTTGAGTTGCTAGACTTAGCAAATAAAAATACAGAACGCTGAGTTAAATCTGAATTAAATTTGAATTTCAGGTAAACAGTGAATACTTTTTTTTTTTTAGTATAAGTGTGTCCCAGACATTGTATGGGATATACTTATGCTAAAAAATTTTTGGTTTTGTTACATAATTCTTTGAATACTTTGGCATTTGACCTCTAAAGAGATTATGAAGAGTTTTTTAGTATCATTTCCTCTTTGAAATCTTCTAAATGACTCCTACCACATAACCATGTAGAGGTCATCTTTGGATTCCATCTACAATTTCAGCTAAACAACAAATATCTTTCTACTGAAATTTATGTCCCGTGCAATATTTGGGACATATTTAAACTAAAACATCCATTTGTTTATCTGAAATTCACATGTAACTGGTTGTCCTATATTTTTTAATCTGGCAGCCCTGTTAATGTTAAGTTTCAAAAGTACTCTTGGGCCCTCTCAAACCCTTAAACCAATTGGGGTGCCTGGGTGGCTCAGTCGGTTAAGTGGCCAACTTCAGCTCAGGTTATGATCACATGGTTCATGGGTTCGAGCCCCGTGTCGGGCTCTGTGCTGACACCTCAGAGCCTGAAGCCTGCTTTGGATTCTGTGTCTCCGTCTC
Source organism: Suricata suricatta (assembly GCF_006229205.1). Taxonomy (NCBI): domain Eukaryota; kingdom Metazoa; phylum Chordata; class Mammalia; order Carnivora; family Herpestidae; genus Suricata; species Suricata suricatta. The sequence continues at coordinate 13,285,364 of NC_043704.1, read as the reverse complement.
TCTCTGCCCCTCCCCAGCTCACACTCTGTGTCTCTCTGAAAAATAAATAAACGTTAAGAAAAATTTTTTTAACCCTTAAACCAATATAATGATTCCTACAGAAATGTACACTAGGCACCTACTTTATTTACAATTTAAAACAGTGGCTAAGAAAGAGTTATACCAAACATGATATAGCCAGAAAAGTCCATTCCAATCTAATTCTGTCCTTAGGAGAAGGTGTTGGAGGAGCGGGGGAGGGTCTGAATTTGTGGGGATCCAGGCCTTTCTGAGGGATTTGACTTGCTGCTCACTTTTCTGCCAGCATTTCTCACCCGGCTCTGACCGCATGTTTCATAACAGTTACTTTTATGCTTGTTTTGTTTTGTGTTTTCTAATGGACTGTGAGTGCCTGGAGGTCAGAGGACACGTGGTGCCTGCCCTGTTGTGAGGAGTTGCTCCCCAAAAGGGATGTTGATTTGAACTTCAGCTGTTTTCTTTAGCGTTATTTCTCTCCATCACCATCCTGCAGTAGGACAAGTTGGTCAAAACGCAGGAATATTCTGGATTGCCTTGACTTGTAGACATTTCTCTTTTATGCCCTTTTTCGGGGCAAAGACAGCCTTTTACTCAACCCTTTACTCTCCTGAGGACCTCTTACTAAGAGATCAATAAATGTAGATGAATAAATGAACTTTCATACTTCCTCCTTCTTTGTTCTGGGCCATTCGGGGAATGGGCCCATGGTGCATCCATTGGCTCAGACCAGAACCCGACGGGGGGTCTTGGACCCTTCCTTCTTCCTCCTTATCCAACCCTTCACCAAGTCTTCTTCATTCTGAATAGCTCTCGAATCCTCCCATTTCTATCCCTGCCCTTATCTGGGCTCCTACACGCCAGCCTCCAATCTAACCTGGCTTGTCCTGCCTTCTCCACATCATTGTCCCTAGTCACTGGTCCTTCAAAGAAAACATTCATTGTATCATAGATAAGCTGCTATATAATGATTGCCACTTCAGATAGCTGTGAAATTAGGTGATTAACTAGTTGTTACTTAACCTTCTAATTTCTGTATAAGTCTAATTACATGAAATAGAAGTTGGGGTTCTGATTTTTTACTTTGCTTATCCATTTGGAGTGTCATTGTAACTACTGTATTGTAAATGATGGAAAATAA
>NC_043704.1:13225421-13284108 GCF_006229205.1 Suricata suricatta | reverse complement strand
ATTAACTAGTTGTTACTTAACCTTCTAATTTCTGTATAAGTCTAATTACATGAAATAGAAGTTGGGGTTCTGATTTTTTACTTTGCTTATCCATTTGGAGTGTCATTGTAACTACTGTATTGTAAATGATGGAAAATAATTGCATATGTTAAAAAATAGTGTTATATTCTAAAAAAAATAAAAAATAAAGTAAAAAAAAGAACCTTTAAAAAATAAATAAAATAAAAATAAAAATAAAAAATAAAAAAAAGAAAACATTCATGACACATCAGATCCTTTACCATTGCCCTTAGGTTAAGCTCCAACCCCTTCCATACCTCCCGGGCTTCCTTTCTGCAGCCCAACCTTCTGGCCTTATTCCTGTCCCTTGAATTGACCATTCTCTGACGAGGCTAGAGCCTCCAAGGGTGGCTCCCACGGTGCTCCATACCTTCATGTTACCCTAGAAATTACTCACTGTTTATTTTAATGTTGATTGATTTATTTTGAGAGACAGAAGGAGGGAGTGAGCAGGGGAGGGGCAGAGAAAGAGGGAAAGAAAGAATTTCCCCACTGTGAGTGCAGAGCTCGACGGGGGGGGGGCTTGAACTCACAAATCGGGACTTCATGACCTGAGCCTAATCAGGAGCTGGACACTTAACCGACTGAACCATCCAGGCGCCCTGCGAAAGTACTCACTTCATACCTTCCCCCTACTAGATGGTCAGCTCCCAGAAGGCGGGGACAGTGGGTGATGCTCACCACAGTGATCCCAGCACTCAACAACAAGCCTGGCACAAGAAGGTCTTTAAATGAATGAATGAGGGGCACCTGAGTGGCTCAGTCGGTTGAGCATCCGGCTTCAGCTCAGGTCATGATCTCATGGTTCGTGGGTTGGAGCCCCCCCGCAGGCTCTGTGCTGATAGCTCAGAGCCTGGAGCCTGTCTTTGGATTCTGTGTCTTCCTCTCTTTCTGACCCTTCCCTGCTCATGCTGTCTCTCTCTCCCTCTCTCAAAAATAAATAAAACATTTAAAAAATTAAAATATAAATGAATGAATGAATCGCATACCTTTAGTTGCACCCAGGAATCCGTCCTGTCACATGGCTTAGGGCCTGGAATGAGAGAAATCAGGAAATCAAGGACAAAGACGTCTCTGTGAGAGGCAAGTCTTTGTGTCTTCTGCCAGTGCTCATCCGAAAGCACCCACCACGGGGGAGGCACTGGGCCAGCACGTGGGCAGGTTCGTTCACTCTCCAATGGAGGCCAGCCAGCCTTGGCCCTCCCTGCCCCCGGTGTTTGCACAGGGTGCCCATGACGGGAGCAGCTGTGAAAGAACCTCCGCATGGGCCCAGCAGATGGGCTCCCTGTGGGCAAGGCTGATGGTCCAGCCCCCCACAGCGGCATATTCACCGACCCCACCCCCCATGCTCCCTCCACCCAGCCACTCCTGCCTGGAGGGACAGCAATTCACCTTTGCTGGGATTCATGCCTGGAAGCATCCCAGTCCCACGATTCTCCAAGGGTCAAAAAAGCAGGTGCAAAGGTGCCTGGTGGGCTCAGTCTGCAGTGTAGGCGACTGTTGATCTCAAGATTGTGAGTTCAAGCCCCGTGGTAGGTGTAGAGCTTACTTAAAGAAAAAATAAAGTCTTTTAAAATATTTTTGTAAAAAAGAGTGTGTAGTTGGGGCATCTGTGAGGCTCAGTCGGTTAAGCGTCTGACTCGATTTGGGCTCAGGTCATGATCAGGATTCATGGGATCAAGACCCACATTGAACACCCATCCCTTTCAAGTTATTCCAAAAATTAGAAATGGGAGGAAGACTTCTGGACTCATTCTATGAAGCAAATATCACCTTGATTCCTAAACCAGACAGAGACCCCCCAAAAAAGAGAACTACAGGCCAATATCCTTAAAAATACAGATGCAAAAATACTCAACAAGATACTAGCAAGTTGAATTCAGCAACACATAAAAAGAATTACCCATTATGATCAAGTGGGATTCATTCGTGGGTAACAGGGCTGGTTCAATATTCGCAAATCCATCAATGTGATACATCACGTTAATAAAAGAAAAGATAAAAACCATATGATCCTGTCAATAGATGCAGAAAAAGCATTTGACAAACTACAGCATCCCTTCTTAATAAACACCCTCGAAAAAGTCAGGATAGAAGGAACTTACTTAAACATTATTAAAGCAATCTATGAAAAGCCCACAGCTAATATCATCCTCAATGGGGAAAAACTGAGAGCTTTCCCCCTGAGATCAGGGACACGACAGGGGTGCCCACTCTCACCACTGTTGTTCAACATAGTGCTGGAAGTTCTAGCATCAGCAATCAGACAACAAAAGGAAATAAGAGGCATCAGAATTGGCAAAGAAGAAGTCAAACTTTCACTTTTCACAGCTGACATGATACATGGAAAACCCATTAAACTCCACCAGAAGCCTTCTAGAACTGATCCATGAATTCAGCAAGGTCCCAGGATATAAAATCAATGTACAGAAATCGGTTGCATTTTTATACACCAATAATGAAACAACAGAAAGAGAAATCAGGAAACTGATCCCATTCATTCACAATTGAACGAAAAACCATAAAATACCTAGGAATAAACCTAACCAAAGATGTAAAAGACCTGTATGATGAAAACTATAGCAAGCTTATGAAAGAAATTGAAGAAGACACAAAGAAATGGAAAAGCATTCCATGCTCACAGATTGGAAGAATAAATATTGTTAAAATGTCGTTATTACCCAAAGCAATCTACACATTCAATGCAATTCCCCGTCAAAATTGCACCAGCATTCTTCTCAAAGCTAGAGCAAATTATCTTAAAATTCATATGGAACCCAAAAAAACCCCGAATAGCCAAAGTAATATTGAAGAAGAAAACCAAAATGGGAGGCATCACAATCCCAGACTTTAGCCTCTACTACAAAGCTGTCATCATCAAGACACTAGGGTACTGGCACAAAAACAGACACACAGACCAATGGAATAGAATAGAAAACCCAGAACTGGACCCACAAGTGTATCCCAATTAATCTTTGACAAAGCAGGGAAGAGTGTCCAATGGAAAAAAGACAGCCTCTTTAGCAGGTGGTGCTGGGAGAACTGGACAGCAACATGCAGAAGAATGAAACTAGACCACTTTCTTACACCATTCACAAAAATAAACTCAAAATGGATAAAGGACCTGAATGTGAGACAGGAAACCATCAAAAACCCTAGAGGAGAAAACAGGTAACAGCCTCCTTGATCTCAATTGCAGCAATTTCTTACTTGACATATCCCCAAAGGCAAGGGAATCAAGAACAAAAATGAACTTTTGGGACCTCATCAAGATAAAAATCTTCTGCACTGCAAAGGAAAGAACTAAAAAATGTAGTAGGCAACAGACAGAATGGGAAAAGATAGTAGCAAATGGCATATCAGATAAAGGGATAGTATCCAAAATCTACAAGGAACTCACCAAACCCCATACTCAAAAAACGAAAAATCCAGTGAAGAAATGGGTAAACTACTTGAACAGACACTTCTCCAAAGAGGACACCCAGATGGCCAACAGGCACATGAAACGATGCTCAGCATCACTCAGCATCAGGGAAATACAAATCAAAATCACATTGAGATACCACCTCACGCGGGTCAGAGTGGCTAAAATGAACAAATCAAGAGACAATAGATGCTGGTGAGGATGTGGAGCAATGGGCACCCTCCTACACTGTTGGTGGGAATGTAAACTGGTATAGCGGCTCTGGAAAACAGTGTGAAGGTCTCTCAAAAAACTATCAGTGGAACTCCCCTATGACCCAGCAATAACACTGCTGGGGATTTACCCAAAGGATACAGAAGTGCTGATGCATAGGGGTACATGTACCCCAATGTTCATAGCAGCACTTTCAACAATAACCAAATCATGGAAAGAGCCTAAATGTCCATCGCCTGATGAATGGATCAAGAAGATGTAGTATATATGTAAGACCCTCCTCGAGTCAAGCTGATCCTAATGAAAAACTATGAACCATTGTTTCAATCTCCAACCTTTTTCTGCTTGAACAATTAAGTGTTGGGGAATTAAGCTCTGGGAGTCCTAAAATGTAACCCATAAATTAAGGTTGACTTGTTTTCTAAGATACCGTTGCTAGATCCCACCCTTTAACCACAAAGTTCTCAATTCTGTGAACCTGCTTCACCTCCTCCTCAAACCTATGATTGGTCACTTCAAATTTCTCCTAAGACAAAGCCGTTTGTGTGTCGAAATGTAATTGACAACTATAGAATGCTGTAAACTATGATTGATTACTTATTTTGTCTTGCCAAAGCCCTTAAAAACCCTGAGCTCCTGCTTGGTGGTGCTCTCTCCTGGGGACTTGCCAACACTCGGGAGGGGCCATTCGGCCGAACTAAAATAAACCCATACACCATCTCCATTTGTGTCTGTGGGTTTCACTCTCGGTGACTTGCTTCAGGAAGGAAAGCTCTAACATATATATAAAGGAATACTACATGGCAATGAGAAAGAATGAAATCTGGCCATTTGTAGCAAATGGAGTCATGCTAAGCCAAATAAGTCAGGTAGAGAAGGACAGATACCATATGTTGTCACTCATAGGTCTAACAGGAGAAACCTAAGAGGAGACCATGGGAATGGGAAGGGGGGGGAGAAGAGTTAGGGAGAGGGAGTGAGGCAAATCATGAGAGACTTTTGAATGCTGAGCACAAACTGAGGACTGAAGAAGGAGGGGGGAAGGGGAGAGGGGGTGATGGTCATAGAGAGGGGCACTTTTGGGGAAGAGCACTGGGTGTTATATGGAAACCAACTTGGTAATAAACTATATTCCTCTTCTTCCTCCCTCTTCCACATTAAGGGACTCTGTGACTACACTAGGCTCTACCCAGACACTCGAGAACAATCTGCCTGTTTTAAGGTAAGTAACCTTAATTCCATTTGCTACCCTAATGCTCCCTTTGCATCTTAACATATTCACAGGTTCCAGGGACTGTGACGTGGACCTCATCTGCCTACAACAATGTTGCATCACTCAGAGTAGTTCTACTTCTCTGACTGAATCCTGATGGATTGCCTTAGACCAAGGGACCCGTTTTATGTCAATGGAAGTGCAACAATGGGCACAGAATAATGGGATTCACTGTCCTGCTGTAGGCCAGGTCACCTAGAAGAGATCAGCCTGAGAGAACCTTGGGGTGGCCTGAAACACCACCGCCAAGGCACCCAGGTGAACCCCCAGGGGTTCAAGTGCTGGGTTTCTGATAGGTAGCACCAGAGATGGGAGTCTAATGCCCCTCTCAAAACCACTCCAAGTTTTTCCCTGGGGAATCTGCACTTGAGGTTGGGCTGGACTAGAGGTCCTGGTTTCCTGATGGGGGGGGAGGGGAGAGGGACAAGAAGGCCTTTTCCAAAACGACAGTAAGGGCTACACCCAATCTGCAACTATGGCTCAAACCTGGTTATTTTGAGCTCCGTGTGCCAATAGACCAGCAAGAGGTGATATCAGAGAGCGTAATTCATCTCAATTCTTACAGGAGATTAAGTTATAATTACTTAATGGGGCAAGGAAGGGTGGGTCTGGAATGCTGGGAAGTCCCTGGGGCACATTGTGGTGCTTCCGTGCCAGGCAATGACTGAGAACGTGCAATTACAGGAACAGAGCCTGACAAAGGCAAAGTGTGGGCACAGACTTCTCAGGGATAAAGGTCTGGGTTATCCCACCAGGCAACCCAGATCAGAAGTGCTGGCCAAGGGTCACCTGGGTAGCTCAGTTGGCTGGCACGTGACTCTAGATTTTGGCTCAGGTCATGATCTCAGGGTCTCAATTGAGCACCACTACAGATTCTCTCTCTCCCTCTCTTCTGCCCCTCTCCTGCTCATGCTCTCTCTCAAAATAAATAAACATTTAAGAAGAAGGAAGAGGAGGAAGAAGAGGAGGAGGAGAAGTCTGGTTAAGAGTTAGGAGAATCTCAAGTGGGTGAGAGAAGAAGAAAATGAGGGTTTATTACGGCCTGAGACCATCTTCAGAAAAGGGAACTGTCCCACTAACTTCCCTATTATCAGATTTTCCTTTGTAAAGTTCTTTTTTAATTGTGGCCAGCCATCATCTGGAAGAATCCATTACAGCATGAAACTAATGTGGGGCACACGGGGCTCTCGGTGGTACAGGGGTTCACTGTAGCAGATGCTGTTGGTGCCTCCCCATATTTCCATGGCATTTCATGCTTTTGAGCATGAGGGAACTTCCTAATCTCTGTCTTCTGAGACCCATTTTACCCAAAGACTAATGAGAGATGATACCTAGCAGGTAGAGGCCAGAGATGCTGCTAAATATCCTACAGTGCACAAGACAACAAAGAATACATTTTAGAATCACCCTTCCAGTTTCTGTAAGAAACAAACAAACAAACAAACAAAAACAAACAACAAGAAACAACCCAGCTGGGATCTGATAGGAATTGCACTGAATCTCTACACCAATGTGGGAACATAGTGCCACATTAACAATACTGGGTGTTCCAATCCATGAACATGGGATATTTTTCCATTTATTTAGGTTTCTTTCTTTCAAACATGGTTTCCCCTTTTTAATGTCTAATCCTTCTACTTCTTTGGTTAAATATATTTCTGAGTATTTTATTCTAGTTGATGATATTGCAAATGGAATTGTTTTCTTACTTTAATCATCAAATTGTTCATTGCTAGTGTGCAGAAGTGTAAAAATGCTTTGGGGTCGGGGAAACAAACTATTTTCCTGAGGGGCTTTGGGGAAACATTGGAGGGCTAGGAATACAATAAAACCCGGCTTCCTCAACCTGGCCAGGATGTCCCCAGTCTCACAGTTGCCAAAAACTAGATGCAAAATTGTTTATGTATTTATCTTGCAACCTTACTGCATTTCTTTATTAATTCTTATAGTAGTTTTGGTGGATTGCTTACGATTTTCTATACACAAGATCATGTCATCTGTATATAGAGATAGTTTTACTTCTTCTCCAATATGGATACTGTTATTTGTTTTTCTTATCTAATTGTCCCAACTAGAACATCTAATACAATGTTGAGTAAAAGTAGTGTCTTTTTCCTGATCTTAGGGAGGAAGCGTATGGTCTTTCACCATTTACTGTGATGTTAGATGTGGGGCTTTTCATTGATACCTTTTATCAGATTGAAGAAGCTCCCTTCTTTTCTTTAATTTGTTTAGTGATTAAAATCATGAAAGGGAGTCATATGTCATATTAAGTTTGTCAAATGCTTATTCTGTATCTACTGAGATGAACTATCTTTTTTTTGGTTTTTATGTTAAATGAACCTGTATTCCTGGAATAAATCTCACTCATGATGTATAATCCTTTTTACACATTACTGGATTCAGTCTGCTATATTTTGTTCAGGATTTTTACATTTGGCTTCATAAAAAATACTGGTCTTTTGTTTTTGAACACCGTTGTTTGCTTTTGGTATCAGTAATTCTGGCCCCATAGTATGAGTTAGGACAGGTTTTCTTCTCCTCTGTTTTTGGAAATGTTTGTGAAGAATTGGTGTTAATTTTTCTTTAAATGTTCAATAAAATTCACCAGTGATACCACGCTGATTTGAGCTTTTCTTTGTGGGAAGTTGGATTGTTATGGGATTGGATTATTAACCGATTTTTTTTACTTCTCTAGGTCTATTCAGATTTTCTATTTCTTCTTGAATTAATGTGTATAAGTTGCATCTTTGTAGGATTTATCCATTTCATCTAGGTTGTCTGCTTTTTTGGCATATGATTATTTATAATATTCTTTGACAGTCTTTTCATGCCTGTAAATTTGGTAGTAATGTCTCCTCTTTCATTCCTGACTGATCTCAGTAATTTCAGTTCTTTTATTTAAAATTTTTTTAATATTTTTAAATGTTTATTTATTTTTTGAGAGGGAGAGAGACAGAGAGCATGAGTGGGGGAGGGGCAGAGAGAAGGAGACACAGAATCTGAAGCAGGCTCCAGGCTCCAGCTGTCAGCATAGAACCTGATGGGGACTCAACCCCACAAACCATGAGATCATGACCTGGGCTAAAGTTGGACACTTAACTGACTGAGCCACCCAGACACCCCAATATTTATTTATTTTTGAGGGAGAGAGAGAGAGAGAGAGTGTGTGTGGGTGGGTGGGGAGGGGCAGAAAGACAGGGAAACACAGAATCCAAAGCAAGCTCCAAGCTCTGAGCTGTCAGCACAGAGCCTGACATGGGGCTTGAACTCACAAACCATGAGATCATGACTTGGGCTGAAGTCGGATGCTTAACCAACTAAGCCACCCAGGTGCCCCAAATATGTATAACTTAAAACGAATCAGTGGCACCTGGGTCGCTTAGTAGGTTGAGCATCCGGCTTTGGCTCGGGTCATGATCTCACAGTTGTGGGTTCAAGCCCTGTGTCAGGCTCTGTGCTGACAGCTCAGAGCCTGGAGTCTGTCTTCAGATTCTGTGTCTCCCTCTCTCTCTGGCCCTCCCTTGCTCATGCTGCCTGTCTCTCTCAAAAAAAAAAATAAAACATTAAAAAAAAAATAAAATTAATTGTAACCTTCAGTTTATAGCTCTCATACAATAAAAACAAATCTAATATATAAATTAATTATAGTCAAAACTGCCAAACAATACAATTAAAGCAAAAAACACTAATTCAACATTTGAGTTTATACACCCTGAAATGAACCAATTCAGCCATTACTTTTTTTTTTTATAAATCAAACTATGATGAATGTCTAATTGGACTGTATATGGTTAATGTCATTTGGCCCTCCTTTGGCAAAGGTAGTCATATTAAGTTCATCTTTGTTTATGGCCCATTACCTGAAAATAGTCAAAATAGTACCGTTGTACCCCAAGAATATCCTAAACACAAACATACAATGAGTTCATTCTGATGCTTCCAGAATATGCCCATATTGGACTTGTAAGCTTACTATCAAAGTGAAAGCAAAGTTTTTAGTTTCTGAAGGAAAGCTAGCAGACCCCACAAATAAACCTGCAATCTGGAAAACACTGGCTTGAAACTTTGCTTTACTGGTGTGCCTCAATCCTGTCCAAAGGGCTCCACGTGAATCCTTAGCCATTATTACCTTCAAAGAATACTTATTGTAGCTAGGGTTACACAGGGAGTGTCTTAAAGTTCTATTCATGAGTATTTCCTCTAGAGCAATAAGGAAGAGAAAGCAAAGATGGGAATCTTGTGCTGATCACCGTGACCTGATTCAGAAATGGTTTGGCTGTTGGGTTTACCAAGCAAGAGAAACCAAGATAAAGCAGTTGAGCAAATACTTAGCCACCACCTTCCCTACTACAAGCATCTTTGCCTTGTAATGAGCAGAACTTTGTAGTAAATGAATCCTTGAGAAGGAAGCCTCACATCCATAATAACAGCTTTGGAGAAGATGGGAAGAAATAAGTCCTGCTTGGAGCTGAGTTGGACCAGAAAGCAAAGAGCCCTAGCCCCTGGGTATGATCAGCACAGTGCACATCCTGCTAGCTGAGATGACTCATTACGCTCTGACCACACCCCTAACACTCACCTGCTGAACAAGCACATTGAGGATGAGGGTACAGAACAGTGAGAGTCATGACTCAGAGAAAACGACGAGCAGAGAGAAGCCAGACCACACCAGGTCACACCTCAAAGTTACAGAGGGCAGTGTGGGGACAGTGTTCGGTATCACCTCTTCCTTCGTTGTCCCCTGAACCCAGTAAATAGCCTGTAAATGATCTATAACTTCTTCCATTTCTACAGAACATGTTCTAACGTATTTAGTCCAATTGACTCATGTGGGAAAGTTCTGGAAGAACTGTGTATAGTGGTTTCCTTTTATCTTAATTCAACTAGTTAACTCGGAGGCCGTATGGACCAACGGTTAGCCCCTTTTGGAAGGTGAAAGAGAACAAAAGTGATTTCCCCCCCCATATAATAGGTGAATTAGTTTGTTATATGTATTCAAAAACTGTCTTCCAAATTTTTCTCAACAAACCAAGAAACTGAGCATCTTCATATATTTTCCTTGGAAATATAAACCAAGAAAATGAGTATCTTCATACATTTCCTTGAAGGGTTTATTTTTAGGCTCAATGTTTATGTTTTTGAAAATTATTCTATTTGCATCTCATTGACAATCGATTCAGACTTATGTTAAGACTTTTGCAATGTTTACTGAACTCTCCGACCACGTGGCATGATAAGAGGAACATGGGACAGCTTTCTAATAGAGGAAGAAGAGGAGTTAAGTCCTCCATTTTCACCATCTGGCCTCTCTTTCCTCTCAATCACATGGCACATCTCTAGTTTAGGCATTCCCCAGAGAGCTCACCTGAAAACCACTCTGTCTTGTCTGAACACGGTTGAGAGCATGGCAGAGCATTGGAGAGGGCTAGCTCCTCTCGCCATCCACTTAGCTGCATATAGAAAGTGAATGTTCCAGAAGCACCTGGGTGGCTCAGTCAGTTAAGCATCTGACTCTTGATTCTGGCTCAGGTCATGGTCTCAGGGTCATGAGATTGAGCCCCACGTCAGGCTTCGTGCTGGGTGTGCAGCCTGCTTGAGATTCTCTCTCTCTCTCCCTCTCTCCCTCTCTCTCTCTCTCTCTCTCTCTCTCTCTCTCTCCCTCTCCCTCTCCCTCTCTCTCTCCCCTCCACACCTCACTGCTCATTCTCTCTCTTTCTCTCTCTCAAAAAAAAAAAAAAAAAGGCAAGAAAAGAAAAGAAAAAGGAGAACGCTGTGAATGTTTCTTTGCTAAACAACAGTCCAATATTACTACTCAGGCTTTTCAAAAGACATGGCCTTTCCCACCTCCACCGCTCACCTCTTTCTCCTCAACTCCTACACTCAGGCTGTAGTTGTTTCTTTTTTGTTTCTGGAAATTCTTTCCTGCCTCAGGGTCTTCATATACAAGGGTCTCTCCCCCGATGGTGGCCCCAGTGGGCCTCCCCACCTGTGCTCAGCAATGTCTCCTTCTTCCAAGCCTCAGCTTTGTCACCTCCCCAGAGAGACCTCTGTATAGTCCCTGATCTGACTCCTGGACCATTTTCTTCACAGTCCTTAGCACCATTTTGCTGGGAGCCGCATTGGCCTCACGGGATGATACAGTCATGGCAAGGAAATGGCAGACATTCGCACAGCTCCTGCCCTGAAGCAAAACTGGTATCTCCCTCTATTATTGGCTCATATTGGGAATGGGCTGCTGTTATTGTTAGGCCTCACAATGTTCCAAGTCAGACCGATATTCCCCACACAGATACCTCATGAGAAGAAGCACATTCCCACCTCTGCAAAGATGATTTTAGACAAAGCAAGGCAGATCTTTGCCAAAAGGCTCTTCTACTGAGCTTTGCAGACTCAAGAATTAAATTATAAGGGGGGGCTAAAAACACGAGTTACAATGAACTCTGGCCCGGAGAAGAGAGCCTAACTTAGAGATAAGAAACAGACAAGGACAAAACATAACTTACTGCACACACCTTTCTGCTAATTGGTGCCACAAATACCTTCCCTTATGCTGACATCCATAATGAAGATGGATGATGACGATGATAAGAGTAACTAAAACATACCCATATACAAAGGCTGACCCATGTAGGGCCCCTACGGTATTTACATCCTCAGCGTTAAACAAAAGTGTTTACACAAGCAATCTATTAGTCAGTCCAGATACAGTCTTCCTCTTGCAAGCCAGATGAGATGACTCCCGACCTGTCTATATATCACTCAAACTACGACTTAATCTTAGCATCATTGATATAAACAAATATGTATATTTTTCACTTAGAACATCTTGTCTTAATTGTAGAATTTACTGCTCACTGTAATTAGGATAGTTTTGCCAGAATGCCTCTGTAAATCTTGCATCTGTACACTTTTCAAAGCATCCTATCCCAGAGATTTGTTCGTTGTAAAAGTTCTACCTGTTGACGTCCTGTTATCATTTAACCTATAAATAAAGACACAAAAGAACATAGAAGGATGCCCGCCTGGTGAATGCGAAAGAAAGCCGAGGCTCCTCTCTCCTTTTTTCGCCAACACCATCTCTCCTTCAAGGGACCCTGGGTCTGCTGGCGCCGGACTCTGGCACAATTTGTCATTGTTTTTGTTTGTTCTGGTTACTGGAATCTAGGCTCAAAGAGGCAGAGGCCAAGTATGCCTAAGTCGTCAATATGAATCCAGATCCAAGCACAGTGCCTGGAATATGTAGGTACTCAATTCATACCCGTCGATGAAAGAATGAAAGACATGAAAGATGAAATAATGAAAGAATGAAAGATGAAAGAATGAAAGAATGAAAGACACGACTACAAAAAAAGTTTATTTATTTTCTATAGAATAATGGCTGAGAATGTCATCTATCATATTACCAAATAATGTTCCAGCGAAGTTTAAAGGAGATAAAATCCCCCATGAAAGTGTTTATATTTCCAGAGTGTTAAATTTAAGGCAGACTAACAAATTAATTAAAGTTGTAGGAGACAAAATCAACACACAGACAGTAGTTACATTTTGAGCAGCAAATGATCTGAAAAAGAATTTAAGAAAACAATTCCATTTGGGGTGCCTGCGTGGCTCAGTCAGTTAAGCGTCCAGCCCAGGTCATGATCTCGCAGTTCGTGAGTTCGAGCCTCACATTGGGCTCTCTGCTGTCAGCACAGAGCCTGCTTCTGATCCTCTGTCCCCCTCACTCTCTGCCCTTCCCCTACTTGCTTTCACATGTGCACATGCTCTCTCTTTTCTCTCTGTCTTTCTCTCAAAAATAAATAAATATTAAAAAAAGAAAACAATTCCATTAATAGTAGTATCAAAAGAATAAAATACTTAAGAATAAACTTAACCAAGTAGGTGAAAGATTTTTTTTCTCAAGTTAACCAACATACAACGTAGTCTTGGCTTCAGGAGTAGAACCCAGTGATTCATACACAGAACACCCAGTGCTCACCCCAAGGAGTCCCCTCCTTAATGCCCGTCACCCATTTCCGCCCCCCCTCACTCTTCACTCCTAATAACCCTCAGTTTGTTTTCTGTATTTAAGAGTTTCTTATGGTTTGCCTCCCTCTCTGTTTTTATCTTAGTTTTCTTCCTTCCCCTATGATTATCTATTAAGTTTCTCAAATTCCATGATTGAAATCATGCAGTATTTGTCTCTCTGACACCTTTCGCTTAGCATAATACCCCCCAGTTCCATCCATGTTATGGTAAATGGCAAGATTTCATTCTTTCTCATTATCAAGTAGTATTTCATTGTATATGTGTATAAATACGTGTGTGTGCGTGTGTATATGTGTGTGTGTGTGTTTACGCATACATACTGCATCTTCTTAATCCACTCATCAGTTGGACATTTGGGCTCTTTCCATAATTTGACTATTGGTGATAATGCTTCTATAATCATTAGGATACATGGGCCCCTTCAAATCAGCACTCTTGTATCCTTCATATAAATTCATAGTAGTGCAATTTCTGGGTCATAGGGTAATTCTATTTTTAATTTTTTGAGGAACCTGCACACTGTCTTCCAGAGCAGCTGCACCAGTTTGCATTCCCACCAGCAGTGCAAGAGGGTCCCCCTTTCTTCACATCCTCGCCAACATCTGCTGTTACCTGAGTTGTTCATTTTAGCCACTCTGACCGCAGTGAGGTGGTATCTCATTGTGGTTTTGATTTGTATTTCCCTGATGAGGAGCAATATTGAGCATCTTTTCGTGTGTCTGTTTGCTATCTGGATGTCTTCTTTGGAGAAGTGTCTATTCGTCTTCTGCCCATTTCTTTGCTGGATTATTTGTTTTTCACGTGTTGAGTTTGGTAAGTTCTTTATAGATTTTTGATACTAACCCTTTATCTGATATGTCATTCTTTTCCCATTCCATTGGTTGCCTTTTAGTTTTGTTGTTTCCTTCACTGTACAGAAGCTTTTTATCTTGATGAGGTCCCAATAGTTCATTGTTGCTTTTATTTCCTGTGCCTTCAGAGACATGTCAAGTAAGAAGTTGCTGAGGCTGAGGTCAAAGAGGTTGCTGACTGTTTTCTTCTGTAAGATTTTGATAGTTTCCTATCTCACATTTAGGTCTTTCATCCATTTTGAGTTTATTTTCGTGTGTGGTGTAAGAAAGTGGTCCAGGTTCATTCTTCTGCGTGTCGCTGTCCAGTTCTCCCAGCACCACTTGTTAAAGACACTGTCCATTTTCCATAGGATACTCCTTCCTGCTTTGTCAGATTAGTTGGCCATGTATTTGTGGGTCCATTTCTGGGCTCTCTATTCTATTCCATTGATCTCTATGTCTATTTTTGTGCCAGTATCATACTGTCTTGATGATTACAGCTTTGTAACACAGGTTAAAGTCTGGGCTTGTGATACCTCTAGGTTTTGTTTTCTTTTTCAGCCTTAGTTTGGCTATTCGGGGTCTTTGGTGGGTCCATACAAATTTTAGGAGAGTCCTAGCTCTGTGAAGAATGCTGGTACAATTTTGATTGGGATCACATTGAGTGTGTAGATTGCTTTGGGTAGTATCCACATTTTAACAATATTTATTCTTCCAATCCATGAGCATGGAATGTTTTTCCATTTCTTTATGCCTCCTTCAATTTCTTTCATAAGCTTTCTGCAGGTTTTTTTTAATGCTTATTTATTATTGAGAGAGAGAGAGAGAGAGAGAGAGAGAGAGAGAGAGAGAGAGAGAGAGAGAGGGAGAAAGCACAGGCAGGGGAGGAGCAGAAAGCGAGAGCGAGACACAGAATCTGAACGATGCTCAAGGCTCTGAGCTGTCAGCACAGACCCTGACATGGGGCTCACACCCACAAACCGCAAGATCATGACCCAAGCTGATGTTGGACGTTTAACCGACTGAGCCACCCAGGCGCCCCCAGTTTTCTATAGTTTTCAGCATACAAATCCTTTACCTCTTGGGTTAGGTTTATTCCTAGGTATTTTATGGTTTTTAGTGCAACTGTAAATGGGATCAATTCCTTGATATCTCTTTCTGTTTCTTCATTATTGGTGTACAGAAATGTAATCAGTTTCTGTACATTGATTTTATATCCTGCAACATTGCTGAATTCATGGATCAGTTCTAGCAGGTTTTGGTAGAGTCATTAGGGCTTTCCATGTGGAGTATCATGTCATCTTTGAAGAGTGAAAGTTCGACTTCTATGCCAATTTGGGTGCCTTTTATTTCATTTTGCTGTCTGATTGCTGAGGCTAGGATGTACAACACATTGTTAAACAGCAGCGGTGAGAGTGGACATCCCCGTCGTGTTCCTGATCTCAGGGGGAATGATCTCAGTTTTTCCCTATTGAGGATATTATTAGCTGTGGGCTTTTCATATATGGCTTTTATGATGTTAAGGTATGTTCCTTCTCTGCCAACTTTCTTGAGGGTTTTTATTAAGAAATGCTATACTTTGTCAAATGCTTTTTCTGCATCAATTGACAGGATCATATGATTCTTATCCTTTCTTCTATTAATGTGATGTATCACATTAATTAATTTGCAAATATTGAACCAGCCCTGGAGCTCAGGAATGAATCCCACTTGATCATAGTGAATAATTCTTTTTTTTAAATTTTTAATGTTTTTTTATTTTTGAGAGAGAGAGAGATGGAGAGCACAAGCAGGGGGTGGTACAGAAGGAGATACAGAATCCAAAGCAGTCTCTGAGCTGTCAGCACAGAGCCCAATGTGGGGCTTGAACTCATGAATCATGACCAGAGCTGAAGTCGGACATTCAACTGACTGAGCCACCCAGGCACCCCATGAGTAATTCTTTAAATGTACTCTTGAATTCGATTTGCTAGTATCTTGTTGAGAATTTTTGCATCCATTTTCATTAGGGATATTGGCCTGTAATTTTCCTTTTAGTGGGATCTTTGATTTTGGAATCAAGGTAATGCTGGCTTCATAGAATGGGTCTAGAAGCTTTCTTTTCATTTCTATTTTTTGGAGCAGTTTGAGAAGAATAGGTATTAACGCTGATTTAAAAGTCTGGTAGAATTCCCCTGGGAAGCCATCTGGTCCAGGACTCTTATTTCTTGGGAAATTTTGGTAATGAATTCAATTTCTTCACTAGTTATAGGTCTGTTCAAATTTTCTATTTCTTCCTGCTTTTGTTTTGGTAGTGTGTGGGTGTCTAGGAGTTTGTCCATTTCTTCCAGATCGTCCAGTTTGTTGGCATACCATTTCTCATAGTAGTCTCTAGTAGTTATTTCTATTTCTGTGGTGTTGGTTGTGATCTCTCCTCTTTCATTCATGATTTTATCTATTTGGGTTCTCTCTCTTTTCTTCTTGAGAAATCTGTCTTGGAGCTTATCAATTTTGTTTCTTCTTTCAAAAAACCAGCTCTTAGATTCATTGACCTGTTCTACTGGTTTTTTGTAGGGTCCTTTTTTTCTATATTGTTTATTTCTCCTCTGATCTTTATTATTTCTCTTCTTCTGTGGCTTTGGGCTTTCTTTGCTGCTGCCTCTCTAACTCCTTTAGGTGTAAGTTTAGGCTGTGTATGTGGGACCTTTCTTGCTTTGTGAGATAGCATTAATTACAATGTATTTTCCTCTTAGGACCTGCCTTTGCGGCCTCCCAAAGGGTTCGGATTATTGCGTTTCCATTTTCATTTGTTTCCATATATTTTTTAATTACCTCTTTAATTTCTTGTTTGACCTGTTTATTCTTTAGTAAGATGTTCTTTAACCTCCATGTGTTTGGGGGCTTTCCAAATTTTTTCTTGTGGTTGATTTCAAGTTTAATAGCATTGTGATCTGAAAATATGCATGGTATGATCTCAATCTTTTTATACTGTTCAGGGGTGTTTTGTGACCCAGTTTGTGATCTATTTTGGAGAATGTTCCATGTGTACTCAAGACAAATGTGTACTCTGCTGCTTTAGGATGAAAAGTTCTGAATATATCTGTTAAGTCCATTTGCTCCAATGTGTCATTCAGGGCCATTGTTTCTTTATGATTTTCTGCCTAGATGATCTGTCTACTGCTTAAGTGGAGAATTAAAGTCCCCTAGGGGTACCTGGGTGTCCAACTTTGGCTCAGGTCATGATCTCACAGGTTGTGAGTTTGAGGCCCTGCGTTGGACTCTGTGCTGACAGCTCAGAGCCTGGAGCCTGCTTCTGATTCTGTGTCTCCCTCTCTCTCTGCCCCTCCCCTGCTCACACGGTCTCTCTCTCAAAATTAATCATTAAAATTTTTTAAGAAAAATAAATTAATTAAAAAATAAAGTATCCTACAATTATGGTATTATTATCTATGCATCTGTTTATGTTTGTGATTAAATGGGTTTTTCATGTTGGGAACATAAAGATTTACAATCATTAGCTCTTCTTGATGGATGGACTCCTTAATTATGATATAATGCCCTTCCTCATTTCATCTCTTTTTACGGTCTTTGTTTTAAAATCTAGTTTGTCTGCTATAAGTACGGCTACTTTGGCTTTCTTTTGACATCCGTTAGCATGATAGATGGTTCTCCATCCCCTTACGTTCAATCGGCCAGTGTCCTCAGGTCTAAAATGAGTCTTTTCTAGGCAGCATATAGATGGATCTTGGTTTTTTATAATCCATTCTGATACCCTATATATTTTGATTGGAGCATTTAGTTCATTTATATTCAGAATGATTATTGAAAGATATGGATTTAGTGTCATTGTGTTATTTGTATGTTTCATGTTTGTGGTGATGTCTCTGGTCCTTTGTAGTCTTTGCTGCTTTCCACTCACAGGGTCCCCCTCAGGATCTCCTGCAGGCCTTGTTTAGTGCTCACGAACTCCTTTAGTTTTTGTTTGTCTTGGAAAGGCTTCGTCTCTCCTTATATACTGAATGATAGCCTTGCTGGGTAAAGGATTCTTGGTTGCATATTTTTCCTATTCAGCACATTGAATATTCCCTGACACTGCCTTCGGGCATGCTGAGTTTCAGTGGACAGGTCTGCTCCTACCCTTATGTGTCTACCACTTTAGGTTAAGAACTGTTTGTCCCTTGCTACTTTCAGAATTCTCTCTTATTCTCTGGATTTTGTCAGTTTCACTATGGTACGTTGTGATTTTGACCTGCTTTTTGTTGATTTTGAAGGGAGTTCTCTATGCCTCTTGGACTTGCTTGTTTCCTTTGCCAGATTAGTGAAGTTCTCCGCTGTAATTTGTTTAAATAAACCTTCTGCCTCTTTTTCTCACTGTTCTTCTTCTGGAATGCCTATGGTACAGATATTGCTTCATCACATAGAATCACTTAGCTATCTAATTCTCCCCTTGTAATCTAGTTATTTTTCCCTCTTTTTCTCAGCTTCATCATTTTCCATAACTTTATCTTCTATTTCACCTATTCTCTCCTCTGCTTCTTCCATCCTTGCTGTCACTACATCTTGTTTATTTTCCATCTCATTTATAGCTTCCTAGTTCATCATGACTATTTCTTAGGTCTTTGATCTCTGCAGCAATAGATTCTCTGCAGTCTTCTATGCTTTTTTCAAACCCAGCCATTAGTCTTATGACTGGTTTTCTAAATTCTTGTTCAGATATATTGTTTGTATCTGTTTCCAACTTTAGTATATGTGCAGCCGAAGCAAGAACATGTTTATATCTGTTTCGAGCAATGCTCTGGCTGCCATTTCTTCCTGAATTTCCTTTTGAGGAGAATTCTTCCATTTCATCATTTGGGCTAGGTTTTTGTCTTTTACATGTTTTAATAGCTTCTTATGTGCCTTGCATCTGCGAGTACTATATTAAAAAAAGGGTCATACACTGTCCAGGGCCTGGCCCTTCGGGAAGTGTTCTTGGAGTGTGTTACGTACATTCTGTTGCATTTTGGTGGCTCAATTCCACTGGAGAGTCTTCTGCAAAGCTCCTCTTTGCTCATGGTCGTGGAGTGTTTGGACCTTTGACCAGGTGTGCTTTGATTTGTTCGTTGAAGTAACCCTGGAAAAAAAGAGGAAAGGGTGGGGATCCTGATCCCATGTAAAGAGAAAAATAAAAGGAGAGAAAAGAAGACCAAGCAGAGAAGTAAAAACAAAAACAAACAAAACAAAACAAACAAACAAACAAACAAAAAACTATAAGGCTTAATCCAGAGACAGATAAAGGAAAATAAAGAAGAAAAAGACATTTTTTAAAAAGTGTAAAAAGAATCGAATAAAAATGCCTGATTAAACAAACAAAACAGAAAAAAGAATAATATATATAAAATAAAAACTGACCCAAAACAAATCAGAAACTATAAGCCTGACTTCAAAAGAAAAGAAGGAGGAGGAGGAGGAGGAGGAGGAGGAGGAGGAAAGAAAAAGAAAAGGTAAGAACAGACAAGCCGACAGACAGACAGACAGACAGACAGCCAGCCCGATAACAAGAAGCGGTTGTCTGTTGGCGCCTGGCCCTGAGGGCTGTGCGGGTCTGGAGGCGGGGCCATCTGATTGGGTCTGAGTCAGTCCGGTGCTGCTGGATAAGCCGTTATCGGCAGGGACAGGCGGGGTTTGGTGTGAGCGGGTCCCGCCTCCACTGGGGGCCACTGCACTGCTCCCTGGCGCCTCACCACGCTGGTGATGGGGAGAAACGGAGAAACGCCAGTCTCTCCTCCCCTTAGGGTGTCTCAAACCCCACTGTTCGGGCCACCCTCCCAGAGCAGCTCTGAGGACAGGCTGGTCCTGCTCCACAGTCTCCTGTGCCTCCCATTGGGATTCTAACCCGATGTGTCACGGGGCCCTACACTGGGAGGACCCTGTTCTGGAGTAGCACCACTCCACCTGCCGATCAAAAGCCTGTGCCTGGCGTCTGCAGGCTCTTCTGTCCTGTGGGGGGACTGCTCTCTCCTGGTGCCCCCAGGCCGGCTTCCTCCCCCGCAGGTGCACTCACACGGTGGCTTCTGTCTGGAGAGAGTCGCACACTCTTGAAAACCTGGATCTTCAGCTCCTAAGGCTATTTGCAAAGTAGATACCGGCACCCTCAGTACTTCTTGTTCCCCACTCCAGGGTCCCGAGAGGTCTTTCTCTTGTCCTAACACAAAACTATAGTCCACAGCTTCTTTCTCTCCCAGTTGTCTCGCCACAGAAGGGGCTCCCTCCCCTGCACGCCCACGCTGTTTTATGTCCCGCGATTCGCGGACATGCACCTCCGTCCACCAAGCGTCTGCCTCCACCTGCGGAGATTTTTCTGTCACTCCCCAAATTGATTTCCCGGTTGTTCTAAATGATCTGACCTCAATACAAGCTGTATTTGAGGGAAGAGGGAAATCAGATCCACCTGCTTCTCCACCCGCTTAACTCCTCCTAACATTTCTCAAAAGGTATACAAATGAGGAACAGGCATAAGGAAACATGCACATCGCTAACCATTCACTAAACAGAAATTGGAACCACAACGACACCTCACCTCCCACGCGATGAGAGCACTACTATGCAAACAATAGAAAACAGCAAGGGCTGATAGGATGTGGAGAAATCAGAACACTGTGCCCTGTTGGTGGGATCATTAAATAACAAAAATTCAGTCGAGTGAACTTTAACGACCTCATTGGCTTTCTTAATTCATGGATTGGGCAACATCCCATCCAGCAAGTAGAGGGGAGCGCCAGAGGGCTACAGGAAAGAAGTGGAAAAAAGGAAATTATTAGCAAAGAATCCATTGTTTTAGGCAAGGTTTCCTCCTAAAGGGAATGGAATAAGTCTGTTGATATACTTCCTAGTGATGACCAGGAAATTCCCATGTTGAAGGGGAAAGGCTCAGGGCTGAAACGGCAGTCAGGTTAGGTATTAAGCCTTGGTTTCCTGACTTAGGACCTGAACCTGAGTGGTGCCGTTTTAAGCCTGTGGTTTTCTTTTTATCAGGATGTAAAATGGGACAGCTGCTATGGAAAATCGAATGGAGAGGCCTTAAAATTTTCAAGACAGAACTACCACATGATCCAGTAATCCCACCTCTACGTCTATATCCATAAGGATTGAAAATAGGATCTTAGAGCGAGAAGCACACCCATGTTCACTGCTGCATTATTCACTATGGCCAAGAGACAAGATCAACCCAGTTGTCCATTGCTGGATGAATAGATGGAGAAAATGTACATTCATGTGGTGGAATATCATCCAGGCTTTAAAAAGGAAATCCTTGACATGCTACATGGATGGACCTTGAGGACATGACGCTAAGTGAAATAGACCAGTGATAAAAAGACAAATACTCTCTGATTCCATTCATATGAGGTCTCTAAAGAAGTCAAACTAATAGAAACAAAGAATCGTGGGGGTGCCTGGCTGGCTCAGTGGGTAGAGCGTCCGACTCTTGAGCTTGGGGTTGTGATTCCCAGCCTCACCTTGGGTGCAGAAATTACTGAAAAAGAAAGAAAAACACAAAGAATGGTGGTTGCAGAGGCTACAGGGAGGGGGAAACGGGGACTCGCTGTTCAATAGGCACAGAGTTTCAATTCTGCAAGATGAAAAATTTCTAGAGGTCTATTGCACAATAATGTGAATACGGTTAACACAACTCAGCTGTACATTTAAAAATAGGTAAGATGGTAAAATTTGTGCTACATGTTTTTACCACAGTTTTTTTTTTTTAAGAATTATCTCTTTTTAAGTCTGTAATTAAGTGCTTTGGAATAGAAAATAAGAATTTAGATTTTTTCAGTGTTTATTTTTTATTTAAAAGATTTCAAACACAGCTTAGCAATTTTGCAAGTCTGGATGTCCATATTTTGGTAAACGTTTACATTATTATATCTCATCAAAATTCTTTGTATTTTATTTCCTCCTGTCAATGGAATTAAAGAGTCAGGTTCGGGGGGGCGCCTGGATGGCTCAGTCAATTAAGTGTTCGACTCTTGATTGTGGCTCAGGTCATGATCTCACGTTCGTGGGATTGAGCTCTGCACCAGGGTCCAAGTTTACAGTGTGGAGTCTGCTTGGGATTCTCTCTCTCCTTCTCTGTCTGCCCCTCCCTATTCATGCTCTCTCTCTCAAAATAAATAAATAAACTTTAAAATAAATAAATAAAAATAAAGAGTCAGATTTGGGGAAACCATCTGAGTCATACACAAAGTGAGTCTAAACAGATTGAGAAGAAACAAACCTAGATATTCCAAGAAGAAAGGATAATCAATGAAAAAAAGGGTCATGATTTTAATAAAAAAAGAGATTGAGGGCAGACTTACAGTCACCACTTCATTTTCGGTTCTGGATACATTCTTTCCTCCTTTCTTTAACGAGAGTCTGTTTTCTTCTCTGCTGTAATTTGAGCTGCCCAGAATTCAAGTATAGACCTATTGTATTATAAGATTTATGATATGCAAATCTCTTTTGAAAGCAAGGATTCAGTTAGTCACACAGGCTTTTGTTCATGTTCATGCAAAGTACTTCCCCGTTCCTCTTGAATAGTGAAATAACAAGTATGCCAGTGCTTAGGCTAAGAAGGATAAGTAATTTGGATATAGGAATACAGTGGTTTTTAAACATTTTGCCTGTGTATCCCCTAAAAGAAATTTGTTAAGTCCATATACTGCCTCAACATTTTCAGTAACATCTAAAATATTAAGATGAAATAGTTGCAAAGGATGCACTTTCCAGTAAGATGTAAAAATTAACCTTTAAAAACAAACTTGCTTTATCACTCTTATCAATACGTCCAGTGGACTCTAATGCAGAAGCAATTGACGTCCACCATGACCTACTCTGAAATTACAAAAACTCTTCTTCTTCAAAATTTTTAAAGTTTATTTATTTATTTTTGATACAGAGAGAGACAGAGCATGAGAGGGGGAGGGGCAGAGAGAGAAGGAGACACAGAACCAGAAGCAGGCTCCAGGCTCTGAGCTAGCTGTCAGCACAGAGCCTGATGCGGGGCTCGAACCCACGAACGTGAGATCTGACCTAGGCCGAAGCCAGAGGCTTAACCAATGAGCCACTCAGGCGCCCCAAAGTTTATTTATTTTTAAGAGAGACGGAGAGAGGACAGAGGAGGGGCAGGGAGATGGAGACAGAGAATCCCAAGCAGGCTCTGCACTGTAAGCACAGAGCCCAGTGCTGGCTTTGAACTCATGAACCATGAGATCACGACCTGAGCAGAAACGAAGAGTTGACCGCTTAACCAACTGAGCTAACCAAGCACCCCCCAAAACTCTTCTTTATCAGTTCTGAAATCTTGCTCATTCCCTTTTCTCCCTGAATTCATAGTTCTCTTCCCCAGAGACATCTATCTTTTCTTCTGTAATGTTTCTTATTTTTTATTTTTGAGAGAGACAGCGTGAGCAAGGGAGAGAGGCAGAGGGAGAGAGAGAATCCCAGGCAGGCTCCGTGCTGAGCAAGAACAAGGGACTAGAGCCCACGACCGTGGGATCATGACCTGAGTGGAAATCAGGAGTCAGACACTCAGCTGAGCCACCCAGGATCCCTAGAGACGGTTATCTTAATGTAATATATTTCTTAATGCCCTATCATACATCTTTGCAACAAAAAAGTATACAAATTGATATATTTCTTTCCAAATTTTCTATGACCATAGTCTCTAACTGTTAAAAAAGAAAGATCTCACAACTGAAAAACCGGCTGATAATGTGCTTCTCACCTAAGAGTGGACCACACATCCATGGAGGGCACCTCTGGCTACAAAAAGCTACAGTCCTTTGACCTGTATTCTTCTTATCATGAAATACTTCTAGTGCTCTGGAAATGTAAATGGATTCATAGTTTTTTGCCAAAGAAGTCGGTTTCCTGGCACAGGTATTACTTTCTAACATGAACGCTGCAAGGACTGGGAAAAGGGTCAGAAAAGTGAGTGGGCAAGAGAAGTTTAAAATTGTAAAAATTAAAAACAACATCACAAGTTTCTTCTGAATTGAATTACCATTGTAATTATTAGTAACATACACTTGGTCAAAACATAACTAGCTCAAAATCTTTGATAAATCATTTTAAAGCATCAAAAGTAAAATTTTAGGGGCGCCTGGATGGGTCTGTCAGTTGAACATCCAACTTGGTTTTGGCTCAGGTCGTGATCTCTAGGTTTGTTAGTTCAAGCCCCGTGTTGGGCTCTTTGCTCACAATGCAGAGTCTGCTTGGGATTCTGTGTTTCTCCCTCTCTCTCTCTACTCCTCCCTGACTTGTGCTCTCTCTCCCTCTTGCTCTTGCTATCGCTCTCTCAAAATAAATCAATAAACTTTTTAAAAAGGTAAAATTTCAGGGGTGCCTGGCTTGATAAGAGAATGCTACACTTGATCAGAGTCATGGGTTTGAGCCCCATGTTGGGTGTAGAGATTACTTAAAAAATAAATAAATAGGGGCCCCTGGGTGGCTCAGTTGGTTAAACGTCCAATTCTTGATTTCGGCTCAAGTCATGATCTCATGGTTCATGAGTTCAAGCCCCACGTCGGGCTCTGGGCTGACAGCAAGGAACCTGCTTGGGATTCTCTCTCTCTCAAAATAAAGAAATAAAAATTAAATAAATTAATGATAAATAATAGATCATGCATCAATTGATGATTAGGATTCACTTATAACATTACTAAGTCCTATTAAAGGCACAGGAAAGCATTTAAAAAAAAAAAGAAAGAAAGAAAGAAATAGGGGTGCCTGGGTGGCTCAGTCAGTTAAGTGTCAACTCTTGGTTTCAGCTCAGGTCACGATCTCACGGTTCCCTGGGACGGATCCGTGACTGACAGCACGGAACCCACTTGGGATTCTCTCTCCCTCTTTCTCTGCCCCTCCCCTTCTCTCAAAATATATAAATAAACTTTAAAAAATGAAATAAATTTCATTAGAAATGCATCTTTTGCGGGGCACCTGGGTGGCTCAGGCTGTTGGGTGTCTGACTTTAGCTCAGGTCATGAGCTCCTGGTTCATGAGTTTGAGCCTGGAGTCGGGCTCTGTGCTGACAGCTCAGAGCCTGGACTCTACTTCAGATTCTGTGTCTCCTTCTCTCTCTACCTCTCTCTCTGTGTCTCTGTCTCTGTCTCTGTCTCTGTCTCAAAAATGAATAAACTTTTAAAAAGTTAAATTAAATTAAATATATTTTTAAAGTCTCTGACACTTGATTTTGCTTACAGTTCATGGGATCGAGCCCCACGCTGGGCTCTGTGCTGACAGTGGGGAGCCTTCTTGGAATTCTCTCTCTCTCTCTCTCTCTCTCTCTCTCTCTCTCTCTCTCTCTCTCTTTCTCTCTCTGTCCCTCTCTGCCCCCACCCTCAAAGTAAAATAAACATTATTTTAAAAAAAAAAGAAATGTATCTCTTGAGGAAATGGATGCAACCTCTTGCTTACGCAATAATGCAGGTATGTGTGAGTGTACGTTACTTCTCACCTGATAGAGACATTACTGATCTCGTTTTCGGTATTAGGGCTGAAAGTAAACTACTACGAGGAGTTTCCCTGCACTGCCCCTTGAGTCTTTGAATTCCTTCTGAGCTATAGGTCAGAAGCACTTAGTCAACTTTCATCAAAAAGGGGAGAGGAAGGGGGAAAGAGAGCAAGGAAGAGTGAGGGACACAGATCAAGGGAGACTACTGAATACTGAAGATGAACCATGGACTGAAAGGGGAGGGGGAGGGAGGGGGTGATGGTCATGGTGGGGGGCACTTGTGGGGAGAAGCACTGGGTGTTATATGGAAACCAATTTGACAATAAACTATTATAAAAAAATTATCTCAGGTCATTGGCTGGTTCAGTTGGAAGATCATGCAACTCTTGATCTTAGGGTTGTGAGTTTGAGCCTCAGGCTGGGTGTAGAGATTACTTAAATTTAAAAAAAATTATTTCCATTCAGATTGTTAAGCATCAATAGCTGCTAACACCACAAAAGAAAAGTCACTACCCAACATTATGCACATCACAATAGAGGGACACGTCACCATCTTTGGGGTAGACGTGCACATCCATCCTGATCTGACCAAACCTTAGATCTGATCACCAACTTACAGGAAACACAAAGCACAAGGGAACATGCTATATGACGGCGTGCGGATGCAAAACCCAGATGGCGAGCAAGTGATCTGGTTTCATTAATAACTCAAGTGCAAGGAAAAAGAGAGTTCATCTATTTTCCATTTTGGTTTAAATAAGCAAACCTCAGAGAAGGAGTAAAATGGAGAAACAGGGAGATTGTGACATACATGAGACACAAAACACTTTAGCACTAGCTGTATTTTTATAATATGAGATACTAACTTATTTGGGGTAAGATAAGGATGTCATGGTTCCTTGTATTTTGAAGACATAACCGAACTAACGGGAGTTCGCTCCGTGGTGAGTTCCAGGTAGAGACTACACCAGACGGTGCTGTCCTGCAAAGGACACTTTGTCTGCAGAAAATAAGATCACTGAGAATAATTTCCAAAGCTGTGACTCCCCAGACAGGACGAATGGGTTCCTTTTCTTTAGGGTTACAATGAATATTCCACAAAGTATTTTCACTGTTTGTAGGGGTGGGCGTAAGTTCATTCGTGCATCTTAGGAAATATACATTCTGCTCTGTTAATGAGATTTGTGCTCCTTCTCAGGTAGAGATTTCAACATTATAATGAAGCCCAGGTAACTGTCAGACGAGAGGAAGGGGCTACGGGCCTCCTCCGAGAGCGAGGGATAAACCGGACTGGGTCTCGGGTTCCCGGTCTTGGGTAAGGATCGCGGGGCCTTGCTTACTTTTGGAACAGCATTGGTCTCTTATCTGGTTAGACTGTTTTCCAGGCTTGGTAGAGACTCTGGGTTTTCCATTCTCTTCGTTCCCTTAAAATCCTTAACTACTGAAGTGTTTGCATTTCTTGGTCCTTCTGACACCTCCTAGAAAGTTCCACAGGAAGTAGAACTTGGTTGGACAAGTAGGGCACAGGTCACGTGGATAGAAGGGGAAACAGGTGGGGGCCTAAAATGACTTCTCTGGTGTCACTAAAGCCACGTCTCACCTTTTTTCCCTGGGGGCTCCTAACTTTTCGCTTACAATGACACACGATGAAATGTTTACAGGTGGCGCAATAGCGAAATGTATCTGGAACCGACTCCAAAGTGACCCTGGGTCAGTGAGAGGGGCTGCAGAAATGCGGGACGATGGAGTTGGGGGACGGGTCCGTGGGAAACGCGAAGTTTATTCCCTCACCTGCTGAAGTGCCGCCAAAGACACCCTGGCGCGGTTGTGTCTGGGGGAGAGCCCGCAGCGAACCCGCCTGGAGCAGCCCGCATCCAGGGTCTTGGCCACGTCGGGGTTGCCTCCTCTCGGAACGCCTCTGGGGGGCCATTTCAGCTTCAGCGTCCCTCTTCCTTCCTCTCCCCTGCACAGCTGATCCTGCCGACACTCCCAATAAACTTCCTGCAAGGTAGCCTTCACAGAGCCTGCTTCCCAGAGACCCCATACTGCAACCAGATGAAAGAGGATGGGCCATGGGTGGATGATTCTTGAAGTTGGGTGTGGTGGGCAGAATTCAGAGATGGTGTCCAACACCCCCACGCCTGATGTAAGCAGTTTGTACAATCCCTAGGGTTGTGAAGATAACTGATTTTACTCTCATGATTAGGTTATATTATATAGCACGGCTGACTTGAGAG
Organism: Suricata suricatta; assembly: GCF_006229205.1. Taxonomy (NCBI): domain Eukaryota; kingdom Metazoa; phylum Chordata; class Mammalia; order Carnivora; family Herpestidae; genus Suricata; species Suricata suricatta. The sequence goes on along the minus strand of NC_043704.1, from coordinate 13,256,588 downwards.
AAGATTACCCTGGTGGGCCTGACCTAATCACATGAGCCTTTTAAAAGCAGAGTTTTGGGAGCACCTGGGTGGTTCAGTCGGTTAAGTGTCTGACTTCAGCTCAAGTCATGATCTTGAGATCTGTGAGTTCGAACCCCGCATGGGGCTGTGTGCTGACAGCTCAGAGCCTGGAGCCTGCTTTGGATTCTGTGTCTCCCTCTTTCTCTGCCCCTCCGCTGCTTGCACTCAGTCTGTCTCTGTCTCTCAAAAATAGATAAACATTAAAAAAATTTTTTTAATAAATAAAAGCGATGAGTTTTCTCAGGCTCATCTCAGAAGAGAAAGTCAGAAATTTGAAGCATGAGGATTCCACACACTGTGTGCTGGGAGGCTTGAAGATGGAGGAAGCCATAGGCAAAAGATTCTGGTGACTGAGTAGCCTCTCGCTGATGGCAGAAAGCATGAAATTTCAGGTCCAATAACGTCAAGGAATTGAATTTTGCCAATAAGAACAAGCTTCAGGGAGGATCTGTCCCCCCAGAGCCTCCAGATGAGAACTCTGTCCAGCAACCTTATCACGTGCTGGGCGGTGAAGCTGGCCATGTCTCTGTGGTGTGGTCGACAAATCTGTAGGCTTAGAAGTTGGGAGAATCTATCTTAAATGATCAGTTATTTATGTGGTTCTTATACATATTTACCCTGATCAGGAAGGATTCATTTGATTGCATTAAAATCATAACTGGTTGGAAAGTCATAAATGAGGTTGTTGGTTATTTTTTTTTAATAGAAGAATTGGAGGGACACCTGGGTGGCTCAGTGGGTTGAGCACCCAACTTCATCTCAGGTCATGATCTTGTGGTTCATGAGTTCTAGGTCATGATCCTGCGGTTTGTGATTTCCAGCCCCAAATCAACACAGAGCCCACTTCGGATCCTCTGTCCCCCTCTCTCTCTGCCCCTCCCCCACTCACACTCTCCCTCTCTCTCGAAAATAAATAAACAGTTTTAAAAATTAAAGAGAAGAATTGGAAATGAAGCAACTGTCTCATACGTTCATTTCCCTCTATACCGGGATCGCGCCCTACACTGTCCTATAACGGGCCCGGCACCAGCTGTGACTGGTATGCACCTCCTATGATGCACAGCTTCGGTATGATAATCATCAAGAACATGTGAACTGAAGCCTGGGCCTTCCCAGTTCTGTTGCCATTTGCCATTTCAGGGAAAGGAAGTTGAAAAAAAAAAGAAGAAGAAGGCTGAGTGCATTCATTCCTCCTAGGCACCCCCTGTCTTGTGCATTTGTGTTCCACTCTGGGCAGGCCTTTTCCTTACCAAGTTCAAGCATCATGGACTTAGACTGATTACAAATGTCGGATGTGTAACACTGTTACGCTGTTCCTTTGGTTTTAAACAACTACTTTGGAGAAGTACAAATTTCTCCGACTCTTCATTGGTCTATTGGTGGCCCTTAAAGCCCGTTACCCACTTCCTCAAATGTATAATGTCTGTGTTTTCTAAAATTCCCCCTTGAGTAAGCATGCGGTATCTAGTTAAACTTCCTGTAATGCAGTGACACTTAGTTTATCAAGAGTGGAACTTAAAAAGCAAAAGCTGAACTGCCATAAGAAAAATTCAATAGTATATGGAGTTCACCATCCTGGAGCAAAGGGGAATGAGTAATTGAGAATTGGCATCGAACACATCTTTCTGATGTGGCACAATGTCCAGTTTTGCAGTTAGGCGCTAAACTGTGTTTCAAAGGGATAGAGCCTTCAGATTCCAGCCCCACCCCTGCTGGCTGTGGGCACTTGGGCCAACAACTTACCCTCTCTGCGCCTAAAATCCAAGAAGTGCTCAGTTAGTATTAGTTCGCATTAATTTCACCATCATTATTATACATCATATCTTTTTTTAAGTTTTTTTAAATGTTTATTTTTGAGAGAGAGAGAGAGAGAGAGAGAGAGAGCTCGAGCAGGGGAGGGGCAGAGAGAGGGGGAGACAGAGAATCAAAGCAGGCTTCCAGCTCCACGCTGTCAGCACAGAGCCTGACGCGGGGCTCGAAATCACGAACTGCGAGATCATGACCTGAGCCAAAGTCAGACGCTCAACCGACTGAGCCACCCATAAAATTGGCATGCTCATACCAGTGTCACAGAGATGTTACTAAAATAAGCACTGATGGATGTATAGTTTCTATGACGATTCATAGGAGCAGAGTTCTCTAGAAGATTCTAGAATTATGTGATTTAGACACATTATCTTTAAAAAACAAGAGGTCTTGTGCTATGAAATGAGAGATGCTGATGCTGATGCTGATTAGACACATCAAACCCTTCCCTCCTTCCCACCTTTAGCCCTCCTCACCACAACTAATGGCAACTCCTTTCTTCCAGGTGCTGAGGCCAAAACCCTCTTGCCTCCTCCCTCTCTCTCGTCTCACATTCTACCTGTCAGGTGATCGTGTTCACACTATCTTCAAAATATCTTGAATCGAACCACCTTTACCGCTCCCCCAGTGACCGCCCCGGTCCAGACCAAGAGCATCTCCTCATGGACAGTTACAATCACTTCCCAGCAGCTCCTCTTTCTTCCTTTAGCCTTTGTGTCTCCTCGGTCACTTTATGTGGCCCTTCAGCAATGTAAGCCAGATCATGCTACTCTTTGATCCCAAACTCTGCCGTGGCTCCCATCTCAAAGTGAAATCTCAAATCGTTCCAATGGTCTATGAGGCACCTCGTCATCTCTCTGACTTCATCTGCCCCTCCTTCCCTCTTCTCCAGCCACACTGGTTTTCTTGTTCTTCCTCAGGAATGCTAGGCTTGCCACAGGGCCTTTGTCCTTGCTAACCGGTCTGCCTGGAGTGCACTTCTTCCATGATTATCCCTGAGACTCACATACTCACTTCCTTCAGGTCTTTACTCAAATGTTATTTTCTCAGGGACACCTGTCCTGCTCATTCTGTCTTACCCATCCCCCACCTCCACACACTTTTATTAACCTTGTCCCTGATTTATTTTTCTCTTTAGAAAAAATATCTTTTAGGCATGCCTGTGTGGCTCAGTCAGTTAGGCATCCAACTTCGGGTCAAGTCATGATCTCATGGTTCATGAGTTCAAGCTCTGTATCAGGCTCTGTGCTGACAGCTCAAAGCCTAGAATCTGCTTTGGAATTTGTGTCTCCCTCTCTCTCTCTACCCTTCCCCCATTCATTCTCTCTCTCTCTCTCTCTCTCTCTCTCTCTCTCTCTCTCTCTCTCTCTCTCTCTCTAATTCTCCCTTTCTTTTCTTGTATATTTTCTGCCTTCCCCACTAGAATATAAGTTTCAGAATGGGCAGGAATTTTGTTTTATTTTCTTTTAATCTTTTCTGGTCACTGCAATTTCCTTAGTGCTTAGAAAGTACCTGGCACATAGTAGGTGTTCAATAACAATTTATAGTTAAATGAATGAAGAGCCAAACAAATGATGTATTCACTAAGCTACAAAGTATTAAGAAAAGCTAAAAGTAGCAAGTTTGTTTCTTCCCTTAGCATGACTTTTACTTGGAACAACTATTGGAGAAGATGCATCAGGTTGGGAAAGCTAACCCTTCTTTACAGAGATTTTGGTTTACTGCACACCTCTGAAAACTTGAGCACACATAGGCAGCCATGGCCGCTGTCATGCCAAACATCGTCACGTTGATAAGAATGTTAACTTAAACCTTAATGATCTCACATTATTAAAAATTAAAATTTGACTTTCCAATCTAGATGCTGTGGACTGAAAGATTGTGTCGTCCACCTCCAAATTTATATGTTGAGATCCTTCTGCCCATGTAGGGCTTTGGGGAGGTAATAAAAGGGTTAGATGAGGTCGCAAGGGTGGTGGTGTCATAAGTGGGATTAATGACCCTATAAGAGTCATCAGAGAGTTTGCTTCTCTTTGCTCTCCTCCATGTGTAGACACAAGAAGGTGAAGAGAGCTCTCACCAGAGTTCAACCACCCTCACACCCTGATCCTGGACTTTCAGCCTCCAGAACCATGAGAAATATATTTTGTCTTCTTTTTTTTAAATGTTTATTTTATTTTTGAGAGAGAGAAACAGAGACAGAGACAGAGACAGAGTGCGAACAGGGAGGGACAGAGAGAGAGGGAGACACAAAATCTGAAGCAGGTTCCAGGCTCCCAGATGTCAGTGCAGAGCCCAATGTGGGGCTCAAACACACAAACTGTGTGATCATGGCCTGTGTTCAACCGACTGAGCCACACGCACACTCCAGGAGAAACATATTTCTGTTGTTTATAAGCCACACTGTCTATGATATTTTTGCTATATCAGCCCAAACTGACTAAGATATTGGGTGAAACTTTTATTTTTTCCAAATGAATGTCTCTAGAGGAAAAATAAATTAAAGAAGCTTTTAAAAGGCCAGCCAATTAGACTCACTTCCCATCTGAATTGTGTTTCTCCTCTCCCCTCTAAAAATTTAGATGTTGAAGTCTCAACCTCCAATATCTCAAAATGTGACTGTATTTGAAGACAGATCCCTTACAGAGGTAATGAAGGTAAAATAAGGTCATTATGGGGAGCCCTAATCGGTGTTTTTATGAGAAGAGGATATTAGGACACATTTTAAAAATATCTTTATTACGGTGCCTGGGTGGCTCAGTCAGTTAAGCATCTGACTTCAGTTCAGGTCATGATCTCACAGCTGCGGGGTCTATCCCCGCATCAGGCTGTGTGCTGACAGCTCAGAGCCTGGAGCCTGCTTCAGATTCTGTCTCCCTCTCTCTCTGCCCTCTCCAGCTCATGCTATGTCTCTCTCTCAAAAATAAATAAACATTTTTAAAAATTAAAAATAAAAATAAATAAATAAATATCTTTACTGAAACATCCAGAATAATGTTTGGCCAAATATCTGGGTACTATGCCTAGCAAGTTGGCACACAAAATTAACCATCACATGATGCTTGATAAATTATTGAATAGTTAATCAATGTGTTCAAATAAGAGTTCAATTGGCTAGGTTAACCTATTACTGCTGAAAGAAAAAAAACACACTACTTTAAAAATACTTTCAAGTTCCAGGTTTGTTTGTTTGTTTAAATAGACATTCATATTTTCTCTAATGCTAATTGTACTTAAAGCATTTTTAAGAGTTACATGAAAACTGGCAAACTTTCTGGATTGTTATAATGGTTGCACAACTCTGTAAAATTACTAAGAATTATTGAATTGTACACTTAAGATGGGTGTTTGGTGGTATATAAATTATACTTAATGAAGCTATGTCTTAAAAATAAATTGGGCAATAAATGAGGTATCATATACAAAAACATTTCATGTTTCATGAAAAATATCCAAATCTAGAGAATTCCAGAACTGAAACAAAACCAGGCTCCACAGTATTTCAACATAAGTAGGATAAAGTTTGGAGACACTTGGAAAATAGTACTGGGAAATGTTTGGATACTGCAGACAATACTTAGTACTGTGGACAGAAATCTAACAGGCACAGAAAATAATCTTAAAAAAAAAAAAGCAAAACACACACACACACACACACACACACACACACACAAAACAGCTTTTGGCTACCTGACTGGCTCAGTCAGTGGCATGTGCAACTTTTGATATTGGGGTTGTGAGTTCAAGCCCCATGTTAGATGTAGAGATAACATAAACATTAAAAAGCTTTGATTCTTAAAAAAAAAACTATTTCTGTTTACAAAAGGTAACAGGTTTTTTTCTTATAAAGTTGGATGACCCTGAAAATGCTGACAGCTTTTGGAAGGAAGGTGCTAAAAAATTACCCTTTAGATTTAGCCACAAAGTCACTCAGCCCCTGGAAGGGATGGGGTCTCCCTTCATACACAGAAGGACTCCCACACATCAGCCTGCCCTTTCCTGATCCGCTTCCTGCCTTCCTGGCACTGCCAACTTGTCCACTTCTCCAACCTTCCCAATGTTTTGTATTGTTTTTGAGATAAGTGGGAGCTTCTTGTTCCCATCCTGTTGAGTTTCCCACCTTCCAGCCATGACTACACACCGCAGTCTTTTGACAGGTGGGAAATGGGACTCAATAGGCTAAGACCATGGCTTGCTCAGCTGCCTTTCAGAAAGGCTCTGGACCTTGTGAGGACCTGGTCACACCCACTGATTCCCACGAAACCCTGGGACCCAACTGTATAGACCCTACCCTCAGATGGCAGCCTTTGGAAGGGAACCAAACTGGAGAAAGAGAAAGCACTGCCCCTTTCAGAAATGCTCCGTAAAACACAGTGGTGGCTAGGAGGCCAGGGTGACAGAGAAGGTGACAGATTCTGAGCACTAAGAACATGCCCCTCCTGACCTTCACTTGGGCCAACCTCTATCAATAACCTGCTTCCGCCAGCGCCTTGGAGGCATGGGAAGATCTAGCAGCACAGAGACTGTGAGATCCTCTCTGTAAGGCCTGGACAACACGTGTGGGATGTCAGCCTCAGTGTGAGCAGCTCAGTTTAGGGAAATGACTTGAAGGGAGGGGGCCGTCACTAGCAATAAGAGGCTCTTTTTTTTTAAGTACCAAAAGAAAAATCTTATTCTTAAAAAAACTCTGAAACCCCAGAGAAGGGCATCATGAACCGTCACACAGTACAGCTACATGTAGCAGGTGCAGCTCTGATGATATGCATGCACCCTCCTTTTCTGCCTTCCATCCTGTCTGCCTTTCTTTCGCCATCCAGATGCTCTTGAAGGAATGACTAGGGAAGAGAAACCCTTGGAAAGCCCTGGCCTCTCAGCAACAGAAGTCAAAAGAACATTTGGATTGTTGAGATTTCAGATTTTCTATAAAGGTAACACACACACATTAGAGGAGGTGGGCCATTCCAGAGATGCTGGTATATGGGAAATGACTTGTTTTTGTGTATTTATCAGTTATCCAGCCACTTTACCAAGGTAGCTGATACTAGTAAAACTTGTAGCTGAACCTCTTGAGAACAGCAGCTCTCAAAGTGGGGTCTTAGAAACCCTTTCAGGAAGTCTTCAAGGTCAAAACTATTCTCATAATAATACCAAAAAGTTACTTGCCTTTTTCATTCTTATTCACTCACAAGTGTAAAGTGGGATTTTCAAGCAACTGCATTGTGTCATATTGCACCTGCTGAGTGCAGAGCCTGCCTGTGTAGACCAGAGGTTAAAGGGATTTATATGGTTGCAAAAGAAAAACATTTTTCTCACCAAATGGGTTTTTTTTGTTGTTTGAGAAAACATAGTATTTTTTCTTTAAAAAAAATTTTTACTGTTTATTTATTTTTAAGAGATAGATACAGAGAGACAGCATGAGCAGTGGAGGAGCAGAGAGAAAGGGAGACACAGAATCAGAAGCAGACTCCAAGCTCTGAGTCAGTAGTACAGAGCCCTACATGGGGCTCAAACTCATGAGCTTTCAAGCTGTGAGATCATGACCTGAACTGAAGTCAGCTACTTAACTGCCTGAGCCACCCAGGCACCCAAGTATGATGTTTTTCATTTAAAAAGTTGCATGGGCATGTAACCAGTTTGTCACTTTTGAACTAATAAGCAAATATTTTAAATATTTTTCTCAGTCTTAATTTCTAGTATGATAAATATTTCTATCTCTATCTATATATAACTCATATGAACAAAAATTCTTTGGGGTCCTCAATAAATTTTAAGTGTTTATTAAAGGGTTCCTGAGACCAAAAGGCTTGAGAACTGCTATTCTAGAAAAACTATTATACTATACAAATAGTGATGGTTTTGTATTCTTATTTCTGATAATAACTTTTTTAAATTTCTTATTAGTCAGAACTTTTAGAGCCATGAGAGAACAGGGAACTAATTTAGTTCCTGGCTGAAATGGAAAGACTTCTAAGGTTTCCCAAAGCCTGCTCCCATTTCCCAAGCTGTGTCTTATTTTAGGAAATGTTGACGGGTGTTCTAAAACAGTGATGGTTCGTGATGCCCTTCTCTGGGGTTTCCGAGTTCTTTCAAGAATAAGATTTTTCTTTTGGTACTTAAAAAAAAGAGCCTCTTGTTGCTAGTGACTGTGTGATTTTAAGCTCATCTTTTTACCTCCTGAATCTCAGTATTCCTCACCTGTAAATGGGTCTGTAGGACTGAGTCAATGCTTCAAAACTGTAATCTGTTGATGCTAAAATTACCAGTGAAATTTGTGGGGGAAGGCTTTCTTCATAGAAGAATTCTGCCAATAAAGGCAAAAATTAATGAAAGAATCATAAAATTAGCATTTTGTAACTCCCAGCAGAATAACTGATTCAGGAAAGTTCACCAATGGATGTTAAAGTCATGCGTGGAAAGTTGGGGGACAGAACAGGTGCACAGTGACAACATACGACTTCATTGGTCACTTAACAACTGAAGTGGGGAACATGGACCTGACCATGGTCAAGTCCAGCTGTCACCAGCTTAAATGAGTGGCCATGAAATGTGAGACACCCAACATTGTAGAAGCAGTGATGTAAAACTATGACGTATTCTTATCAAGGGGCGCCTGGGTGACTCCATCGGGTGAGCCTCCGACTCTTGGGCTCATCTCAGGTCTTGATTTCAGGATCATGAGTTCAAGTCCCTCACTGAGCTCCTCCTGGGGCTGAAGCCTACTTAAAAAAATATTTTTTGAAGTATTACCTGAACCTAAATAAGCCTTTAACCAAGGGGCAGATCCATGTCTTCTGTGGCATAAACCCAAAATAATGCAGGGACACGTTCTTTAAGAAAAAGAATACAAAGTTGATTATAAAAGTGAATACATGTGGAATGAGAGAATTCAGTCACAAGCTACAAATTTCAAAAAAGGGCAAACAGGGGTGCCTGGTTGGCTCAGTCAGTTGAGCATCCGGCTTCAGCTCAGGTCATAATCTCACAGTTCGTGGGTTCAAGCTGTGCTGACAGCTAGCTCAGAGCCTGGAGCCTGCTTCGGATTCTGTCTCCCTCTCTCTCTGACTCTCCCCTGCTCACACTGGCTCTCTGTCTCTCAAAAATAAATAAAAGTCATTTTAAAAAGAGGGGGGCAAACATCCTGGATATCACAAAATCCAGGAAATCCACAAAAGATGTGTATTAATTAACTGCCCCCCACATCTTTAGAACACTCTCCCCTCCGGTTTTGTCTGGATTCTTTAAGATCTATTGTGTGTTATCATTTTCCGTAGAAGAGGGGCCCTCACCGTGGCTGCAGGGTGCCGGGCACTGGGGGGAGGGTCCCATCACACACACCGCCCCCTCCCCAATGGACCCAGAGTCCCTGGGGACAAGCCTGGGTATTGCTAGTCTTAAAGCACATGCAGGTGTTTCTAAAGTACAGCCCGAACCTGAACCCTGGGCTGGGCTGTGGGTAGGCCTCCTCCGCCCCCAGCTGTGACTCGCCCCACCTCACATGACAGGATGACAAACAACCTCACCGAGAGACAGGAAACCAGAACCCTGGGGCAGCAACCAGCATGTGACCCGCAATACCCACATTTGGGCAGAAGCGACTAAAGGCTCTGAGAACACCTAGGCCGTGTGGTCCTCCTCTGGCTCCATCTGCCTGGTTTATCCCTCCTTACCCTCCCCCTGCCTCAGAGACTTCGCCACCACCTTGCTGGTCTGGAAGCATAAAGAAAGCTGGTGGAGAACGGGTGCACAGGGATGGATTCAACAGCTTGACCCTCCTGGACACCCTGGTAAACCGGACGACCCCGAAAGTGATAGTCTGTGCCCGTTAATAGCCGCTCCCCGTTTCCTGCCTTCTGACAGACATCTGTGCTCTGTTCTCTGTCTGTGGGTTTCCCTATTCTGGAAATTTCACAGACAGAGAATCATTCGATGTGTTGAACTGCTGTGACTGATTTCTTTCATTTAGCGCAGGGTTTTCAAGGCCCATCCATGTTGAGCAAGTATTTGCACTTTTTTTTTAACTGCTAAATAATGTCTGCTAAGTGGCTGTATCACAGTTTGTTTATCCATTCATAAGTTGTTGGACTTTTGAGTTGTTTCCAGTTTGGGGCTGTTAGGACCAGAGCTTTTGCTGCCCACTTCCGATGCCCATGCGCCACTTCCTGAAGGCGCCCCATATTTCACTGGTGGCCAAGTCCCTCCCAGGTGACTGCTCCTCCCAGATGACTTAGGCTCTGGGCCCACAGTTCAGATGCCCTTGGTACCAAGCCCTCCGACACCCAGCCCGTTGGCTGAATCGGCTGGGAGGGGTCCCTATAGTTCTTTCTTCCACCAGCCTCAGTCAAGCTCCCCCTCCCCCAATCCGTCCACATGCACTCCAGTAACCCTGAACTTCAAAGCAGAGGAGTAGAGCATCCCTGTCACTCTTCCTAGAGGTCTCCTTTGCTTCTCTGTAAATTAATCAGTCTGTTTGCATTGCCAGGTTGAGGCATCTAAGCCCCAGGGCCCTGTCCAGACAAAAGGGTGTGCCAAGTTGCACCACTGCCATCGACTTAATCCTAGGAAAAATGCTTTGCATCTACGCAAGTTTTAAGGTTTATTTATTTGTTTTGAGAGAGAGAGAGAGAGAGAGAGAGAGAGAGAGAGAGAATCCCAAGCAGGCCCCGCACTGTCAGCACAGAGCCCAATGTGGGGCGTGATCTAAGAACAGTGAGATCGCAACCTTAGCCTAGATCAAGAGTCAGATGCTTAACCAACCGAGCCACCCCGGCGCCCCATATCTAGGGGCCACCCGTGAGGTTAGCCTCAACCTCCAAATGGACCCTCAAAGGAAATTCCAGTTTCTACTCCAAAGGGAGAAATTGCTTACAGCTCCTGGTCAAGGGGCGATGCACCACCTGCACCATTCTTCGTAGCCAGCCTCCTCCCCGGGCACACAGGAGCCGTGTGACACGTCTCTGTCACCTGCAGCATGGCTCAGAGGGAAGACCATCTCCAGCTCAGAGAGTGTGAGAGTGTCCCTCAAAGCTGGGCAGGCCTTCACTTCTGCATGATTTTTTTTTAAGTTTATTTTTTAGTAATCTCTACCCGCAATGTGGGGCTTGCACTCATGACCTTGAGATTAAGAGTCACATGCTTGGGGACACCTGGGTGGCTCAGTCAGTTAAGTACCTGAATCTCGATTTCGGTTCAGGTCATAATCTCACGGTTCATGAGTTCAAATCCCAGGGTGGGCTCTGCACTGACAGTGTGGAGCCTGCTTGGGATTCTTTGTCTCTCTCCCTCTGCCTCTCTCTTTCTCTCAAAATAAATTAATAAACTTAAAAAAAACCCCAAAGCGAGAGAGAGTCATCTGCTCCACTGAGTGAGCCACTCAGGCACCCCCTGCGCGCCTCCTTCAATCAGAGCCCCAGATGCGGCAGGCAGCCTATCCCCATTTCTCTGGGACTTCCCCACTTTCAGCACCGGAAGTCCCCTCTCTGAGTGGGTGGATTTAAGCTTAGGAACCCCCCGGGCTTATACCAATGGGCTAACAAGGCACAGAGAAATAAAAAGCCATAGGATGCTCACACCCGAGTTTGGGTAAACATGATTGGCACCCTGAGAATAAGGGGGTGCTGACCCCACAGATAGAGAGGGACGAGCAAAGGCCCAGGATAGGAATGGGTGCAAAGGCTCCCAATGCAAAGGTGTAGGAGGTAAGCAAGGTTAGGCACGCAGGGCAAAAGTGCCCCCAACTTAGTCCTACAGCAGAGAAGCTGCTTTCACAGGGGAATAGGCCCAAGTTAGGAAAACAAGTTGGACTGTAGACCCCTGGGCTGCAGTCTTGTTAACCCTGGGGTTATTTTGGCTGTCTTCTCCTCTAGGTTAGCTAAGACAGACAGACACGCGCCTCCTGTCTGACCCTAACAACCACCTGCCCGTCTGCTGGGTACCTGGATTGTTTTATAATGACCCAAACCTCAAACACTGTCTGTCTTCAACAACCCCCCTTTCCCTCATGCCCAGAAGTTGATATTCTCTTCGTGCACGCCCACCACGTTTGTAAGACTTCTGATCTTAATGTATACAGGGCAAGGACCCTTATTTGGGGCTCTTGTCTTTTCCCCGACATGAGCCATCTCTCCTATTTTTTAATCCTGAGTCTACTCTCTAGCTAAGACAAGAGAGAACTTCAGACCCGTAGTCTACGACATCTGAGGAAATGCCTTGGTCCCTGGCAAACCGAGACAGGAGGTCACCCCTCAGAGCATGGTACATTTTAGCCGTAACATTGGCTAATGACAGAGACAAGCAACAGGAAATCAACCATAAGAGTCGTGCCTGGCCCGGTAACCTGCCCAGTAAGTATTGAAGACTTGTCCTCCGTTGCAAGGATACTGAGTAACAAATCCTTAGAGAGAGGGTTGCAGAATCCAGCAAGGGGCAGGTTCTGGCACCACTTTTGGCTTTCTTAATTACTACTGAGACAGATACAGTTTGGTGGCATTGAGTATACTTATGATACTTATGGTGTTGGGCAGCCACCACCTGTGTCTAATTCCAAAATATTTTTATCACCCCAAAAGGAAAAACCTGTACTCATTAAGTAGTTACTGCCCACTGCCTACCTCCCAGAGTCTGGTAACCACCAACCTGCTCTCTCTCTCCAGGGTCTGTCTCCATGGATGAGCCTATTCTGGATATAAGTGGAATCAGGCAATATGTGACCTTTTGTGCCTGGCTTCTTCCACTTAGCATGTTTTCAAGGTTCATCCACATGGTAGCATGTGTCAGCGCTGCGTTCTTCTTTGGGGGTCGGAGAGTCACAGCATGGTCATGACATTGATTGAAGGTTGGAGGTGAGCTCAGACTGGCCCCAAACCCCTCCAGGGAACAAGACAGACTTCAGCAAATGCTTGTACTGGCTATTTTTTTTAATGTTTATTTATTTATCTTGAGAGACAGAGTACCTGAGCCAAGGAGGGGCAGAGAGAGAGAGGGAGAGAAAGAATCCTAAGCAGGCTCTGTGATGTCAGTGCAGAGCCCCACACGGGGCTTGATCTCACGGTGAGATCATGACCTGAGCCAAAATCAAGAATTGGACACTCAGGGGGTGCCTGGGTGGCTCAGTCAGTTAAGCTTCTGACTTCAGCTCAGGTTATGATCTCACGGTTCCTGGGTTCAAGCCCCACACTGGGCTCTGTGCTGACAGCTCAGAGCCTGGAGCCTGCTTTCGATTCTGCGTCTCCCTCTCTCTCGATCCCTTCCCCCACCCCAGGTTTTATAATGACAGTCTCATTATAAAACAAACAAAAGTAAACAGCAGTCATCAGCAATGACACATGGGTGCTCTGATATGCTCGGGCGGTCAAGCAGCGTGGTCTGCATGGGCACAGAGAGACTGTGGCAATCGTCTGTCACGCCGTCTGACTCTGCACCTTCCTCTCACCTATAAATGTGCTCAGGTCTCCCTAACCTAAAAAAATAGACACAAATTTCCTTTGGCCCTACCACTTCCTTAGCTCACCACGCTTTTCTCGGCTTCCTCACACCCACTCACTGGTAAATCCTCCTTGCTTTGGCTTCCCTGCCTGCTTCTCCACCAGCCCTGCTCGCTAAGCGCCACCGCCATCCCCCGGCCAGCACACCCGGGGCTTTGGTCCAGCCTCTCCCTTCCTTTCCGATACCGCAGCTGACCCTGCTGACCAGCCCCCTCCATCTAAGCACTGTTCTTGCCTTCTTTCTCCCCTGCCTTGATGCTGTTCCCATCTCAGTCTCCTCTTGGCTGCAAGGTGCTGAAGGTCGAGCCTGTGTTCTCATTTTATACCCTTTGGAATGTCACGTCCCTTCTCGGTTCTCAATAAATATTTGTCGACGTGGAGTTCTCTGAGCTGTTTATGTACTTTGGTTTCCAGGATGAAACAGGGACTGATTTCTCAGCACCCTGAGAGGGTGTTTCGCAGGTGAAAGAACGCACGACCTTGACCTATCTGATTTTGACGCTGTGCTGGATGTAATCAGAAGGCTTCGAGGAATAGTTTCCTGAGCTTGATGTTCACGGTGCTCACTGTTACTTTCACACTTAGCTAAGTAACCTTTGATACTGTGTGGTTATAACATAATAACCACATGTGTCTTTGTCTTCTCTGTCAAGGGTGAAAAATTGGAAGGGCTTTAACCGCGGGTAAAAGTGTCTTCTCACATCAACCACACAGCATCAGAAATTCTGTGAACCAGACGGCTATTTCACCAAGTGGGTTGTGTACAAATTAGAAGCAGATTACAAAAGGGGCTGAGCTCTGCTGAGCGCGGGAGCCAAAAACATCATTCTGGGGGCTCCTGGGAGGTTTCGTCGGTTAAGCGTCCGACTTCAGCTCAGGTCATGATCTCACAGTTTCTGAGTTCGAGCCCTGCATTGGGCTCTGTGCTGACGGCTCAGAGCCTGGAGCGTGCTTTGGATTCTGTGTCTCCCTCTTTCTCTGTCCCTCCCCTGCTCACGCTCTGTCCCTCTCTCACTCTCTCAAAAATAAACATTAAAAAAATAAAGACATTATTCTGGGTAGCTAATTCCCCTCTATCGATCCCTTTTCTGTTACTTCTAAGCCAGCCTGGGGGCTGACGCCAGCTTCTAAGTACTGTGCAGTCATGGCGTCAGGGAGTCCAAGCCCTGTGACTGAAACAGAAGTGGGGTCATCCCAGGCTGCAGTCCCGCCTTCTTTGTCATCTGGCCTTTCCTCTGCTTTAGCAGAACTGCTCCCAGGAGGGCAGGCCCTGTTCAGTGGGGTGCCCGAGGCAAGGGCGGTCACCTGCATTTAGTGTCCCCGGGGCTCTTCAAGGCCGTGGCTCCAAAGAGGAGCCCAGACCTTTCCCTGCCTTCCCCACATGACCCATCAGCCCAGGCCACTTAACCACCGCCGCTGAGCCGACTCTGGTCCCAGGACGTCCTTGCTTCCTTCCTTGTCCTGGCCCCACCTGAAGTAGCCACCATGTCCTCGGCCACCCGCTGAGAGACACAAATCCCCCTGTTAGGAGTATCCCTCTCTCATTTGACTTCTGTCGTGGGGAAATTGTTGACATCTTCAATAGGATTTCCAGGTCTTCCTCAGACATTGTTGATGATGAGGCTAACCTCAGAGTTACACTGTGAAGTCTGTCCCACGGTGTCCCCCACGCCAACCGCATACCTCCTGGGCACCTTCTCAGGGGCCCCTCTTTTTCCGGAGGACAGTGGCATTCTTCGGGGGGCCTACTGTTCACACACTGCAAGCTCTGGAGTCGCCTCCTCGACCCCCCAGAGCTAAGGGGAGGTGTGCTGAGCCCCAAGAGTTAACTGCTCATTAGATGGGAGTGGTCAGCGCCTCACCTGGAAACCTCAGGCCAGAAACGCTTTACAATTTGGGGTTTTACAGAGGCGATCGTGGTGCAGGGAATCAGCCCCTCCAGCAGCCAGTACCTGTAATCAAACCATTTCTAGTTCTCCAGGGAAACCTGTAACTATTTCACATTTAATGGGATAATTAAAGACTATATAGCCTTGTGTTAATTCAGATCTCGAGTTCCAAAACTGTGACGTCCAGAGCTCTTGTGGATTTTGGAGCTGTAAATTGGAATCATGGACCTGTATGGCATCTACTGCATTTCCCGTGATCTAGTTAGTTTATTCTGTGGCCCTTGGTTCTTTTAAAACCCTTCCTCGGCAGCCTGGAGTACGACATATTCATTTCTCAGTGGAGACTATTCTGGTCTCTTGGTATATTTTCTCTTTTTATCTGCTCCAGTGACCTTTGGCCCGCAGGTAGGAGGAGCCCCAGTTTGTAGATGACATCACTGGATTGTTGGCCTGCCCAGGCCCAAAGTGACAATGGAGTTTCCCCAGGCCTTGGGACTCCCTGAGGGGGTCGGAGCCTGCGGCGCTGATCCGGAATCATTTTACTTATGGATTCTGCTTTGACTTATGATTCACATTAAGAGTAAAATAGCCTTAGAGTTAAAAGTCCCTCTCACTGACGTTCTCTAAAAGGTGAACTTTGACCCCTGGAATATATAGCTTGATGTGCTGTGTCGACTATCACAGACAAACGATTTTGCAACCCCCTTTGAAGGTCTTAGACTTCACTACAATATTCTCTTCTTTTTGGCTGCTTGATTGAGGTTTAGTTGGTACACGTTATGTTATGTATATTTGAAATGTACATTTTCATGAGTTTTTTGCATCTATGAAACCACCACCACAATCAACATACAAGTTCCGATCACCCCCAAAGTTTCCTCATTGTGAAATAAAGGATGATAAGGAGTAACTGGGTGGCTCAGTCGGTCAAGAGTCTGATTCTTGATTTTGGCTCAGGTCAGGACCTCACAGTTGTGGGACTGAGCCCCCCATCGGGCTCTGCGCTGACAGTGCGGAGCCTCCTTGGCATGCTCTCTCTTCCTCTCCCTCTGCCCCTCCCCTGCTCCTTCTCTCTCACCCTCAAAAATATATAAACATTTGAAAAATAAAATAAAGGATGTCAGGGGGCGCCTGGGTGGTTCAGTCAGTTGAGCGTCTGACTTCCGCTCAGGTCATGATCCCTCAGCTTGTGAGTTCGAGCCCCGGGAAATCTTAACTGTCAGCACAAAGTCTGAAGCCTTCTTCGGATTCTGTGTCTCCCTTTCTCTCTGCCCCTCCCACGCTCACACTATCTCTCTCTCTCTCTCTCTCTCTCTCTCTCTCAAAAATAAACATTAAAAATTTTTTAATAAAATAAAATAAAGGATGTCAAGACTGTAAGGAAAGTAAAAGTCTCCTCTCTTAGCTCTTGTTTGTAAAGGACAAACCCAGTTGCTTGTCATTTTGATTTGGTTTATTTTTAAAATCCCAGCAACACTAAAAGGTCTAGCTTTCCATACTTCTGATGGGATAATACATGATGAATTCTACACTTTTTGGAATCCTGAATCTGCCACTTCAATAAAGAATCCCAGTGCAATGTAACGTGGTGCCTGAATTAGATCCTGGAACAGAGAAAAGACATGAATATGGAAACTGGTGAAATCCAAACAAAGCTTGGGGTTTCATTGATATAAAAACACCAGTGTTGACTTCTGGGTTTTTGACAAGTCTTCCTTTGTAATGGAAGGACCTCAGGGAAGCTGAGCCTGGATGGGGAGCATGCAGAACTCTCTGTGCGATCTTTGTGCCTCTTCTGTAAAGCTAAAATTGTCCAAAATACAAACTTTATAGAAAAAAAAGACTCCAGTGGCAATTAGATCCTAGAGGAGAACATGTTTTATCGTAGGTGTTGGTTTTTTTAAGTTTGTTTATTTATTTATTCACTCATTCATTTTGAGAGGGGGGAGAGCACAGCAGGGGAGGGGCAGAAAGAGAGGGAGAGAGGAGGAATCCCAAGCAGCCTCTGTACTGGCCCAATGCAGGGCTCGAACCCACAAACTGTGAGGTCCTGACCTGAGCTGAGATCAAGAGTCAGACACTTGACCAACTGAGCCACGCAGGTGCCACTTTAGGTGCTGTTTTAAACAAAAGATTTTTTTTTTTAAACCTCCAAATACTGAGCAAGCAACAGCTCTTACATTGCAATTTTTTTTAAGTAACAACAAAGTGGAGGCTCCGTGGGGGGCTCTGTTTGTTGACCTACTGACTCTTGATTTCAGCCCAGGTCATGATCTCATGGTTTGTGAGATCCAGTCCCCCACTGGGCTCTGTGCTGACATTGCTGGAGCCTGCTTAGGATTCTGTCTGTCGTCTGTCTGTCTCGCTCGCGCTCTCTCTCTCTCTCTCTCTCTTCCCTCTCCCTCTCCTTCTGTCCCTCCCCCTCAAGTAAATAAATACACTTTTTAAAAGGTAACAACAAAGCACACTTCACTTTCTAGTCAACTTTCCCCTCCTAACTGGGATTATCATCTTTCCTTATTCTTTCCCACCGCCACCTGTGCGGCCCTTCACCTACCATTTCTAAAAGCAAAGTTGCCCAGAAGCTTTGTATTTTTGATTCTTAGAAATGAGACCAATCTGCATTCAAGTGAAGGACTAAAGAGGAATTTAGTTCGTGGAACAGAAACAGTCTCTTCTGTTTTGCATTTGCGGAGATGTCAATGCTGTTTCCTCTGGGAGTGCGGGGGCGGGGGTGGGGAACCTTGGCAGAAGAGGCCAGGTCGAAAACAAGGGCCCTCCCTTCCCCTGGCCCGAGGCCACATGGGGTGGAGCCAGGCAGCCTGCTGAGGGGCTGGAGGCTGACGCAGGACCCCTGTGGATGCCTGGGTCCACTAAGGATTTCCCTCGAGTTACAGCTGGGGACTTTGAAAAGCTGAGCGAGTCAGTCCTTCTTGGGCACAGCCGAAGGGCCACCTCAGCTCCAGCCAGGGCTTCCCTACTCTCCATGCCACCTCAGGACCTAGCACTGGCACCGGGACAGAGAGAGACAGGAGGGCTCCTACAGAATCCACGACGGCAGACCCAAGGAGAGTCTCCTGGGACAGAATCCTGTTCGACTCCTCAGCCTCTCAGCAGAGCGTCCAGCGTGGTCTGAGACACCAGATGCTGTGTGTGTTAGCTGGCCTTGGAGTCCTGTCCCCGCCATTGAAATGCAGGCTCCTCAAGCTCAGAGTTCTTGTTTCTTGTGTTCAGGACAGGGCCCGGCGTGGAGTAGATGCTCAATAAACCTGTGTTAAATGAACCAGAGAAGGAAGGAAGGAAGGAAGAAAAGAAAGGGGAGGGAAGAAAAGAATGAATGAAGGAGGGAAGGAAGGAAAGAAAGAAATAAGGAGAGAAGGGGGAGGGAAGGAAGGAAGAGAGGAAGGAAGGAAAGAAAGAAAGAAAGAAAGAAGGAAGGAAAGAAGGGAGAGGGAAGGAAAAAAGGAAGGAAAGGAGTGAACTGAAAACAACCTGTGCTTTCTTTTTTTTTATTTTATTCATTTTTTTATTTATCTATAGTTTATTGTCAAGTTGGTTTCCATAGAACACCCAGTGCTCTTCCCCACAGGTGCTGTCCTCCATGCCTATCACCCCCCCTTCCCCTCCCTCCCCCCTTCAGTCCTCAGTTTGTTTTCAGTATTCAAGAGTCTCTCATGATTTAAAGTCACACTTTTAACTCTATGGGCTTTTAAAAATCTCGATTACCATAAAACTCTTTAGCCTGAGAAGCCCATACTTTTTATTTATTTTTTTATTTTTTAATAGTTTACTGTCAAATTGGTTTCCATAGAACACCCAGTGCTCTTCCCCACAAGTGCCCCCCCCATGACCATCATCCCCCTCCCTCCCTCCACGGTTCATTTTCAGCATTCAAAAGTGTGTCATGCTAAGCGAACTAAGTCAGGCAGAGAAGGACAGATACCATATGTTTGCACTCATAGGTCTAACAGGAGAAACCTAACAGAGGACCATGGGGAGGGGAAGGGGGAAAGGGAGCTGGGGAGAGAGAGGGACACAACGTGTGCTTTCCGAGCACCGTTTGCCCTCCCCAGACTCTTTCTGTTCCCGCCTTCACCAACAAACTGTACCGAAACGAATTTGTGTTTGTTTTGTTTTGACCTGTTCTCTATGGACACCCAGTAAGTCACATAACTGATGTTTGAGGTTTCCAAGACAAGATGAAAGTTCATGATCACCATAATAAGACTACAAGAGAAGGGAAGTTCACTGGCGTGTAACACCCACGACGTGTAAGAGAAGCCCCAGGCAGCAGCTTGGCCGCATGTCTGTGACTTTGCAGGACACACACGGAGGGAGTTAGCCAACCCGGGCCCAGAGCCAGGGGACTGCTGGAGAATGCATATGCCACGCCTGGCGTCTTTTGTCCCCAGGCCCCGCATCGTGTTCTGGGCTTTGCAAAGTCAAGACCGTGGGTCTGTAGCATGTCATGCAACTATAGGCGGCCTGATGTTTACACGATCATGAAACACGGGCATGTGAGAAGCAAGATCCCCTTCCAGCCCATCCTGAGTGTGGTTTGGACAATCTTCTCAAAAACAGGATGTAATGCTGCCTCCTGGCCATTTACTGCTCCTCAAGAATCTAGGAGTTTCTAAATGTAAGCTGCGGTGGATTCTGGGTTGTAAAATTCTGGGGGGATTTTTCTCTTCTTTATTATTTTTCTGTATTTTAGATTCACCACAATGAGCGAATACTGTTATTACAGCTAGGACAAAAATAATAATGAAGGCTGGTCCCGTTTTCTATTCCATTGTAAGTTAGCAGGTGTGCTAAACGCCGACCAGTACAAAAGTAGCCATTGTCTAGAGCAGAAGGCACACCTGAAGCAAAATGAGGGTGTTTTTAACTGCCTTTTTCAAAATTTTTTTTTTTAAGTGGGACTTTTTTATGTTTATTTATTTTTGAGAGACAGAGAGAGACAGCGTGATCAGGGGAGAGTCAGAGAGAGAGGGAAATGCAGAATCCAAAGCAGGCTCCAGGCTCTGAGCTAGCAGTCAGCACAGAGCCTGAGGCAGGGCTCGAACTCACAAATCGTGAGATCATGACCTGAGCCGGAGCCGGACACTTAACCGACTGAGCCACCCAGGCGCCCCATAACTGCCTTTTTTTTTAATGTTTATATATTTTTGAGGGAGAGTGCAAGTGGGGGAGGGGCAGAGAGAGAGAGGAAGACACAGAATCCGAAGCAGGCTCCTGGCTCTGAGCTGCCAGCACAGAGCCCAATGAGGGACTGGAACCCACAAACCATGAAATTGTGACCTGAGCTGAAGTCGGACTCTTAACTGACTGAGTCACCCAGGTGCTCCTGACTGCCTTTCTTAATGCACCTTTGGACGTTTAGTAGCCTGGGGTGTATTTTGGCTGCTAGGAAGCTGATTTTAGTAAATGTGGACTTTAGGACACACGTGGACATACTGCCTCCCCCCACAACACATTCTCTGCCTTCATTTCCTACACTCATACTTTTGCCCTAGACTATAACTTCTTATCTAATATTCTGTACCATGTGTTCTTTTTTATTCACGAATCCTTACGTTAAGATAAACATGGGTGACTCAGGTGGTTAAGCATCTGACTTCAGCTCAGGTCATGATCTCACGGTTTGTGGGTTCGAGCCCTGCATCGGGCTCTGTGCTGACAGTTCGGAGACTGGAGCCTGTTTCAGATTCTGTGTCTCCCTCTCTCTCTGCCCCTCCCCCACTCACATTCTCTCTCTCTCTCTCTCTCTCTCTCTCTCTCTCTCTCTCTCTCTCTCTCAAAAATAAATAAACATTTAAAAAAAAAGAAAAAAGAAATACAAGTGTTAAGAAAAAACAGCCAGGGGCACCTGGGTGGCTCAGTCGGTTGAGCATCCGACTTTGGCTCAGGTCATGATCTCTCAGTTCGTGGGTTCAAGCCCTGCATCAGACTCACTGCTGTCAGCGCACAGCTCACTTCAGGTCCTTTGTCTCCCTCTCTCTGCTCCTACTCCACCTCCCTCTCAAAAATAAGTAAACATTTTTAAAAAGCAGGAAACAACCATACAGTATATTTATTATTCTAAGCTGCCTCAGAATTCTGAAGAATGAGGTACAAGCATTGATTTTCTTTCTTTCTTTCTTTCTTTCTTTCTTTCTTTCTTTCTTTCTTTCTTTCTTTCTTTTTTTCTTTCTTTCTTTCTTTCTTTCTTTCTTTCTTTCTTTCTTTCTTTCTTTCTTTCCTTCTTTCTTTCTTTCTCTCCTTCTTTCTTTCTTTTCTCCACTGAGAAGTGGGATTCAGCTGATACTTCACAGGTATTGCCCAAGCTAAGCCAGTGTGCTGACTCCAGCGATCCGCATTATCACATCACACAGCAGCTTCTGGAAGTCTGAGCTTTGGCCTGAGTTTCTTCAAGGGGGATGTGTGCCCAAAACGCAGGGTCTGTGGAGGGGAAGGAAGTAAAGAAACCCTGCTCTTGCTGATCATTCCTCCTCTTCACCGCTGCAAGACGTTAGAAGAGATGTGTTCATCTCTGCCTCGGCTCCTGGCACAGAGTTCCGGAAGCCATTTCCTGGGTGATGGGAGTGTCTTTTGTTCTCCTGAGGTGACTCTGAGTGGGCTTGGGGTCAGCCCCCGGATGACAGCTGGTCACCAGAAAGAACAGGCCACATTTAGAAGGTTGGAATTTTCTCTTAAGAAGGAAGAAGGGCTGAAACATTCTCTCCAGAGTTAATGATTGATCGTGCCTACGTGAGGGAACCTCCATAAGAATTCTGGATAGAATGACGCTGGGAGAGCTCCCGGGTTGGCCCACGCATCCGATGATGGGAGGGGTGACACATCCCAACTCCGCGGGGGCGGCGGCTCCTGCACTCAGGGCCCCCCCCAGGCCTCTCCCCACGGATCTCTTCATCCGGCCGTTCATCTGTACCCTTCACCATGTCCTTCAATCAGCTGGTAAACCTAAGAAAGTGTTTCCCTCGCTTTTCTGAGCTGCTCCAGCAAATTAACCAACCGAGCCCGAAGAGAGGGTGAACTTGGATTTGCAGCCCAGTCAGACAAAAGTGGTGGGGCACCTGGGGACCTACTATGTACAAGTGGCATCTGAAATCCGATGGGGGCAGTCGTGTGGGATGGAGCCCTGGCCCCGTGGGATCCGACACGGTCTCCGGGTAGATAATGTCAGAACGGAGTCACCCTGCAGGCCACCCAGCCAGTGTCACGCAGGACTGCTTGGTATGGGGAAAACCGCACACACATTTGGTGACCCGTGTCAGAAGTGTGGTGAATGTGGCAGTCGCGTGAGAACAAGGAAGACACGCAGGAGAAAATCAGAGAGGGCAGGACAGGGGTTTCCTACACGCCCACCAGCGGGCCCCAGACCCGCCGGCACCTCCCGGGTCACCGCCCAGCCAGCGCCTCTTTGCAAACAGAAAGTTGTAGCCTTGGGGCACCCGGGTGACTCAGTCAGTTAAGCCTTTGACTTCAACTCAGGTCTTGATCTCATGGTTGGTGAGTTTGAGCCCCACATTGGGCTCTCTGCTGTCAGTGCACAGCCCATTGGACCGTTTGTCCCCCTCTCTCTGCCCCTGCCCCACTCGTTCTCTCTCTCTCTCTCTCTCTCTCTCTCTCTCTCTCAAATAAGCAAACATTAAAAGAAAGAAAATAAAGCTGCAGCCTCGTTACAAATGAATACATACAGATCACTCTGAGTGATGCAGAAATCCTGTCCACCCCCACCCGCCCTAACCCCAAGCCACAGGAAACAATGACAAATCCTTCTGTCCCTTTTTTTTTTAAATGTAGGTTTTTACAGTGACCAAGTCCAGAGTGCACTGAACTTAACAAGAAAAGGATGAATGCCACCCCCAAGAAGCAGAGCCCTGCTAGGGCCGCTGCCTTTGGATTTGGGGGGGAAAAAGGAGTGTTGGTCTGGTGGCCGGCCTCAGGGGACTGGACTTTGGGGGTGTGCGTGCACCAGGTGAGGGGACAGTGCGCAGTGGAAGCAGTACAAGAGTCCAAGGCGGAGGTGCTGAGATGTGTCAGGGCTGCACAGGGCTGAATAATGGTCCCCAAGAAGCCCATGCCTTAACCCCCAACACCTGTGGAAGGGACTTGGCAGATATGATTAAGTTAAGGACCTGGGGGCGGGGAGATTACCCTAGATTACCCAGGTGGGCCCAATGGGGGCATGAGACCCCTTATAAGGGGGAGGGGGTTGGCAGGAATGTAAAGGAGATGTGTCCATGAATGGATGGATGGATGGATGGATGGATGGATGGATGGATGGATAAAGATGTGTTGTATATATACAATAGAATATTGTTCAACCATTAAAAAAAGGAAATCCTGTCATTTGTGACAACATGAATGGACCTTAATGGCATTAAGTTAAGTGCAATATGTCAGAGAATGACAAATACCATATGATCTCACTTATATGTGGGATCTAAAAAAAGAAAAAAAGAAAACCAAACTCAGAGGTCCAGAGAACAGATTGGTGGTGGCTAGAGGTGGAGGCGAGGAGCAAAATGGGTGGAGAGGGTCACAAACAAGGAGGCTGGGTGGCTAATGAGTTCGAGCCCCGAGTCCGGCTCTATGCTGACAGCTCAGAGGCTGGAGCCTGCTTCGGATTCTGTGTCTCCCTCTCCTCTCCCGCTCACACTCTGTCTCTCCCAGTCTCTCAAAAATGAATAAATGTTTTTTTTTTTTAATGTATAACCTAGGGGTGCCTGAGTGGCTCAGCTAAGCCTCCAACTCTGGATTTTGGCTCAGGCCATGATCTCACGGTTCATGAGTTCAAGCCCCACATTGGCCTTGGTGTGGTGACAGTGCAGAGCCTGCTTAGGATTCTCTTTCTCTCCCTCTCTCTCTCTGCCCCCTTCCTCACTCGGTGTCTCTCTCTCTAAATAAATAAACTTTAAAAGTGTATACTCTAAGTTTGTTTACCTGGGAGAACAATGCCTTTCGTGTGTTTGTGTGTGTATGTGGGGGGGGGTGTTATAATTCATGTTAAAGCCCTAAGCTCCCCACTGTGACAGTGTCTGGAGGCAGGGTCTCTGGGCGGCAAGCAGACGAGGACATAAGGATGGGACCTTGTGATAGAACTGGTGGCCTTCTGGCTCTACCACCACCCGACCATGCCAGCAGCCTGCCGTCGGACTCCCAGCCCCGGAACTGTGAGAAATGAAGACCTGCCGTTCACAGCACCCAGTCTACGGTATTTTGTTTGGCAGCCCGAGCTAAGAGACGGGGTCCCCACCTCTGGCCATGTAGACGTGCGAGGCCGAGCTCATAAAACAAAGGTGCTAGAACTGAAGTGAAGACTCGTGGGGCTTCCTTGCGATGGACGCTGTGCTCTCAGTCGCAGAGCTTATCTAGGAAACAGCAAGGGTCACGTTTCAGAAAGTCTGTGCGTGGATCAGGGCAGCAGACCCCCCCCCGCCCCCCGCCCTGCAGGGATGGAGTCCCGGGCCCTACAGCGCCTGTCTTATGTCCCTCCGAAGTCACCAGTCAGCATTGCTGGTGGCAGAGCCGCGTCGCCACGCTGCAGGACACAATTCCAGCCACAGGGAAAGAAGCCCGATGTTCTGACTTACTTGAGAAACCTTACTGGGGGCAAATGAATGATTTCTCTGGGGTTTTGTGAAGGCCCAAATGTAGGTTTCGAAAACGAGGGGAAAAACAATGGACAAGGCAAAGAATATATCTGAAAGGATATTCATATAGATGTCTGCACAGGAAAGGAGAATAATAAATGATTTTAAGGGGCACCTGGGTGACTCAGTCAGTTAAGCATCCGACTTGACTCAGGTCACGGTCTCGCAATTTGTAGGTTCGAGTCCCGCGTCTGGGCTCTGTGCTGACAGCTCGGAGCCTGGAGCCTGCTTCAGGTTCTGTATCTCCCTCTCTGCCTCTCCCCTCTCTCCCACTCTGTCTCTCTCTGTCTCTCAAAAATAAATAAACGATAACAATTTTTTTGAAAAAATAAACGCTTTTAACTTTTAGAATATGTATTTGAAAATTATCTTGATTATATGACTTCCCTCATGAAAAATTACTGAACTGGGGTCTGAGAGGAACTCTTGTTGGTTCTTGTAACGTGAACACTTTCATGATTTCTGGTCCAGAAAAGGTGTATAGTAGAAGATTGGCTCAGACTAAGTAAGGCAGGCTGGGAATTTGTATTTTCTGGAAGCATTTTCTGGAAGTATTCATAAGGCTGAAAATTACCCTGATGTACCAAGCGTTTTCAAAAGGTCCAGTCAGAAAACAAGATAAACATACCTTGGAGGGACGGAGTGGGGGGGGCGCCTGTATGGCTCAGTCGGTTGAGTGTGTGATTCTTGATCTCATCTCAGGTCTTGATCGCAGGGTCATGAGTTCAAGTCCCATGTTGGACTCCGTGCCCAGCATGGAGCCTACTTTAAAAAAAGATAAATGTTTGTTGGTTATGAGGAGGGAAGGATATGATATAGGCTAAGGTCTCAATAAATGGTGCCTCTTCTTATTGGAGAATGTGAGCAAAACTCCCAGTTTGCTGGGATTTATACAAACCCTGGCCTGGGTCCCGTGAAGAAATCTCCACCCCAGGCCTTTCAGTTCCCACTGACACCTTCCCAAAGCCCTGGGCCCCAACCCTGGGCTTGCTGGGCTTTTCCTGGGGACTCACCAGGGTCAGGAATATTAAAGAGTTGGCATGTACCTAAAAATAGGCATATTTTCTCTTTTTTAAAAGGTTAAAAGGAGGGACACCAGGGTGGCTCAGTCCGTTAAATGTCTGACTCTTGATTTTGGCTCAGGTCATGATCTCACAGTTTTGGGAGTTCGAGCCCCACGTCAGGCTCTGTGCTGACAGCGTGGATCCTACTTGGGATTCTTCCTTTCTCTTGCCCCTCCCCCGCATGGACTCTCTCTGTCTCTCAAAATAAATAAATTATAACTTTAAAAAAAGAAAGATTAAAAGGAGCCATATATGGGCACCTAGGTAGCTCAGTCAACTGAGTGTCTGACTCTTCATCTCAGCCCAGGTCCTGATCTTGGGATCATGAGTTCAAGCCCCGTGTTGGGCTCCATGCTAGGTATGAAGCCTACTTTTTAAAAAAATGTGAGGGGTGCCTGGGTGGCTCAGTTGGTTAAGCATCCGAGTCTTGATTTCTGCTCAGGTCATGATCTCACAGTTTTGTGAGTTCGAGTCCCACATCAGGCTCTGCGCTAACCTTGCAGAGCCTGCTTGGGATTCTTTCCCTCCCTCTCTCTGCCCCTCCCCTGCTCACATTCTCTCTGTCTCTCTCAAAAGAAACTTTTAAAAAATTATTTTTAAAAAAAAGTGCTAAAGGACCCATTGAATTTCTTCCTCTCTGCCAAATTTCTAGATACTTCCCATCCTGTTTTACAGAGGAAGGGAATGCATAATGTACTTTGTGACAGTCACTCTGCAAGGGTTCCCCATAAAAGGTGGTAAAGGAGAAAAGAGTGTGGATTTTTGGAATGAGGTTCTGTGGGGCCCCACGGGAAGGGGGAGCCAGAAAAGCAAATTTGCAGGAAGGGGAAAGGGGACCCAGTGACGGACACAGTGAGAAGACAGGCTCCAGTCACAAGACCCCTGACGTGAACTTGTCCTCTTACTTCTATGCCTATCTCTTTGACCTTGCTGTTGGCACTTCTCAGAACAGAGGACTCCTGGTGACAAATCGAGTCCCCACTTAGCCGTGCTCAGGGCTTTCTCTGGGCTCAGAGCTCTTGCTGCTCTGTCTGAATCTACCGGACACACTCACCCCTCTCCCCCGCATTTTGGAATCAGCCGTCTCAGTGAAGGTCAAGCTCATGGGAGCCTGTGGAACAGAAGGCGGAGGTCAGGGAAGGCAAAAAAAATTCTCAGCAAGTGGGAGGTCCAGCAAGAGATGGAGTTTTAGAATTTGGGGTACAAGTGGGGTGAGAGGTGAAGGAAGTGGGGCAGGTGGCATCGGATGAGAGGGAGCGCCTGGGGACCCTGGGGACTTACGTCAGCAAAGATGCCGGTTGGACCAGCAGGTCTTGTCGGGAAGCCACATAATCAGGGGCCAGAGGCAGGCCCGGTGACAGCGGGACTGAAACCCCAGGGGGCATGCTGTTTGGAGTGAGACGCAAGGGCCCTGCAGCCAAGCAGGACTGGTCAAGAGCCTTCCCACCATGTGACGGTCCTGCGGCTTGGAGGATGGGTCCGTCAGGTTTGAGTCAGAGAAGTAGAGGCACCAGGTAAGGTGTGGAGTGTGTGGTTGAGACAGAGGGAGGGGTTGGACCCTGGGCTGCTGTGTGAGTCGGCTACGCAGTCTGGGTGGGGCTGGTTCCCCAGTGTCTAGGGCCGTGGCTCTGAGTACGGGTGGTCAGGAAGAGGAGGCTGGACGGCACCAAGGACACGCCGGAGGCTAAGGCTGGGCAGGGACCACCGTCAGCCCATCTCTCACCGGCTCCAGGCCCCCAGCGTGGATGACAGCACAGGGGTCCTGCAGGAAAAGCTGGCGCACTCTGTCATGCGGGAGACCGGGAGGCTGTCGCAGACCGTCCAGCGGTCCAGCGGGACCTGGAGGAGCCTGGAGCCTGGCCGTGACCCCAGCCATCCAGGATGCGGGCAGATAAGCCACAATGCGATGAATTGCAGCAACGCCTCCCCAGAATGAAGGAATATGGGTGAACCTTCCAAACAAACCTTGTAGAGAAACATCCTTCTCTTCCCCATGCTAACTGGAAACTATGCAGGAAGGGAAACTCGAGGAAATACAGTTACACCTTAGCAAAACTGACACCATGAAAATCCACCGCAGGGCAAGTTACTTACTTCTCTGGGCCTCAGTCTCCTCATCTGTGAAATGGGATTCATAACCCCCTTCACTGGGAGGACTGAGGGATACAAGGCAAGGAGAAGCCCACTGGCCATCAACCAGTGTTGGCTTCTTTCTGTCACCCCTCAGCTACCCCCCAAAGGGAGACAAGGGGAGCACCTCCAGATTATTAGCATAAGGAAAACATTTCGGAAAGATAAACTGGTTGGAAGGTAGCAAATTAATGGAAAAAGAAGAAGGAATTTGGGTTTTGTAAGGCTGAAGTTTATACAATATTATCAATTATTAACTGATTTGTATTTGCACATTTATATTTATTTATATAATGACTTACATATTAATATATTATTATATATCAATCATTATATTAATTGTACATTGTGTATTAAAGAATAAACAACTGAGAATATAAAATTAGATACCAAAGTATTTACTTACAAGGAGAAAATAAGTCACAGGCTACAGATTTCTTAAAGCTGCCAGATACCCGTAACATTGCAAAATTCAGAAAAATAAAATGCCTGTATTAATTGACTGCCTCTCTATCACCCTTTTACATACAAATTTGATTGTGTAATCTTTGCTTCTACACATGACAACCTTTTGTAATATGCTCTGTCTAAAGGACAGAAAGTCTTTCTTCTAGCATAGTTTCTCAAAGTGTTTAGTACTGACAGATCAGAAGTTTCTTTTTTTTTTTTTTTTTAGTTTAATAAAACTCTCTATTTTGAGAGAGAGAAGGAGAGCATGGCTGCCTGAGGGGCAGAGAAAGAGGGAGGGAGAGAATCCCAAGCAGGCTCTGCACCGTCAACACAGAGCCTGACTCAACCCCACAAACGTGAGCTCAGTGCCTGAGCAAAACTTGTAACCCGCTGAGCCGCCCAGGTGCCCTAGAAGCAATTCTTTTGAATTGATGATTTGTTGTTGATACATACTATCAGTATACTCAAAAAAAAAAAAAAAAGGCTGCAGCCCGCATCTCCCTACTTGAGAAGTCCGGACATTGAAGGAGAAGTCAAAGAGGGAAGAGACAACAGAGGTCATAATCATTGTGGTTAAAATGACTTACTCTGCAGACTTCAGAGAAGCGCATGACCACGTGAGCACAGTGCTGGCAGCCCCTTCCATGAGCGTGGAAGAGAGTTGTGCAAGGGAGGGAGGGGCCTTCCAGTTAAGCTTTTGGTCGTTTCTCAGTAAAAATCCTTCCAAAAGGGAGAAGCTGCCAAAAGGGCCCCGCGGACGAGTTATGTGCAATAACCCAGGAGCTGCACGATGCAGTGGGGGCCGTCCATGGAGCCGGCCACAGGCCGGTGGGGCCAGGACATCTTTCACATGAATGCCCGCAAGATTGGCTTCCTCTTCTCTTAGGTGGGAGATCTCTGTGGAAGTCAGTCATCTGGCAGTGACCCCAAAAGTAAAAGTCTTCCAGCCAGGAGGAACAGGAAACGGGAAATGCTCCCCGCTACCCATGAGAACTGACCTTTGCAAGATGATCTGCTTGACAGTTACTCGTGTTGGGGATATGGTGTGCGTAAGGTGTCAGCAGGGCGGCCGGCTCAGCAGCAAACTGGGCATCTCCCTTTAGGACTCCGTGAAGGACATCTGGAAGAAAAATGTAAACCCTCTAGGTTTTTGCAGGGAAGAGCTCTGGAAGGAGATTCCTCAGCTGGGAAGAAACAAGTATTCTCTTTGGGGTGGGGGGAGGACTTACCATCTCCCCGCCCCCAAGACCATTGTCACTGCCTCTGAAAACGTCTACAGCCAAGTGATCACAAGTTCTCCCTGGCCTGGGCTGAGACAGGTGCATGTTTGTCCCTTCCTTTAATATGATTTCCCCCCCTTGATTATAAAAGTAAAATATGCCCTTTGGGGAGAAATTATAAAAAAAGAAAACTGTTACCATTCATAATCCTAGTGTTTACTTTATGTTGGTAGTTTGGCACATTTCCTCCAACCATTTTCTTTCTTTTTCTTTTTTTAAGTTTATTTATTTTGAGAGAGAGAGCACGCATGCACATGCATGCAAGCAGAGGAAGGGGAGAGAGAGAGAGAGAGGGAGGGAGAAAATCCCAAGCAGACTCCTCACTGCGGCAGAGAGCCGGACTGGGGGCACCATCTAGAGAACCATGAGATCATGACCTGAGCTGAATTCAAGAGTTGGAGTCTGTTAACAGACGGAGCCTCCAGAGCCCCGATCATTTTCCACACATCACTTGGGCCAGGATTCTGACTTACAGACTGCTTTTTTCAGTTAACATAGAAATATGTCTCTGTGTCTCGAGAAACTCATCAAAGCGTCATTCAGATAACTGCTAGATATTGTCTCACGGATTTTCACAACAGTGACTAATTTCAAGAGTTCTACAAAAAAAGGAAATAAAATGCAAGAAATTGAGGGCTCCCTGCTGGCTCTGTAAGTGGGGCATCTGACCCATAATCCTGGGGTCGTAAATTCTAGCCCCAGGTAGGGTGCAGAGATTACCTTAAAAAAAAAAGGTTTTTTCTTAAAGTAAATGAAATAAAATGTAGAAAGTCCAAAAGTAAAGCCCTACATGGCCAAGCACTGTGCTGCCAAGAAGCCCAGCAGACGCCTAAGGGGCCTTGATGACACAGTTCTTTAATTTTTGATGTCCCCCACTCATTCCCTTCCTTGCCCCATTCCTTCCATGCTCAGCTGGGTTTATGACTCATCGTGGGAGAACCGAGAAGACCCAGATCTTTCCAGCTGGCATTACCGGAGCCTGGCTCAGGCTGGGAGACTAAGCCTCCCCACTGCCCGCCAGCCCCACTGCGCCTCCAGCTCGAGGTCACTTCCTCATACACTTGGCAACCCAGACCGGGGCCAAACCCACGCGCCATCCTGAAATGTGGGACGCTTCTCGCTTTCCCTCCGCGTTGCTCTGTGCCCACCGTTCCCCAGAACCCCACACTCTCCTTCGCCCAGGCCCTTTCTAACCACTACAGCCTTCAACCTGTTTTCAGAAAAGGATTGAAAACATAGTGTGTACTTGGGAGGCTCAGAAAGCAGAGTTTACACGAAAGGGGGGAATCGCGTGCCCCCACGCATGTGGGAGCCGCAGGGATGGAGAAAATGGGTACGGGGAGGGGGGA
>NC_043704.1:13169072-13225321 GCF_006229205.1 Suricata suricatta | reverse complement strand
GGGCCCCCAAGGCCGGACGGAGGCGCCAACGCCAGCGGGTGGCAGGCGGAGCGCTGCGGCGAGTTGGCCGGCTTCGCAGGGAGTCCAGGGTGGGTGGGGGTCCGCGGGGGCGCGGCGATCGGGGAGTGCTCCGGGCAGCGCAGGTTCGGGGTGGGCGTCCGGGGGGTTCCCGGCGCGGGTGAGCGATCCACGGCGAGCCCTGACCGGTCGGGGGTGCGCGGGGAGCCCGCAGGGCACCGGGAGTTGCGCGAAGCCCGATGCGGGTGTAGGGAGGGCGGCGGGGAATTCCGGGCAGTCCCTCCCGGCGTCCTGGCCCCGGGTCATCCCTTCCCGGATAGAGACACCCTCCTCCTGCGGGAATCTGGACCCACTGCCGCTCAGTGCAACCGAGTGCGGCCGGGTCTCCGAATTTCTCTGCGTGAATCAAGGAAAACGGAATCCAGGGCTCGGGAAAGGGCTGCGTCTGCCGGCCCCGGAGCCTTGATCTTGGCCGAGCCTGGCGTGCACTCCCCAGGGGCCCGAGTTAGAAGCCGGGCCCAGGCAGGCCTTCCTTCCTTGCAGCTGCGTGCGGCGGCGGCCAGCCACAGGCCCGGACCTCCGTGTTGGAGATGTGACTCAGTCTTGCTGTGGCTCGGGTGTGTTTGATAGCGAGTGTGAAATCCAGATGGTCATTTCCCCAAGGTCGGATAGATGGGGAGCGGCACTCAGGGCAGGACCCAGAACCGTCCGGACCCCTCGTTGTGTTGGCAGCAGGGAGTCAACCGAACCAGACTTTTATTAATCCCACCTCAGCTCCCATCCAGATAGCCCCTTCCCCGGGTCAGCCTCCTTCTTACCTCTGACACTAACTGATCATACTTAGGAGCCAAATATAAATACTACAAGAACAGAGAAACCTCGGGGAGGAAGAAGTAGGCAGGAGATTATTCTGTGTTTGCATAGGTGTTTGTGTATCGCTGGGCTGGGTCTCTAGAATTCAGAAACTTCCTCCCTTGTGAAGAAGCTCAGGGTGTATTTAGGTTTGTTCTTGTCGGTTTATAACGGCATCCTATAAATTCCAAAACTCCTTTGCAAGGGCAGGTTTGCGGCAGGAGGGGGTGAGCTCCTGGCTAAAAGGCTGTTTTCCTAGGGGAGTCAGACAGACGGATTGGAGTCCTGACCCCACCCCTCCCGGCTTCTAGTGTTGAGCAATCTATGTTCAGCCCTCCCTGGGCCTCCTTCAGATGGGACATGGGCTTTGGCAAATGCTGGTAATTGGCTGAGCTGGGTAATGGGCTGTCTTTAGACTAGTGCTACAGCTCACTAGTGGTGATCTGTGCGGGCATTTGTGACATGTCTGCCACAAGGAGTCCAGGGGTGGAGAGAGATATATAAAAACTTTTCAGTTTGATTTTGCCCCAGCACCCAAGGCTATGTCCATCTTTCTAGTAATTATTTTTTATTGTATTCTACCAGAGTTTGGGGTTGTGTAATGCATCAGAAATAAGCTTTATGATAGGTCCTTTGAAAAATAGTACCATGTTATACTACTCTCTTCTGTGACTACTGGAAATTTTTTCAGAGCAAACTATTAAAAAACTAGGATATTTTTAACAGAAACTCAGTGTTAGAGCGCAGAGTGAAACTGCTAACAGTGGTGTGATAGTAAAGGAGCAGTAGAAAATTTTTCATACTTTTCCATAATTTACAAGTATCTTTCACTAATCATGGAATTGTTTTCATGGTCAGAGAAAAAAAATACATAAAGGTATTGGAAACAAACTTTTAAAAAGGGAGACATAAATATATCTACCTCTTAGAGTTGTTAGAAAGATGGCATGTAAAATATTGGACTTGACCTAAATTGTAGGATAAGGGAAGAAAAATTTTCCTTTCTTGCCCTCTAGGTCTTTCAACTAGTCTGATAATTAAGTTGATGTGAGACAGAGTAACAGGAGAAAAACATTTAATTTGTACCTACAGGAGCTTATAAAACTATGAGACTCAAGCAGGCAGTTTTCATACCTCTCAGAGAAACAATTGTTTATGGAGATTTGACAAAACAAAGGGGTTTGAACTTGGGGTAATACATTAACAAAGTTAACAAAGTTTATTTATACAGCCTTCTTGGCCTTGAATTCCCCAGCAGTAAAGATGCCCTTTACCCTCCCCGTATAGGAAGATAGGAAGGGACACAGGAAAAATTTCTTTCTGACTTGTGAGGGAATAAAGGAAAGTCAGAATGTCCTAAAATTACACCAACTATTTAGTAAGTAACTTTAATTCAAAAGAATCAACACGCCACAGTGGCGTGTTTGGGGGTGGTGTATTTTGCCCCCCCCCAGTAGTAATGCATTAAGCAGCGACCCTTTGCTTTAGATAAAAAATTAGTCGACTGCACCAAAGTGCGGTAAGTCAACTGACTATCTAGTAAGTTACCTAAATGTTGAGGAGTTGAGGCTTCTCCTTGTATTGTATCAGTTCCTTAGTTTTCCGGTAGATTGGACATGGACTTGTGCCACAGAACTTGATTGCCATGATGTGTTGATTTGATCAAAGCTCCTAATGCGCTCCAAGACCGCTGAGAAAGACAGTAATGCCCAACAACATGAAAACCATTGCAAATTAATGTCACTGAGTAACTCCTGTTTGTCCATAGTCTCAGCAGTTGAAACTAAGTAGCTGGCGTGTTTGGGGACAAACTACAAATGAGAGTAATAGTTACCATGTATTGGGCCACTCTTCTAGGTCAGACAGGATTTTCAGTGTTCTATATCCATTATCTGACTTTATTTTCTCCACCATTCTTTTCAAGTAGGTAATAGCCCGCCCCATTTACTCTCAAGAAAACAAAACCATCCTTTATAGGAAGAGACAAATGCCTAGATAAATAAGCTGAAGTCCAGGATTTACTAACGAGAGCAACTTCCCGGTTTTGGCTAGGATTCAGAGAATTTTTTAAAAATGTTTATTAATTTTGAGAGAGAGAATCTGAGCAGGGGAGGGGCAGAGAGAGAGACTCCCACGTAGGCTCCATGCTATCGGCACAGAGCCCGAGGTGGAGCGCCATCCCTCGAACCTTGAGATCATGACCTGAGCCAAAATCATGAGTCAGACGCTCACCCAACTGAGCCACCCAGGTGCCCCAGGAAATGTTTTTTTTTTTTTTTACTTCTCCTCCTTTGCAAGGTGTTAGAGGTAGGACCTCTATGTTCATCATAAAGGCCCATCCATGGAAAGATCCTGAAGGGTCTTTGGTTGTCAAGATTAAATGATTAATGTTGCTGTTCATTGTACTTTATTATCTGTGTGTGATGTATGTTAATCAAACTATACTTTGAGACCCAGGAAAACCTATCCTTAAATACATGTAAAGCCCCATGGGTAGATCCAGGGTGGCTCAGAGGCAGTGGGTGGAGGCAGGAAGGTGGCACAGGTGGAGGCCGTGGTCGTGAGGTGCAGAGGACACA
Organism: Suricata suricatta; assembly: GCF_006229205.1. Taxonomy (NCBI): domain Eukaryota; kingdom Metazoa; phylum Chordata; class Mammalia; order Carnivora; family Herpestidae; genus Suricata; species Suricata suricatta. The sequence continues at coordinate 13,221,872 of NC_043704.1, read as the reverse complement.
CTTCACAGAAGTGACACCTGCGTTGTCTCTTATCACTAATAGTTTATGAGTGGTTGCCCCAGAGACCATGGAGAGAGACGGTAGAGTGGAACTCTGTACACCCTCCTATTACTGTGAGCTTTTGTCTCGTAGGAGCCGGGCTGTCGTGAAAGCCCTGACGTCCACCTGCAGCGGCTGAATTAGTTCCTATTGTAACAAATCCCCACCAACGCAGGGCCTTAAAACACCAGCGTGTTATCTGGAGGTCGGTGCAGGTTCTGACCGGGCTAAATGCAGTGTCAGCAGGGACGCGTTCCTTTCTGGAAGTTCTGGGGGAAGAGTCGTTTCCTTGCCTTCTCCAGGTTCCAGAGAAATACCGTTGTGGTGATGTTGGGTCCACTGAGAGATTCCAGGATAATCTCCGTGTTTGAAGGTCTTTTGATTAGGAACCTGAATTCCTTCTGCAGCCTCAGTTCCCATTTGCCACATCACCTAATATATTCACAGAACACAGACATCTCGGCCACTGTCCTGCCTCCCCCATGCTCACACCGTTGGATACAGCGCTCAGCACAGGGCCAGGTGGTCCCCTGGAGGCAGCGTCCAGGGGACCGCTTGCTGCTTCCCACCTTCACAGGCAGCCATATCATGAGTCAGAACACCATGAAATCGTCATGTCTTAAAAATTATGCTTAGTGTCTGCTTTGCCTTTCGTGTGTGGTCTTGCATTTGTCCCTCGCTGCAAGTCTGGGAGAAATGGCACTGTTTCACTCTTCACGAGGAAACTGGGGCTCAGGTGGGGCCTCGGCAGGGTCTGCGGCTGTGGGTGACAGGATCAGAATTCCAGCCCAAGCCCTTTATCCATACATTGTGTTCACTTCCCACTGAACCTTCACCGACACCCTTGACAGCAGGTGCTGTGACCCTAAATACGCTGACTCTTTAGATAAGTCACAGCCCAGAATTGTCCACTCACTCCCGGCCACAGCAGAGACCACAGGAAAGAGAGGACCGAGCACAATGCAAGGAAGAACACAGGGAACCGAAATTTTGCACGGTGTTCGAACAGCCACAATACTCAGGATGAGACACGGGTTCTGTGGTCTCTGAAGGAGAGCTGCAGGCCACTCCAGCCCCACCTCCTGAGTGCCTGCTCTTCCAGCTGGTGGGGAGAAAACCGTCCCCAAGCCCAAGAACACCCAGCCTTCCTGGAACTCCCCACTCTTGTGCCTGGGGAGACCGTTGATAAACTAGTAGCAGTGAGGAGAGGCAGGGACCACAAGGCACTCACTCTGTCTTCAGCCCTAGACATGAAACTAACCCATGCGTTCCTCATAATGAGGCTGCGAGGTCTGTACTGTACCCATTTTACAGATGAGACAGCTGAGGCACAGCATGGTTAAAGAACCACGGGAGTGTGTGGCTTTGAACTCGGGAGGTCCAGCTCTGGAATCCATGCTCCGAAGCGCCTGGTGGAAACAGAGGACCCAGGTGGAAGCCCGTGGCTCACCACATTCAGAGCCCCATGGGGACAAGTGAGGCAGCAGCAAGGAGTCCCATGCCCTGGGCATTTTGTATTAGAAACCGCTCTGAGGGGAATGGGGGACAGAGGCGCGGAGTGCTGGGAAAGGCGGAGTGCTGGGAAAGGCGGCTCCGGAGAAGGAGGGGCAAGGGCAGGCCCTGAGTTTCCCAGGAACAGGGAGGGGCCCCTCTGGCCTCTGAGGCAGGGGTGAAGCCGGTCAAGGGCAGGCCCGCTGAGAGGGGCAGAGGGCAGTGATAGGAGGCAGTCGTGATGAGTGGGCAGTCTGATGTACTTCCTTGTGACACCCTTAGTTCTAAGACTTGTTTTCTTCTCTGAATGTGGTGAGACAGGGGATTCCAAGAACCCTAGATGTAAGAGCAAAACTACGGGTCCTCTCCCACACGGCGGTAAAATGAAAGTTAAAGAAAGTCGAAGGTTCATTTAGAGACTCCACGTCTACAGGGAAGCCTCCCTCCTCATCCAGCCCACAATTGGGCTGGAAACTCTCCTTTCTCACTCCATCCCCTGGGCTTCTCTTCTTAGCTGAAAGTCTGGATTGTGGAGATGGGGTGGGGGAGGGGTGCCCAGAGATGACTCTTCCCAGGAAGTGGAGAGATGGTGACAGGCACTGTGGCCAGTGAAATAACGTTCCCCGAAGATGTCTGCATCCTCAGCCCCACATCCTACGGCTGCCTTATCTTACGTGGCGAAAGGGACTTTGCAGTTGTGACTAGGGATCCTGAGATGGCGAGAGGACCCTGGCTTGGAGGGCTCCATGGGCCCCAGGTGATCTCAAGGGTCCCAGAAAGGGGGAAGAGGGAGGTGGAAGAGTCAGAGGGCAGACATGGCAGCATGAGAAGGAATTGGCCAGGAGTTGCTGGGGGGGGAGTCAGAGCCAAAGAGTGTGGGCTGCTTCTAGAAGCCGGAGGAAGCAAGGGGAGCCATTTCTCCCCAGAGCTTCCAGAAGGAACCCGGACCACCCTGACTTTATCTCACCAGTTTCAAACTGACCTCCAGAACTGCTTTTTTATTTTAATTTTTAAGAAATGTTTATTTTTGAGACCGAGTGTGAGCAGGAGAAGGGCAGAGACAGAGGGAGACACAGAATCTGAAACAAACAGGTTCCAGGCTCTGAGCTGTCAGCATAGAGCCCGATACGGGGCTTGAACCCACAAACTGCGAGATCATGACCTGAGCTGAAGTCAAGTCAGACACTTAACTGACTGAGCCACCCAGGTGCCTGGACCTCTGTAACTGTTTAAGAGATAAAACCTGGGTTGTTTAAAGACACTAAATTTGAGGGATACCTGGATGGCTCAGTCCGCACACAGCCCACTTTGGGTCCTCTGTCTCCCTCCCTCTCTGCCCCTCTTCCATACACCCTCTCTTTCTCCAAAATAAACAAACATTAAAAAAAAAAAAAGACACTATATTTGTGCTGCTTTATCTCAGCATCAATAGGAAACTCGATGTAGGAAGTAAAAGGAGAAACCTGAAACCTGACAGATGTCCACCCCCAACCAGGCACTCACCCCTAGGGGACACCCAGGCCTCCTGGAATTAGGGCTTCATTGCTCAGCTCTGTTTTGGGATCTGCTGGGCCGCAGAGAGGGAGACGGCCCTGTCCAGGAGGGCAGCCTCGCTCTGAGCTCTCCAGCCTGCACTGCCTTCAACCCTGGCTTTCACCGCCTGGTGTGAATCGCAGACTTGCTGGTTGGCTGGTTGGATACCGATCTGGGATCTGGAGCGGAGGCCTGAGCTCAGAGCTGTGGAGACAATGAGCGTCCTGTAAGTAAACAAGTGGCCCACTCCCCCCACCCCCACCACTCTTGGTACCGCACCTCTCAGAAGAAGTGACAGACTCAGCTGGGCACTGTTGGTCGAGATTGGATGCGCTTACTGAAAACATGTGGTTTGAATTTCCTGCTCTGAATTCTGGAGCGGCATGTTTTTCAAACTTTCCTTTCCACGTTCTGGGCGTTTCTCATTAATCTTTCAATCTTAGAGATAGTCTCGTCTTGATTGCGTGTTCTTGCAAGAGAAAAGGCTCCTGCACTTGTGGCCCCCAGCCCAGCCCTGTGGAAGTAGCTGCTGGGGGGGGGGGCTGAGGTTGTGCCTTCCAGATCACCCCAGAAGGGGGACCCTGATGTTGGTGGTGGTTCCCTGGGGTGGGTGTTAGTCTCCTGTTTGTAGTCCTTAGACTTTATTGTGCATAAGAATAGGCTGGGAAGCTTGGTGAGAATGTGGGTTTCCTGGCCTGGAGAGTGGCCTGCCTTTTAAGCAGTACCTCGGTGATTGTCCGGAGGTCCTTGAAAAACACCGCCCCAAAGACGTGTCTCACCCTCCATGTGCCTTTGGGCTTTGCACACCTGGTTTGGGGTGTGTGCGTGCAGGTGTGTGTGTTTGTGGAGGTTTACCACAGGTGCGCTTGGTCCCCATGCCCGTCTGCTACTAATGCAAGTCTGTGTCTAATGCATGTCACACGGCCACCAATTCAATCTTCCCTTATGGACGATACTGTTATTTATCCCTTATACCTGAAAAAAAAAAGTGAGGCTCGGATGTCAAGGTAACCTCCCCAGTCACACATACTTACTAAAGGTAGAGAGTAAGCATTCTAGTTGAGCCAGACCCTGGCACCCAGGACCTGTTCATAAGAAGCAGAGTCTGCAGGGGGCACCTGGGGGGCTCGGTCTGTTGCGTGTCTGACTTTAGCTCACGTCATGATCTCACGGTTCATGAGTTTGAGCCCCATGTCCGGCTGTCTGCTTGTCAGCACAGAGCCTGCTTTGGATTCTCGGTCCCCACTCCGTCTGTCCCTCCCCTGCTCACACATGCCTGCATTCTCTCTGTCTCTCAAAAATAAATAAACTTAAGAAAAGAAAAACGTTTAAGAAGGAACTGGAGTCTGCAGGCAGAAAGGCGGCCCCAAGCCGTTCTTTTTCTCCATAGACTGTGTTGGTGGTGCCACATTTAGTCAAAGGTGGGGCGAGGGGACCTGCCTAGAGATACACGTAATCCATTTCTGCCCTTGGCCAGAAACAGAGTTGCAGACGAATGGTTTGCTGACCTGTATTTAAATATTTCTGTAATTGATCTTTCTCCCTTTCTCTTTCTCCCCTCTTCCCCCTTCCCTTATTCTCTGCCCCTTTCCAGATTCTCTTTCCCAGCTGCCTGCACCTCGAGACGCGAAGGTTCACCTGTACAATGCCAAGCAGGTTCTGAGTTGGGAGCCAGTGTCCCTGGGCAATGACACGAGGCCGGTGGTCTACCAGGTGCAGTATAAATTGTAAGCTGGATCTCTCTGTGGGTGTCCGTCCTGGGACTTGTGGGGGAGGCAACTTGTCCCTGCCTCTTGGCAAGATTGGGGGCACATCCACTGGAAATAGATATTTTTCCTTTGCTTTTAAAATCTCTAAGGACGGAGCTTGCACAACCCCCCACCCATCCAAGGGCTGAGACGACACAGGTGTCAGAGACTCTGCTGTCTCAGTTGGGTGGGAGTCTGTTCTCTCGTTGGTCACAGGGGGAGTGGGTATCAGAGGGCTTCCTGTCTTGACAGGGCAGGAGGTGTATTTAGCCTTCATCTCCTTCAAGTTTGAAAATCTGGCTTATTCAACTTTACGGGCCAAATTTGGCCTATTAAGGAATGCATTCACTTAATTACTACTAATTTTCCATTTCTTTTTTGTTTTAATGCTTGTTTATTTGGGGGTGGGATGGGGGAGAGCTTACATGAGTGGGGGAGGGGAAGAGAGAGGGAGACACACAGAATCTGAAGCAGGTTCCAGGCTCCGAGCGGTCAGCACAGAGCTCGATGCAGGGCTCAAACCCACGAACCCTGAGATCATGACCTGAGCCAAAGTCCGATGTTTAACCGACTGAGCCCCCCAGGTGGCCCTAATTGTCCATTTCTAAATGGCTTTTTCATTTTGCACAGTATTCTGGCCCCTCGTTCCCCCACTCACCCACTTTGCAAGCTTTTTCAGTTTGCCATCACTTGGGAATATAAACACAGATGGGAAAAAGAAAGGCAGAATCTCGATCCTCCATTGTTATGTGTTTATCTTGTTACATACGCTAAGTAAAGACTTAAAATTGTTGGCTACATCATTTAATATTACCAATTAAACCCAAGTTAAAGACATGGTAATGCTCAGTACTTGTGAGTGTGGCTGGTGTACACAGTACTGAATGAGGATCAGTTAACACAGCCACCTTACTGCAAAACAGAGCCACAGAAATGCCCTCCTTACTTTCCCCTGCACAGGCGATACAATCCCCAATCAGAAAAAGAAATAAAAACCACTTGCATTCATGAAGATACATGTTGAAGAATATTCATGTCCATCAGCAGGAAAATGTCAAATTCTGTCCTGTTAACTTGAAGTCAAACATGAGGCAACTATTAAAAAGGATCATTGGGAGCACCTGGGTGGCTCAGTCCGTTAAGCATCCGACTTCGGCTCAGGTCATGATCTCACAGTTCATGAGTCTGTCTCTCTCATTCAGAAATAAATAAATGGTTAAAAAAAAAAAAGGGATAATAGTGTGTCATCTGGTAACAGATGCAACAGTGTAAAATTCAGAATATTTCTGTGGTCAAGAACAGGTGAGGAACCAGGAAAAATTACTGGCAGTTAATCTGTCACAGGAGTGGCTTTCCAGATGACTTCTTTTTACCTTCGAACATCCATTGTAACAATATTTGCTTAATAAAAATAGATTCTAAAACCCAGGGCTTAGGGGTTATCTCTGAACTGCATTTATCTATTCCTCAAGTACCAATCATCTCTAGTAAGTGGACTGGTCCCCAAGGACCAGCTACATAATTGGTGGGGCCCCTTGTTCAAAATTATTGAGGATTTCAAGATGACATCAGGAGAGCATCAAACTGAGTGCCTCCTAAGAGTGGCGCTTTGTGTCACCGTGCTGGTCGTGTGCCCGTGAGGCCGGCCCTACTCAGCTTTGAGTAAACTTGATATCATATAGCTCAACAAGATTTCAGGGGCGCCTGGGTGGCTCAGTCGGTTAAACCAGATCATGATCTCACAGTTCTTGAGTTCGAGCCCCGCATCGGGCTCTGTGCTGACAGCTCAGAGCCGGGAGCCTGCTTCTGAGTCTGTGTCTCCCTCTCTCTGCCTGCTCCTCCCCTACTGATGCGTTGTCTCTCTCTCAAAAAATAAACAAAGATTTTTAAAAATATTTTATTTGTTGATAATTTTCAGATAAAATGTACTCCAACAAGATTAACGAGCATCCTGTTAAACTCTGTCTCTCACGCAAAAATAAAATAAACATTAAAAAAAGTTTTTTTAATCCTAATAAACAAGATTGCAGTAACAGGAAGGCACAGCTGATTTACTGACTAGCACTTCTTAGCCTTGAATGGGGAGGTGTATCTGTGGGTTGACAGAGTGCCAGGAAATATGAGAAATATTTGTTAAAGCCTTTGACGGTTTCCTATCCCAGACTAACTTGCTTACCTTGTTTTCTTTTTGGAAAACATTTTGGCAATATTTTTTTCAGGATAGAGGCTGGTTTGGGTAAACACAGGATGGGGTGAGTGTAAATGCCCTCGTTGGAAGAAGTTGAAGGATAACAGAAAACTGAAACCAAAGCTGATCTCGTTTTCTTTTCCAATTGAAGATTTGATGGTAGAGGAGGGCCTTTGCTCTTGTTTGGATTTTTGAGACTTTTACATGCTTGGAGCATTTTAGTGACAGGGAATAATTTCATTTTGAGGCCTGTGGGACTTCAATCTTTTCCATCCTGTTTCTCCACAGTAAAGCATTACTGCAATTATGAATAAAGGTGCCTCTGTCTTCTTTTTTTTTTTTTTTTGTAGAGGGAGAGAGAGAGTGAGGGGTGAGTGTCAGAGAGAGGGAGGGAGAGAGAGAGTGAGGGGTGAGTGTCAGAGAGAGGGAGGGGGAGAGAGAGAGAGAGAGAGAGAGAGAGAGAGAGAGAAAGAGAGAGAATCCCAAGCAGGCTTCATACTCAGCACAGAGCCCGATGCGGGGCTCCATCCCACGACCCTGGGATGATGACCTGAGCTGAAATCAAGAGTTAGACACTCAACTGACTGAGCCACCCAGGCGCCCTGATGCCTCTGTTTTCTGATAGTCACAGGAGAACCCACTATGGGAAAGTTTTTAATTTAAACCAGGGGTGCAGACAGTGTGGACTATAGGCTGTGTTTTTTCTTTTTTATGTCTTTTATTTATTTTTGAGAGACAGAGAAAGGCAGCGTGAGCAGGGGAGGGTCAGAGAGAGAGGGACACACAGAATCCAAAGCAGGCTCTAGGTTCTGAGCCACCAGCACAGAGCCCGACACAGGGCTCAAACCCACTAACAGTGAGATCATGACCTGAGCCAAAGCCGGGCGCTTAACTGACTGAGCCACCCAGGCGCCCCTATAAGCTGTGTTTGACCTGCAGTATTTAATTTTTGTTTTTTTACTTTGTGCCAGATTTTAAAATCTGGAAATTTACTTAAAAACCTTAACCTAACCAGCCCTGTCTTGTGAAAGCATTTCTTTATTTCATTTTTTTTCTAATTTTAACAGCAATACACGTTCTTGACAGAAAGGCTGGAACACTCAGAAAAGCAGAAAGAATAAAATTAAAATACCAACGCTCTACAACCCAAGAATAATCACAGTTCTCATTTTAGCGTATTTCTCTCTAGACTTTTTTCTAAATGCATGCACTTGGTGTGAAAACTTGCTGGTGTATGTGTAAAAATGAAACAAAACTGGGGTTATGCTTTTGGATCCTGCTTCCTTTTCTTTTTTTTAACTGAACGTACTTAAACGTCTGAGCACTTTTTCTCATGTAATTATCTCTGTGTAAACGTTTTTACTGCTCGTTTGATTATATGACGTATCACACATGATGTATTTTAACTCTTCCCCACTCTGAGTGTAGACAGCAGAGTTTGTGGCTGCTGGAGGTGGTGCCCTCGTACATAAATCATCTGCTTGTTTTCTTACATTTGTAGGAGAGGAGCTGCAGGGTCAGAGGGGTCACTTACCATTTTTGAAAGTGAACTAACAGTGGCTGTAACAGTAAAATGTGTAGCTGCCTGGCTGTTTAACAAATAATTTACGTGGTCCTGGCACAGACACTTCACTGATGGCCACTGGCTCAACAGGTCCTGGTGCAGGCGCTTTACTGATGGCCACTGGTTCAACAGGTCCCGGCACAGACACTTCACTGATGGCCACTGGTTCAACAGGTCCCGGCACAGACACTTCACTGATGGCCACTGGTTCAACAGGTCCCGGCACAGACACTTCACTGATGCCCACTGGTTCAACGGGTTCCGACACAGACACTTCACTGATGCCCACTGGTTCAACAGGTCCCGGCACAGACACTTTACTGATGCCCACTGGTTCAACCTTCATGATAACTCAGGGAGACTGATACCATAATTTATCCCCATTTTATAGATGAGGGGACTAAGAGAAGTACAGTGACTGGGATCTGAACCCAGATAACAGAGCACCAGAGCCCAGGTGTCTAACTACTATGCTGCGTTCCCCTCTTGTGATGAGGGCTTTCAAAAGGAGCTAAATTTAGGGGCAGAGGCAGTCATAGTGGATGCATGGTGAGGAGCACGCAGGCGGCTTTCCGGGCAAGGCTCGGCCGCCTGATCGAGCATGAAGGGCCCTGGACCAGAGGCTGGGGGCTGGCGGCGGCTGGAGCTGTGCTCCCGAGGCTGCGTTCATTTGTGTGCGGCCACCGTCGCCTTGTGCGAAGAGGTGGGGAGGCAGCATGCAGCTTCCTTTTCCACTCTTCCTTCCCCCCCGGAGCTGCTGGTCTTCCCGCGTCAGCTGTCCTTTCAATTTGGATGGTTTCTCCCCCCTTATGCCCTTTTGTGGAGAGACATTTTTCAAAAGCAGTTCTGATGAAAGGCCAGGTTTGGAGGAGAGGCCGGGATGGGAAACATGGAGGGGGCGGTCGTTCCCTGGTAAATCAGGAAATGAGCCTTGGAAATGTGGGGCACCTTTTGCCCAAGTTCAACAGCTGGGCTGTGCCCGGGGAAGAGTAGAGTGACGAGAAATTTCTGTATCGCTTACCCGTTCTGAAGTCACTCCCCCCTTCTGACGCTCACTCCCCGTCTAAGAGGGGACAGCCGGCCTGTGCTTCGGGATCCCTCTCCCCACTAGGGGCTGGGGGCTGGGGGCTCCGTGGTAATGTGAGGAGGGTGGCATTGTAGATGCAAGCCCTGGCCACGCCCCTTGAAGTGCCCTTCATCTCGCCACTCGCCACATTGACAGAGGAGTCTCCAGTCGGGATTAGAGGAAGGCTCAGAAGCGCATGTGGTGTGTGCAGCTGCTCACAGCGACCCCAGCCTCCTCTCTTCTGCCTCCCCGGCCTTGCTTTCTAGGCCGGAGTTGTGGGGTGGGGTGGGGTATAGCCGGTCTTTACACGGGGCACCGCCTGCTTCCCCCCCCCCCCCCCCCCCCCATTGAGGCTTCTAGGGGCCACCTACCTGGGTTTTCTCAAGTGTGTCGCCTCAGGTCAGAGGTCAAAGCTGGAGAGTAGAGTCCCGTGTGGTGGTGTGGCACTGGGCTGAGGCACACATTGTCATTTACATGAATCTATGGCTTTGTGTTTGGCAGGGTTTTTCTTTTTTTTTTTTTAAGTTTATTTTGCTAGAGAGGGAGACAGAGCGAGCAGAAAGGCAGAGAGAGCAGGAGAGAGAGAGAGAGAGAGAGAGAGAGAGAGAGAGAGAGAGAGAGGCCCAAGCGGACTCTCTGCTGTCAGTGCAGAGCCCGATGCCGGGCTCAAACTCACAAACTGTGAGACCATGACCTGAGCCAAAACCAAGAGTTGGATGCTTAACTGACTGAGCCACCCAGGCGCCCCAAGAATATATGGCCTTGTGGGGCACCTGGGTGGTTCAGTCAGTTAAGCATCTAATTTCAGCTCAGGTCCCAATTTTATGTCACGAGTTCAAGCCTGGCATTGGGCTCTGTGCTGACAGTTCAGAGCCTACACCTGCTTTGGATTCTGTGTCTCCCTCTCTCTGCCCCTGCCGCATTCACGCTCTGTCTTCTCTCTCTCAAAAATAGACATTTAAAATATATATAATATATATATAATATTAATATATATAAAGCATTAATATATAATATATATCTCATATATAATATATATCTCATATGTATTTTAATGTTTATTAAGAATATATGGCCTTGTGTTTGGCAGCATTTTCATACGGGTGAGGCAGATTCTAAATGAGCAGCTGTGGGGTATTTGAGCCCCACGCTACAGGGAGGTAGCTGTGGGTTTGTATGAACGCAGTATCTTTCCTAAGGCATTGCCTTACAGAGGCTGAGTTTGAAGAATTAAAATTAGTTGTAGGAGTGAATGAGGGAAATGTTTGCAAGCCCTATATCTGAAAAGGGACTTGTCTCTAGAATATAGTAAGGAACTCTTACAACTCAACAACGAAAGACAACCCAATTGAAATATAGAGAAAGGATTTGAGTAGACAGTTCTCCAAAGAAGATATACAAATGGCCAGTAAATACATAAAAAGATGCTCAACATCATTATTCATCAGGGAAATGCAAATGAAAACCACAGTGAGACCCTGCAGCGCACCTACTAGGGAGGCCATCATGAAAAAGGCCTGCCGCGCGTTGGTGAGGCTACGGAGAAGTTGGAGCCCTCAGACATTGCAGGTGGGAGTGTAAAATGGTGCGGCTGGTTTGGAAGAAAGTTAAAAATAGAGTTCCCATATGACCCATCAGTTCCGCTCCTAGGTATTTACCCCAGAGAATTTAAAAGTTCTATTCACATGGAACCTTGCAAGTAAGTATTTTTTAGCATTATTCATAACAGCCAAACAGTGGACTACCGGCATGGCCATAAACAGGTGAACAGATAAACAAAATGTGCTGTATCCATATGATGATTATTCAGCCATAAGAAGGGATGAAGCGCTGGGCGCCTGGGTGGCTCAGTTGGTTAAGCATCAGACTCTTGGTTATGGCTCAGGTCATGATCTCATGGTTTGTGAGTTCGAGCCTGGGGTCAGCCTCTGCGCTGATGGTGCAGATCCTGCTTGGGATTTTCTCTCTCCACCCTTCTCTCTCTCAAAATAAACAGTTTTTAAAAATTACTTTTTAAAAGAGTGATGAAGTCTTGATACATGCTATAACATGCATCACTCCTGAAAACATGCTGCATTTAAAAAGCCAGTTGGAAAAGACCATGCAGCTTATGATCCCATGGCAAATCCATAGAAACTGAAAATAGATGATTCGTGGTTGCCCAGGGCTTAGGGGATTAGGGCAGGGTGCAGATTGAGTGCTAGTAGGCACGAGTCTCCTTTGAGGATGATAAAAATGTTCTAAACTTGATTTTGGTGCTGGCTGCACAGCCCTGTGAATCTACTGAAAGCCATCGAGTTGTATACTTTTTTTAGTGTTTGTTTGTTTCTTTATTTATTTTGAGAGAGCGAGAGAGACAGACAGACAGCGCCTGAGCAGGAGAGAGGCAGAGAGAGAGGGAGACACAGAATCTGAAGCAGGCTCCAGGCTGTCAGCACAGAGCCCAACACAGGGCTTAACTTCACAAACCATGAGATCGTGACCTGAGCAGAGGTCAGCTGCTCAACCCACTGAGCCAGCCAGGTGCCCTTGAGTTGTACACTTTAGATGCATGAATTCTACGGTATGCAAATTGTATCTCAGTAAAGTTGCTCTTTTAAAACTCAGCTCTGGCAAGCTGTAGAAGAGAGAGTTGTTGTAGAAGAGAGAATTCTGTGAAGTGAAATTCTCTTTTCCTTTGCAGCCCCACTAGCAGTACGTGGTATGATGTCAAGGACCATAATCTGAACTGTATAAATATCACCACGACAGAGTGTGACCTCACCCCAAACGTCCTTTGGGGACTGGAAAGAGAGATCCTCTTACGTGTTCGAGCTAAGGTAGAAGACCTGGTTTCTCCATGGCTGACGGTGCCTTCCTTCCGGCACTGTTGGAATGGTAAGAGAACTTGATCGCGAAACTTCCTTTATCATTTCCAGGCTTTCTTCACTTTTCTCTTCACTGAGCAGTATTGACTCCATGCACCTCAGTCTTGCCTCTCACCCCACATAGCCAGTAAACAGGTGGATATGATGGTCAAGTCCAAGTACTGACCATGGAGGCTGATGCTAGAGGAGTGTGATTTACTACCAGGCCAAGGGCTGGCAAACCACAGCCTGTGGGCCACGGCCAGCCCACCAGCTTGTTGTTATAAAGTTTTATTGGAACACAGTGTCACCATCTTTGAATAATGTATGGTCTGTGGATACCGTCAAGATGTAGCATAGAGTTGAATAGTTGCAACAGAGATTTTCTGGCCTGCGAAGCCTAAATTTACTCTGGCACTTTACTGAAAAAGTTTGCTGACCCCTGGGCTGGATAGGATACTAGTATATTGGCTTCACTAATCACATGTAACTCTTCTGGCACAATTTCCTTTATGTTCAAAAAAGACTTTAATTCAGCCTTGAACAGTACCTGGGACATACTGGATATTCAGAAAAGCCTGGTTGAATGAATGAAAATGTGCTTGCAGACATTGGAAAGGAGCGTAAGAAATGACAGATACTAGTTTGTACATCTGCTCCTTCCGTGATTCACATGGTCAGTTGTGCCCTGGGTTTCTTCAGTGTTTATTGTTTATGCAAACATAAACTGTGGGATCCTAATTCAAACAAACGAAACAGATGTATAAGACCAGTGAGGAAATGTGGTCACTGTCTAGCTATTTGATGATCTATTTAAGCAATTATTGTTAATTTATCTTAGGTATTATAATGATGTTTTTAAAGGGGGGGTGTCCTATCTTTTAGAGACCCATACTGGAGTATTTACACATAAAATGATGTGATGTTTGAGATCTGTTCATAATAGTCCAGAGCGTAGGAGGCTAAGGGCAAGGTGGATGGACACAGGGGCAACAAAATTGGCCATTGACCTGACAGTTGATCAAAGTTGGATGATGAGTACATGAGTTTTTGTTCTGGCCTTCCTCTTACTTTCTACATGTTTGAAATGTTCTGAGATAGGAAGCTAAGAAAAAAAAGTCAACAGTTTGTGCTAGATGATGCAGGGACAGTAAGAGAAGACAGTGGGATACCTGCCAGCTGGTCATCTACTGTGGACAAGACATTTGTCCTTGAGTAGAAAGCCAGCACACATTTGAGCTATAAAATGTCATTTAAGTGGGAATTAGTTAAAAAGAAAAAAGGAAGAAAGAAAAGAAGGAAGAAAGAATAGAAGAAAGAAAAAGGAAGGAGAGAAAGAAAAAGAAGGAAAGAATGAAATGGAAAGAAAGAAAGAGAGAGAGAAAGGAAGGAAAGAAGGAAGGAAGGAAGGAAGGAAGGAAGGAAGGAAGGAAGGAAGGAAGGAAGGGAGGAAGGAAGGAAAGAGAGAGAGAAAGAAAGAAGGAAGGAAAGAAAGAAAGAGAGAGAAGGAAGGAAAGAGGGAAGGAAGGAAGGAAAGAAAGAAAGAAAAGAAAGAAGGAGAGAGAGAGAAAGAAGGAAGGAAAGAAAGAAAGAGAGAAAGAAGGAAGGAAAGAAAAGAAAGAGAGAGAGAAAGAAGGAAGGAAAGAAAGAAAGAAAGAGAGAGAGAGAAAGAAAGAGAGAGAAGGAAAGAAGGAAGGAAAGAAAGAGAGAGAGAGAAAGAAGGAAGGAAGGAAGGAAAGAAAGAGAGAGAGAGAGAAGGAAGGAAAGAAAGAGGGAAGGAAGGAAGGAAAGAAAGAAAGAGAAAGAAAGAAACAAAGAAAGAAAGAAAGAAGGAGAGAGAGAGAGGGAGGGAGGGAGGGAAGGAAGGAAGGAAGGAAGGAAGGAAGGAAGGAAGGAAGACTAGTGGCGGTTACTAGCCTTGCCCAGGAGAGGAATGTGAATAGAAGCAAGACCCTTGTGGAAGTCGTTGGTCCAGCCCAAGCTGGGGAGCAGTGCCCCCACGTGGTTACCGGCTGGGTTGTCATCCTCTGCCTGTGGCTTGTAAAGACCTCCTCGGGCCCCATCGCTGTGTCTACCGCTCATGTCATGGGGCTGGATGACCAACAGGAACATGCTTTACCAAGCATTTGGCTGGGGAGGGGGAGATGGCGGCAGGGGGCGGGCGTTAGCCTCATGCAGACCCAGGTTCAGATCCCGGCTCTTCGGCTTACTTGCTGTGACTCTGGGCAAGTATGGTCACCGCCTGCCTTCTGTTTCCCCCTCTGAGAAACGAGGGTAGCCTCCTGTGGTTGGCTACACGGATCTGCGGGGACACATGCAGTAAAGTCCACATGACCTGGTTTACAGTCCTAGCTTAGTGCATGGAAGCTGTTGCCCTCAGGGAGCAGACTTACTTCCAGGTGCCAAGAGAAGGCAGATTGCTTCCCCCTCAAGAGACAGGTTTATCAGCTCGGCACCAGAGTCCAGACCCGGGACTCTCAGAAGGGCATGTCTCTTGGCACTGACCTTCCAGCAGATTAAGTGATTGACTGGTCACGGCTGGTGCTCTGGCTTCCAGGACCACTTCCCATGCGTAAGTCACAGAAAAGTCTAGAGGGTACGCTGTACCGAGGTGAGAGGTGTGCAGCAGGTGGCTGGGGCCTGCAGGTCACTGCCTTCCCATGCTCCAGCTGCTTGGCCATGAAAGGGACGCTTGACAATGCATATGCCAGCGTCTGTGAGCAGCTTTAACAAACGATTTTTGTCACTTGCAGCCAATCCACTAATGTTGTTCCTGCTGGCGATGGGCCAGGCTCATGCCCTGTACCCTCAACCTACACCCCCCACCCCACCGTGAACAAATGAGATCAGAGGGCACAGGTGCAAACCCTGCAGGAACCAGTTACTTTTGCACAGAGAAGGGTGGCCACACCAGATGCCTAAGCCTTGCCAGCCTGGGAGAGCCCAGGGAAGAGTGTGGAAGCGTAAGAGAAATCTTCCAAACTACAGTGAATGCATGACTGCTCACTGTGATACGGTCGACCACACGTGTAAACGGTGCAGAAACAGGCCTCTGAGAACTCATGCAGCCTCTGGGCGCCTGGGTGGCTCAGTCAGTTAAGCGTCCGACTTCAACTCAGGTCATGATCTCACGGTCAGTGAGTTCGAGCGCCACATCAGGCTCCGTGCCAATAGCTCAGAGCCTGGAGCCTGCTTCAGATTCTGTGTCTCCCTCTCTCTCTGCTCCTCCCCCACTCATGCTCTGTCTCTGTCTCTCAAAAATGAGTAAATGTTAAAAAGATTTGTAAAAAGAAAAGAACTCATGCAGCCCAGCCTATACTTTGATCCGAGTCCCTCTGGTTAATTACACACTTGAAGTGCCTACTTGAGAAACTCTGTAACCTTCAATGTACAGCATTTGGTGAGTTGCTGTCCTTGGCTGTCATGGGAACTATAAGCAAAGCTGTAATGAATAGACTTACTAGAGGACTAGTTCTGTTACTATATTTGAACATAGTGTTACAATGAGCAAGGAGACCTGCCTTCAAAGGTTGGGAAGTAGCACTCTTGTTCATTTGGAAAGAAACTCTCGGAAGGTGTACTAAGTAACTATACAAAGTATATAGGTAGTAGGTAAGGACTAACAAAATCCCTTCCTCCTCTGCACAGAAATTTGACCTTTGGTTAATCTTCTAGCTGTTTCTCTGGAAAGCGGATAAAGGTGGTGGCATGTCAACTGTGATCCTTGGCAGCATCATCTGTAAGGAATTGAGCCCTGACTGATAAGCTGCATCTCCCTGGGGCCATCCTAACTACCTCTTAGGAAGCCATGTCCGTGGCCAAGTGCAGTGATTTTTGTAACTGCACATCCCTGGTGGGGACCCTGGAAACTATCTCTCTAGAGTTATTGTAAGAGATATTGTCTCTGTGCCTTTTAGCCTGGGAGGTTCCATACTTGCCTGTTGTGAATCTTTCTCTTTGCACAGAATCTGTGTCCTTGGGGGGCCAGAGAGACCTGCTCTGGGCCTCCAGGTAGATGGTTGCAACGGACCCCTCTCTCCGCTGAAGTCAAGAAGCCCCTGGCGCTCCTCTGTGGTCCTGCTGGGCTTCCTACCCCATAGCCTTCCAAGTAAAGTGTGTGCCTGGAGCAGTCTCTGGTAGTCTTATGTGCCTGGATGTGATCTCATTGCATTTATAAATACATGTATGTGTGTGTGCACACACTGTACATATAAAATTATGTATTTTTACATTTTTTGGTGTTTGTTTTTGAGACAGAGAGAGACAGAGCACAACCAGGGGAGGGGCAGAGAGAGAGAGGGAGTCATAGAATCCAAAGCAGGCTCCAGGCTCCCAGTTGCCAGCACAGAGCCCGACTCTGGGCTCGAATGTGTCAACTGTGAGATTGTGACCTGAGCCAAAGTCGGATGCTCAACTAACTGATCCACCCAGGCACCCCTAAGATTATGTATTGTGTGACTTATTAAATATACGTATATGCTATATGCATGTATGTGTATATACACGTAATAGTTTTGCTTTTCTTTGTCCTTCTATTTCAGTTACCATTGGGCCTCCCGAAAACATTTGGGTGACACCAGGAGAAGGCTCCCTTATCCTCAGGTTCTCCTCTCCCTATGCCACCAATGGCTCCTCATTCCATTTTTCTTATTATGTCCGTTACTGGGAAAAAGCAGGAAACTATCAGGTAAGAGCATCTTTCTACATTGTTTTTCTTTTCTTTCCTTTGGACTTCCTGGTACAGGAAAAGAAAGTAAACTTTAAAATGGACAAGGGGGCACCTTGGTGGCTCAGTCGTTTGAGTGTCTCTTGATTTCGGCTCAGGTCATGATCCCAGGGCCATGTGATGGACCCTGCACTGGGCCTGCTTGAGATTCTCTCTTTCACTCTGCCCCTCTCCCCTGCTAGCACACACTCGCTCCCTCTCTGTAATAAAATAATAATAATAATAAATGGACAAGGAGGACAGAGCACGCCAGCATTGCCTTGGAGTCTGAGCCCCGAGCCAGTTTTAAACCTTCTCCTCTAGACCTGTGGTTTCTGTCCCCCGTGGGAGCCTTCCCTTCTACTGGGTGGATCTGAAAGGGCATGCCATCCCTGTGTGCTTTGTGGCCCTGTAAAGCTCAGAGAAGCTTCTAGAAGGACCCATTTCTCCAACGAGGAATCCACCACCGCAGTCTGCAAGGTTTATATAAATTCCTCCGGTTTGAATGATTTGCAAAGACAGCATATGTGGCCAGGCGGAAAGTCTGGGAGGAGAGAGGGTGTTCTAGGGAGAAAAACAGAGGCTGTGAGAAGGCTTGGGGTGGCAGGAGACCTGCAAGCTGCCGGGGTCTGTGGGAAGTGCAGGCCGTGGGGGGGGCTGTGGCAGGCGGCGCGCCTGGCGGAGGCGGGTCAGACCAGCAGAGCCTGTCAGCCTTCCACAGTGCGGGGACACGTGACGGCCTCAGAGCGTCTGTGGTGCCTGGCCATCCAAGCTGCGTATCATGAGGTTTTATTATCTGTGTCAACGCCATGGTTTTCTAAGTTGAACATTGTAACTTTGTTCTGTTTTCCAGTTTTATTGGGATATAATTGACATCCATAACTGTATAAGTTTAAGCAGCATAATGACTTTCATATTGTGAAACAATTATAGTGTTGTATTTACTTATTTATTTTTAATATTTTTTTTTTAATTTTTTTAATGTTTTATTTATTTTTGAGACAGAGAGAGACAGAGCATGAGTGGGAGGGGCAGAGAGAGAGGGAGGCACAGAATCTGAAGCAGGCTCCAGGCTCTGTGCTGTCAGCACAGAGCCCGATGCGGGGCTTAAACCCACCAACGTGAGATCATGACCTGAGCTGAAGTCGGAGGCTTAACCAACTGAGCTACCCAGGCGCCCCTAATATTTTTTGAGAGAGGGAGAGCACACAAATGGGAGAGGGGCAGAAAGAGAGGGAGACACAGAATCCGAAGCAGGCTCCAGGCTCTGAGCTGTCAGCACGGAGCCTAACGTGGGGCCCGAACCTTCAAACTGCAAGATCATGACCTGAGCCGAAGTCGGACGCTCAACTGACTGAGCACCCCAGGCGCCCCAGTTATTAGGTTTTATAATAAGAGCTTGTGTTTATCGAGAGCTTTTTTTGTGTTGGGCACTGGGCCCGACATTTTAAAAACATCATCTCCTTCAGTCTTTGTACCAAGCTGCGTCACAGAGAAGGAAACTAGGTGGTTAAGTAACTCGCTCAAAGTCAGCAGCTGACAGCTAGCACATCAGGGCAGAGACATTCTGGCCCCAGGGTCCATGCTCTGCAGCTTTTCTCTGACATAGTTTACAAATTTGCACTTTCTCCTTATTTCTTTATGGTGAGTCTACAAACATGGAGGCAGGCAAAACTCACTGAAGAATAGACTCTTATCATTTGGGAGAAAAGGAAATAGTCATTTCCCCAAATCAGAGATCAAAGTCCGGCCAACTGGAATAGAGAAGGCCTGGAAAATTCCAGAAGAGATTCCCCTGTTCCGCTATCAACTAGGGCAGCTATACTTTGGCCTTCTAGGAACAAGAGATTCTAGGGCTCAAATAATTCTGAAAGCCACTGAAGCATCTCCGTTCCAGCTGTGAGTCTGTGTCAGGGGTCCCCAAGACCAGCCCCTAGATTTGCTTGAAGGACCCATTGGACTTGGCATATGGTTGACCTCATGGCTATGGCTTATTACAAAAGGACACAGAGCAAAGCCAGCAAAGGGTAAAGGTACATGGGTCAAAGTACAGAGAATTCCAGACACAGGCTTCCAAGAATCCTCTCCCAACAGACCCACCCAGGACACAATTGCTCCAATGACAAGCTGTGACAACGTGTGTAATGCTGTCTGGTAGAGAATCTTATCAGAGACTCAGTGCCCAGGGCTTTCATTGGTCATATAGGCCTCTTCTCCCTGGCACATATCAACATTCCAGACTCCTAGAAGGAGAGCAGGTGTTCAGCATAAAAAACATTGTAGGTACAATAAGCTGCTAATATTAATTAGCACATGGTGGGGACACTCCTCAATTCCAAGTTCCCAGATGCCAGCGGTGGTTAGTTACTCTCGCAAGCAGGCCTTCCAAGGACAGCGGTCTCCGTCTCTGTAGTCTGTGATTCTAAATTTTAGAAATGCCAACTGGCAGTGGAAATAATCCCCAAAAGAAGTTTGTCCTTAAGATTGCTTTCTGTCGCATCATGAGCAAAAATTTTTCTCCTCTGGCCTGGCAGTCCATCACCATTAAACAGAAAAACAAAAATCATCTATGATCCTACAATTCATATGTAATGTGATGACTTTATATTTTTCAAAATAAGACCTTCTATATACTGTTGAATGATCGCCTTCATTCATTACTACAGCAGCCTCATCGACATGGTAATGATCATATATGTAAAACCACCATTTCAAATGGCTATAGTGTTTTTTCTACTACATCTCAAAATAGGAAAGCAGCCCTTATAAAAAATCCTATATAGCCATTATGTATCATTTTCCCGTTTCCCTGTGGAGCAATGTCAGCTTTGTCCAGGAGGAGGGCAAGAAGCCACTGGCTAGGGGCATCCATGTGGGGAGTTAGGGAGGCCCGAGCAAGGCAGAAGTAGGAATGTGGGGAGGAGACAGAATCTTCAAGAATCTGGGGTCCCACCGTTTTCTGATTACATAACTCACTAAGGTAACTTTGACCAAAACTCTGTAAGAGGAATCGGGACATTTCAGCTAAAACTAGAAGCAGGGACATTATTTCCTAGGATGACTTATTGTCTGCGTTTGTTGACTAACATGAAGTATCTAGAATATATTAACCATGAAATGCAAAATAGTGATTTTAAAGTGAACACCCTGGGCATTTAAGCAATTTTACTCTATTCTATTCTATTCTAGCGTGAAAGAGAGAAAGGGGGGGCAGAGAGAGAGAGAGGGAGAAAGCAGGCTCTATACCCAGCGCAGAGCCCAACATGGGGCTCGATCCTATGACCCTGAAATCATGACCTTAGCCGAAGTTGATCAGAAGCTCACCTGACTGAGCCACCCTGGTGCCCCCCATCTAAGCAATGTTGAAGGAGAAAATTTCATCCCAGCGGTTGGAACTTGCCAAATTCCAGTGGCTGACCTCTGTTGTTGCATTGGGCCCCCTCCGAGGCCTGAGAGCCAGAAAACCACAACTCGGAAGCCACCGGCATCTTTGTTACACAGCTCACCAGTTTTCACGTATAAAATTTGTCCCCTGCAAGCCAGTGACTCTTTAAAAACAGAATCTCTTGGGGTCCCTGAGTGGCTCAGTTGGTTGAGCATCTGGCTTCAGCTCAGGTCATGATCTTGCTTGCAGTTCATGGGTTTGAGCCCTGTGTCAGGCTCTATGCTGACAGCTAGCTCAGAGCCTCGAGCCTGTCTTCGGATTCTGTGTGTCTCTCTCTCTCTGACCCTCCCCTGCTCATGCTCTCTTTCTCTCTCTCAAAAATAAATGAAACATATAAAAAAAAATTAAAAACAGAATCTCTTGAGGTACCTGGGTAGCTCAGTCAGTTTAGTGCCAGACTTTTGGTTTTGATCAGGTCATGATCTCAAGGTTCATGAGTGTTCAAGGTTCAGTGCATTGGGCTCTGCACTGACAGTGCGGAGCCTGCTTGGGATTCTCTCTGTCTGTCTCTCTCTCTCCCTCCCTCTATCTCTGCCCCTCCTCTGCTCATGCTCTCTCTCAAAATAAACTTTAAAAATGTAAAAGCAAAACAAAACAGAATCTCTCAATTCTTTGGTTATTGTGTTTGCCGTGAATTTGGGGGAACGTTGGAAAAGCTAGGAGCGCTCCACTATCTCTGTTTGGTTAATTTACATTTGTGCTTCTTGGTGTTCTTGACGTAGGTTAAAGGCCCTTTCAGGAGCACCTTCATTGTGCTGAATGATTTGAAACCCTTAAGAGAATACTGTTTACAAGTGAAGGCGCATCTGGTTTGTCAAAGCCAAACCATCGTTAGAGCCGGGTCTTTTAGCAACGTAACTTGCTACCAGACAACAATGGACGGTAACATACCTTCATGTGTCCTTTCTGAGCTGGGAAAAGAATACTCCTCACGTAGTGAGACCCGGGGTGGCTTGTTAGGTGAAGGGTGAAGGGCAGTAAGAGCGGGGAGACCCAGAGAGAAGGGGCGAGATACGAGCACGTAAGTGTGTGTGAAACAAGCTCGTGCTGAGATCTACCATAATAACACCGCCAGACAACGGACACTGCTTTATTTCAGGCTTGCCTTTCCCAGTATTTCATTTAAGCACATGAGGCCGGGTGGAGCGGGGGCAGTATCTGCCATTTCACTAGGAAATGGACTCTTTAAGCACTTGGCAGGTGAGAAATTACCGATGTTTGTGTCATTTGTGGGATGGGCCTCTTGTTTACTTCCGCATCATCTTTTTAGCCACCACCAAACTCCAGCAAGTCATTATGATTGCTGTGGGACTCTTTCTGCTCCTGTCCATGCTGGCGGGGGCCTGTTTCTTCATGGTCCTGAAATACAGAGGCCTGGTGAAATACTGGTTTCACTCTCCACCAAGCATCCCGTTACAAATAGAAGAGGTAGGTGTGCACACAGCCAATGGGTGACATGTCCGCACTCCACAGCCCCCTGGTCCTACTTGAGTACAGCAGTGGACAAAGCCATGGGCACAGCAATTTGAATTAAAAGCGGTGCGGGGTTATTAGTACACCCATGCTTGTGGCAGCATTATTCACAACAGCCAAATGGTGGAGGCAACCTACGTTTCCATCAGTGGAGAAAATGGATCAACAACCTGTGGTATATCCTAAGGGTCAAAATAGCTCAGCTGGGAGAGCGTTAGACTGAACAACCTGTGGTATATCCATTCAATGGAGTAGAACATAGCTGTAAAAAAGGAAAGAGATTCTGCCACATGCTACAACACGGATGACCCTTGAGGATAGTGTGCTAGGTGAAAGAAACCAGTCACCAAAAAAAGACAAACACTATATGATTCCATTTACATCTGGTACTCTGAGGACTCAAATTCAGGTAGACTGAAAGTAGAGTGGTGATGGCCAGGGTCTGGGTAGGGAGGGGAAAGTGGGGAGTTAGTGTTTAGTAGGTACAGAGTTTTAGTTTTGCAAAATAAAACACGCCCTGGACATGGTGGTGAGAGTTGTACAACAGGGTGAGTGTATTTTATGCCAGTGAGCTGTATACATAAAAAATAGTTAAGATGTAAGTCTCTGTTAACTTGTATTTTACCACAATTTAAAACCATTTTTTTTTTTTTAATGACATGAGGTTGAAAAAGGTAGTCTGGCCTGGTGTGGCCAAGGTTGCCTATAGCAGCACCTCAGACCTGTGCCTTTTGGAGAAAACCCCCAGGGGGACTGGAAAAAGATGGGAAGGCAGTGAAGACAGAGATCAAGAGCACAGGCTGGGGGCAGATGTGCACCCTTAGAAGATTCTAGAGAAAAAGCACCCAGGGCTGTGTGGACAGAACTTTGTACCAAGAGCTCACTGGATGTTACTAGAGTTTTGAAAGGCCGGAGGAAGAAGAATGGACTGGTTCTCGTGAGAGGTTGATTTCCTTCATGGCCCTACCACCCTCCCCGAGGCTCAGTGAGGGGGCCGAGCCCCGCCCCCAGCCCCGCCCCCACCCCCGCCCAAGAACACCAGGGTGACATGCTTAGAGTCAGAAGCAAGCCGATAGAGCACTACTTAAAGATATTTGCTTCTGGAGGTTTATTAGCAATCAACTTGGGGCAAAGGGACCAGAAACAGAATCTTACTGTGTCACATCTAGTAGGAATAGGTATCAGATACGGTCCAAGTCTGTAGAGAAACAGTAGTGCTTCTAGAAGGAGCTGCAGTCCCTTGTTGGCCTTCATCTATCACGAGGTATTTAAAGTACAAAGACATGGTACGAATTACATGTTACCCTCCCTACTAGAACCTCCCTACAGATGCTGCGTGATTCCGCTTACGTGAGGCATCTAGAACAGTCCACCTCACAGAAGCCGGAACAGAATGGTGGTTGCCAGGGGCTGGCGGAGGGTGGGCACGGGGAGTCGCCGTTCAACGGCACAAAGTTCCAGTCAGGCAAGAAGAGTAAGTTTTGGAAATCTGCTGTACGTTATCCTGCCTATCATTAGTACTGTACTGTACACTTAAAAACGTGTTATGAGGGTAGAACTCATGTTGAGTGTTCACACGCGCACACGCATGTGCACACACACACACCCAGCGTTTCCCCCGGTTAGTACTTTCACAAAATAACAGACCCTCAAGGGGTCTCAGAATCTTCCCTGCACTCATTTCTCTCTCACACTGGAGCCAGCAGCACGACCCCAAGAAGTGGTCCTGTTGGGGCGTGGATCTAAAACAGAGTCTTTGGGTTTACTTCCCCAGCAAAGTGTGAAAAATCTATCAAAGGGCCCTGAAGTCACACGAGGATAATGAACCAGGTTTCACTGGTGGTTTGGGGGTTTCACAGGTGTACGTGATTCATGTACGTTACCCTCGTCCTTAGCGCTCAGCTCACCGCGCATTCCGGTGTCTCTGGGCACAGGTGTCTCGGTTGCTCAGCGGTAAAGCGAAGGCTCAGCCTAGGGTGGTGGTGGGAGGGAAGGGGCAAGGGGGCCGCCATGAAACAGCTCTGTGCCTTGAGGTCCCCACTGCCTCCCCCTGCCCAGGAGGCCGCACTGACCATTGGCTGCTTGGTGCATGTTGTGTGAGCTGGAAGTGACCAGAAGGTGGAGGGGCTGAGGAAGACGTTGATGAATTTCCCCCCTTTTCCCCACCGCCTCCTCCTTCACCGGAAAGTTAAGTTCCAGAGACATTTCCGGGAGAACGGCCCCCAAGCCTGCACCAAGGGCACCAAGTCAGAGCTTGCCTTTCCCGAGTTACTGCATGACCCTGGTGGGCCCTCGGATCCATGTTCAGGTTATTAATGACGTGATGATGAGGGAGGGGTACTCTCATTTTAGAAGCTGTTTCCGTGGTGGTCAGGATAGGAAGCCCTACCTGATAGAACTGTGCCAAGTAAATGTGAAGTAGAAAGTCCGGTTTTTTGAGTTGAACTAATTACAGTGTTGTTTTTCATTTTCAAGTATTTAAAGGACCCGGCTCAGCCTATCTTAGAGGCCCTGGACAAGGACAGCTCGCCAAAGGACGATGCCTGGGACTCTGTGTCCATCGTTTCGTTTTCAGAGAACGAGCAAGAAGATGTTCTCCAAAGTACTTCGAACCAAAGTGCTGGTCCAGTCCAGCGGCCCGGGGGGTGAGGGGTCTGAGCCGACAGCGCAGCTGATGTCCGCATTGGGACCTCACAGAGCCCAGCACTCCACGCTCTGTCCCTCCAAGGCCCGTTGGTGCCTGAGCAGACGTCATGGATCTCGTGGGGGCGACAAGCATTTGTTTTCTTCTCTAGAGTTTTCTAATCATACAAGTTTCCAGAATGATTCTACAGAGATCGCCCAGAACAATGAAGACTCCTCTTAAACACTAAAAAGACACATAACTGTTAGCCCAACGGCTCCGGTACGCCTCTGAGGTTTTGTTCATCAGCAGGGAGAATGCCGGGTCCCCTCCTTGACTCTGGCCAGTGGGCTGCGGCCCCCCGGGCAGGTCACATAACCTGTCCCAAGGAGGGACATCGAGTGACCCTTCCCCATATCCAGTCTCCCGCCTTAAAATGTGATTAGTCCTGTAAATATTTTCCTGGTAATTTAAGCCTTTGTTTTTTTCAAGCTAGGAATAAAAGACTTTAACTTTTTAAAAGTCAAAGTGAAGTTTCTGCTCTCTGTTTCACCTTCTTTATTTTGGCCTATTTTCTGCAAAGTTTCAACTTTTAAAAAATTGCTGTAAGTTTGTGTTTTCTTAAGTAATACCCAGTAGAGCTACTGAGGCCTCAGGGTCCCTCAGCGAGAACTCTCTACTCGGTCATGGGACTCCTTAGGAATGGATAAAGGGCACCTTCAGGAGCCGCATTAGCATTTCACTCATGAGGAGTCCTATGCTGACCAAGGCCTGTAGGCAGTAAAGAGAATTTGCTAATGGACAACCATGATCACCCGCTGGGCACCCAAGGCTTGACAGGTTCCTTTGTTCCAAGGATATGGACTAAAAATCCATTTAAATGACTCATTGCATTTAGGAAATGGATGTGCAGCTTCACATCCCCTCCCCCAACACACACACAAAGGGATAAGTTGCCATAAGGTCGGCTTTACCCAGAAACCCTACTGGCAGCCTAAGCTCCCCGGGAAGGAGAGATGCTGACTGTAAGAGTATGAAGCTTCCAGCCCTGAGGGGACCACCGTCGCTCTTTCATTTGGGGCCTGTGCCATTGGGAAACGTTGGCTCTCGAGCTTTCTGACCAAGCGCTGTGAACGCTGCTGCCCAGAGTGGCGAGAGAGAAAAGGACCTCCACCCACAGCCCCCACGCCACACAAGTCCTCTGGGGAGAGATCTGCGTTATCTCTTAGGGTCGGGCAGCTAGATGGAGACCGTGAACACCCCCTTCGGATCATTTAGGGGATTCGAGATAGAAGAGCCTCCCCTGCTGGACCGTGGGGTGAAGCCCTGTGAAGGTAGGAGGAAGTAGCAGAGAGCCGGCTAAGTGTTTGAGGCCAGCAGAAAGGGGAGGGGGGGGGGCAGATCAAGTCCGCTGGAAAGTAAGCTCATAAACGCCACCCTGTGTAAAAGGGAGTTGTGACAGCTAGTCAGGGGCCAGCAGGTGGCTGTGGGGACCAGATTCAGCTAAGGCTGAACTTGGCCTCGGAGCAGAGTCGGTGGAGCCTCCTGGAGCAGGTCCCTGTGGTTTAGGCCCAGAGAGGCCCTTCTCAGTTGAAAGCAGCAGCTTATGTTAGTGACGGACCCAGAGCCCAAACCCAGAGGTGGCACTACATCCAGGCGCCTCTCTGGGGCCAGGCTTGCTGACGCCATCACATTACAGGGGAGAGGACACCGGTAACACCAAACTGGCTTCCCCAGGACTCCAAAGGCGCTGCCCGCCTTCACTGTCCTAACTCGGTCAGTGTCCCGAGGAGGCATGGGGCTGGGGAGAAAGGACAGAGGTATACGAGTAAGATTCCCCTTTTTTATACATCTTCCAAAAGAACACAACGGTGCTACTTTGTAAAAGAAATGGCTAATCAGTTGGAAGTAATACTCATACTAACTTGGCACTTTAATGTCTAGTCAAGCTTAGTACATAACCATAAAATATTTGGGTCAGAAGCGATCTTATAAATCATTTCTAATGGCAAACCGCAGCGCATGCACCAGGTCCAACCTGCCCCCTCCCTGTCTTTGTGTGGTCTGTAGGCTAAGAATAGTTCGTACATGTTTCAATGGCTGGAGAGGGGAGGGGGGCACCTGGGTGGCTCGGTCGGTTAAGCATCTGACTCTTGATTTCAGCTCGGGTCATGATCTCACGGTTTGTGGGATGGAGCCCAGCCTCGGGAGCCCTGCTTGGGATTCTCTCTCCCCCTCTCACTCTGCCCTTCCCCTGCTCTTGCTTTTTCTCCCTCTCTCTCTCTCAAAATAAATAAATAAACTTAAAACAATGGTTGGGGGAAAAAATCAAAAGAATAGTATTTCATCACATATGTGACGTATATGAAATTTTAATTTCAGTGTCCATAAATAAACTTTTACTTTTATTCACCATCTCTGGCTACTTTTGCCCGGCACGGCAGAACTGAGTAGTTGCAACAGAGGCTGAATGCTTACAGAGCCTGAAATATTTACTGCTTGGCCCTTTCCTGTGAGACTTTGATGACCCTTGATCTATACAATGAGGTGTTTGTTGTGCCGGAGAACACAGGCCCGTCCCCATCATATAAATGTACACTAAGTCCCTGCAAGATGCCATTTGACACTGAGAGTCTCTTATTCCGGGGTCATATACAGGAGAGGAGATATTTAGTTCTTGTATGTATCACATAAAGCATATTATGCACCTTGTACTAGGGAAGGCTGGATGCAGAGTTTAGGAGTATGCAGACCAGTGGAAGAAAATGGGCCTTAAACCAAGAATGGGGCACCCAGAGATGATGGATTAGTTGGATCAAGACCACCTCTAGGGTACCTTTGTGTGAAACAGACACCCGGCCTTCGAGACATTTTGCTTTCCAGTGCCACGAATTTTCTACCTACCTCGATTCTGTTCCTGCGCGGTGAATAGCGCCCCCTGGAGGTCCCACAGTGCTCAGCCCTGCAGACGGTTGATGGGGGACCCCCGTTATTCTGGATGGTGCTGAGACCCCTGGGCATGGGGGTGCGGAGGGGAGACCCTCCTGGGGCAGGAGTCGGAGGCAGCATAGGGCAGATAAAGACGACTTTCTCTGTCCCTGCAGGACACCCGCTGATGCACTGGAGGAACGGATACTGGCTTGTCACCCACGAACGTCCAGTGCAGAGCACAGCTCCGTTCCCAGCTGCTGCTTGGCGCATCTGCCTTTATGACCTTTATTTCACTTACAATCACTTATTTCCACTGATAGTGGGATTTTTTAAATGTTTATTTATTTTGAGAGAGAGAGGGAGCACAAGCAGGGGAGGGGCACAGAGAGGAGAGAGAGAGAGAGAGAGAGAGAGAGAGAGAGAGAGAGAGAGAGAGGGACTCCCAAGCAGGCTCCTCACAGGCAGCACGTGGAGTGCAAGGCAGGGCTCAGTCCCACAAACCGTGAGATCAGGACCTGAGCCGACATCAAGAGCTGGACACCTGCCTACCTGACTGAGCCACCCGGGCGCCCTGTTAGTTTTGGCCTGAACTTTCAGCTACTGGAAAACAACTACCCATCTCTTCGAGGAACCCCCAGGGTCCTCCCAAAATCAATTTGCTATATGCCAGAAAGCCTGAATTTAGGTGAGAACAGGGAACACAGTGAAAGTGATTCCTTCTTTCTCGCTTCCAGCTGTGGTGACAGGTGACAGCCAGCTCCCCCCGAGGGCATGACCTGGGCCCTTGCAGCAGCATGTGGCCCGGGGCAGGCCTCCGGTCAGTGCGGGCTCTTCGAGAACTTGCCTGTAAGTCTGAAGCGAGTTCAATAAATTAATCTTAAATTCACAGCTTTCGGAATGGAGGTAAATACACCTGACATCATCCTGAACCACCTCTTGACGCTTGGAGTAGATTCTCCCAAGTCCAGGACCGGCGCTCTCTGCGTGATCCGTGCAGGTCTGGAAGGCTTTCCCTCCCCCACCACACCTACTTGTAGAAATGTTAAATATCTGGGTGCCTGGGTGGCTCAGTCGGTTAAGCATCCGGCTTCGGCTCAGGTCAGATCTCACGGTTCGTGGGTTCAAGCCCCACGTCGGGCTCTGTGCTGATAGCTAGCTCAGAGCCTGGAGCCTGTTTCAGATTCTGTGTCTCCCTCTCTCTCTGACCCTCCCCTGCTCCAGCTGTCTCTCTCTGTCTCTCAAAAATAAAATAATAAAAAAAAAAAGAAATGTTAAATATCTGGAAGGGGCATGGATTATCATCTGAATTATTATGCCATTACATCCCATGTAAATGGCATAAGCGTGTTAAAACTGCTATAAAAAATAAGCACGGGCAGACTCGAACCAAAACAAAAACCAACAGACTCCACACTGTGTTTTTCTCTCAGGTGGCACACAGCTCAATGCCAAGAGGTCAAAAATAGCCACTGAATTAGGAAGGAAACATCCCTTTGGGCAAAGCCATCTGGGAGAGATAAGGGCCCACACTACTATTTTGTTTCGTTTTGTTTATTTTTTTAGAGAAAGAGAGTGAGCAGGGCAGAGGGAGAGGGAGAGAATCATAAGCCGACTCCATGCTCAGTGGGGAGCCTGACGTGGGGCTCGATCCCACCACCCTGGAATCATGACCTGAGCAGAAATCGAGTTGCCCAACCGACTGAGCCACCCAGGCACCATGCGCCCACGTTTATTGGGCACTTATGGCTTGCAGGCACTGTGTTGGCCACTTGCTTGTGTTCATTCGTGTGTGTGTGTGTGTGTGTGTGTGTGTGTGTGTGTTTTCTTAAATATCTTTATTTTTAAATAAATATATTAAATAATAAATATAGTTTATTGTCAAGTTGGTTTCCAGATAACACCCAGTGCTCTTCCCCACACAAGTGCCCTCCTCTGTGCCCATCATCCCCCTTCCCCTCCCTCCCCCTTCAGCCCTCAGTTCGTTTTCAGTATTCAAGAGTCTCTCATGATTTGCCTCCCTCTCCCTAACTCTCTTTCCCTCTTCCCCTC
The DNA here is from genome assembly GCF_006229205.1 of Suricata suricatta. Classification (NCBI taxonomy): domain Eukaryota; kingdom Metazoa; phylum Chordata; class Mammalia; order Carnivora; family Herpestidae; genus Suricata; species Suricata suricatta. The sequence continues at coordinate 13,192,171 of NC_043704.1, read as the reverse complement.
CCCATGGTCCCCCGTTAGGTTTCTACTGTTCTCCTGTTAGACCTATGAGTGCAAACATATGGTATCTGTCCTTCTCTGCCTGACTTATTTCACTTAGCATGACTCCCTCGAGGTCCAACGACTTTGCTACAAATGGTCAGATTTCATTCTTTCTCATTGCCATGTAGGATTCCACTGTATATATAAACCACATCTTCTTGATCCATTCATCAGGTGATGGACATTTAGGCTCTTTCCGTGATTTGGCTATTGTAGAAAGTGCTGCTATGAACATTGGGGTACGTGTGCCCCTATGCATCAGCACTTCTGTATCCCTTGGGCAGATCCCCAGCAGTGCTATTGCCAAGTAATAGGGGAGTTTTATGGATAGTTTTTTTGAGGAGCCTCCACACTGTTTTCCAGAGTGGCTGCACCAGTTTACATTCCCACCAACAGTGCAGGAGGGTGCCCATCTCTCCACACCCTCGCCAGCATCTATAGTCTCTTGATTCTTGTGTTCATTCTCAAACAACACAACAGATAGGAAAATAGTCTTGGGGTCACAGAGCTAATATGTGATAGGGCCAGATTTAGGGAGAAGTAAACTAACCTAAAAGTAAATGAATAGTTCCCGAAGAACCCCAACTCCAAGCCCAGAAATCTCTAGCAACAAGGTCACTGGAAACACTCCCCCTATCTCTGTCCTCACCATTGTTCTCCGTGTCAGGCTGGCCACAGGCTCTTCCCGAGGCCACCACATCCACACCTGCGCTTCCCTCTGCTTTTGTTAATTTCCTGCGTTCAGTCTCTTCTTCTAAAGCCACTGTTGCAGCCATTCCCCCAAATTTTATTTCTCAAAGTCCTCTAGGAAGCAAATTTGCAAGTCTCAAGTATGGAAAACACCATAGAATTGAGACCTCCCTCCTAAAAATGCACAATGCACATTTTATAGGAAGCTCTTGGGGCGCCTGGGTGGCTCAGTTGCTTAAGTGTCCGATTTCCGCTCAGGTCACCATCTCACGGTCCATGAGTTCAAGCCCCGCGTCAGGCTCTGTGCTGACAGCTCAGTGCCTGGAACCTGATTCAGAATCTGTGTCTCCCTCTCTCTCTCTCTGATCCTCCCCCACTCACACTCTGTGTGTGTGTCTCTCTCTCTCACTTGCTCAAAAATAAACATAAAAAGAAAACTTTATTGAGCTTGAGTGGCTCTATCACCAAGCCACGGTTTCAACTCAAGTCATAATATGGTTCATGGGCTCAAGCCCTGTGTCAGGCTCTGTGCTGACAGTGCAGAGCCCTCTCCCCCTCTCTGCCCCTCTTCTGCTCATGTGCGTGCTGCTCTCTCTCAAAATAAACAGACATGGGGGCGCCTGGGTGGCTCAGTTGGTTAAGTGTCTGATTTCGGTGCAGGTCATGATATAACAGTTTGTGGGTTTGAGCCCTGTGTTGGGCTCTGTGCTGACAGCTCAGAGCCTGGAGCCTGCTTCGGATTCTGTGTCTCCCTCTCTCTGACCCTCCCCTGCTCACGTTGTCTCTCTCTCTCAAAAATAAATAAAAACATTTTTAAAAATTTTTTAAATAAACAAACATTTTTAAAATGTTTTAAAAGTTTTAAAAAGCTTCACAGAAAACAAAGTGTTTGAACCTAGTTCCCGTGCAGCGTTGACCGCGGCACCTGTGTTCCACAAGGAGCCCCGGTGCTGTGGGGGTGCCAAGGAGGGAAGAGCCGGGCCTCGAACGCAAGAGGAAAGGGCCTGAGCGGTGACCCCGGTCCAAGGGCAAGTTACTTCCCATCTCCAGATAAAAGTTCCTACCTCCAAACGGAGAATGAGAAGAGTCAACACGCAGGACACAGGTTTGTCGGGGCAGGTGAGTCACTGAAAGATGTGACTGCCAGGTGACTGGAGAGCAGGCCCCGGGCTCTGGGAGGCTCCGCTCTCCCTCCCCTGTCCTTGAAATGTGGCTTCCACTGGTCCTTCCCTCTCAGAGGCTGCTCCAAGGACACGACCTTGAGATGGTGAGGGGGTGTTGAGCACGTGTGTGGGACACGTGACTGACCCCCGCTCAGGGCCTTTTTATCAACTTTCAAGATTTGGTGTTGGGGCAGGTACGGGGATCCATTTACCTGGCCGTCACCCAAGCAGCAAGTTCCCCTTGCTTATTAAATGGGCCACCTCCCAGCCTGGCTGTCCTGCCTCTTTCTCCCATCCCTCCCGGCTCTCCCGGCCCCTAGGGACTGGCCTGTGGGGGCGAGCTGGTTTCACATCATACCCGGAAACCACGTTCTCAGCGCATGTCTGCTATCGTGTGGAGCAGAAAATTAACCTTAAGAAACAGGGCCCTTGGGCCACCTGGGTGGCTCAGTCTGTTAAGTGTCCAGCTTCAGCTCAGGTCATGATCTCACGGTTCGTGGGTTCGAGCCCCACGTCAGACTCTGCTGACAGCTAGCTCAGAGCCTGGAGCCTGCTTCAGATTCTATGTCTCCCTCTCTCTCTGACCCTCCCCTGCTCGCAATGTCTCTCTCTGTCTCTCAAAAATAAATAAAAAACATTAAAAATTGAAAAAAAAAAAAAGAAAGAAAATGAAACAGGGCCCTGGGGCCGCTGGGTGGCTCTGTCGGTTGACTCAGGTCATGATCTCAGGGTGCACAAATCCAAGCTCAGAGTTGGGCTCTGTGCTGCCAGCTCAGAGCCTGGAACCTGCCTCAGATTGTTTCCTTCTCTCTCTCTCTCTGCCGCTCCCCTGTTCATGCTGTTTCTCTCAAAAATAAATAAGCATTAAGAAAGAAAGAAAGAAAGAAAGAAAGAAAGAAAGAAAGAAAGAAAGAAAGAAAGAAAGAAAGAAAGAAAGAAAGAAAGAAAGAAAGAAAGAAAGAAAGGAAAGAAAGAAAGAAAGAAAGAAAGAAAGAAAGAAAGAAAGAAAGAAAGAAAGAAAGAAAGAAAAGAAAGAAAGAAAGAAAGAAAGAAAGAAAGAAAGAAAGAAAGAAAGAAAGAAACAGGGCCCTAACACGGGAAGCCGGTGGCAGAGCACAGAGTAAGGACAGAAATCAGACACAAGAGGGGTGATGGAGGGAAATAAACCGTGTTAAGGGAAAATGAGGGCAACAGGAGCCCTTCGCCACACACGATGTTCATGATTTGTGAGCCGGACTACTTGTTAGAACACGGATTTGTCTGAAGGTGCTCACAGGCCGTTTGCACAGAGGCTTGGAGTAACCAGCAACAGAGGCGCCAGACCTGCACTGTCCGGGCAAGATGCGCAGAGAAGTCTGCCTCTCTGTTGTTTCAGCTCTCAGGCTGCATGTCGGGTCTACTTAGTGCGGTTTTCCTGTCCCAGGGTTTTGCTGGTGATTTGGAGCCCCATAAAACGGCCCCAAGCACAGGGCCCACTCTTGTGCTCCTGAGCGGGAGCAGGCTGGGATGGGCCTCATGGAGAGAACACCAGGGTTAGAGAGAGTCCTTCAGGCATGGCTAATAGTGCAGTTTTGAGCTCAAGGTTAATGAATCAGTGATATTAAATAGGTGGGGGTTTTTTTCATTTTTTAAAGATTTATTTTTGAGAGCGACAGCAAGAGTGAGCATGAGCAGGGGAGGATCAGAGAGAGAGGGAGACACAGAATCCGAAACAGGCTCCAGACTCTGAGCTGTCAGCAGAGCCCGACGCGGGGCTCGAACCCACAAAACATGAGATCATGACCTGAGCTGAAGTTGGACGCTTAACTGAGTCCAATAAGGAATTTTTCAACAAAGACTCACATCAAGCAAAATGGCGTTATTGAGGAAAATGTAGCAGGGGCTCTCCTAACCCTGGATTTCCCTGGGAGAGGGGGAAGCAACCATCTGCTAATTCAGTGCTGGGGAGACTTCACAGGACCCGCCTACCTTGAATAATGAGAATTGTATTTGGAAAACTTGTAAGTTTAATGTGGAGGAGAGGAGGGAAAAGAAGTGTGGGAGAAAATATTTAGGGCTTGTTCATCATGAAATTGAGGGGAAGGAACAATAAAGGCTGTCTTCAGATATCAAAGAAAATATAAAAGAGCTCATTTTTAATAAATGTCATAAAGACTGTTTTTAGGAAAATGGCAATGGGATGTCAAGGCAAAGATTGTTACAATTCCCTCGAGGTGAAGGTCTACTCCAGGATTAAATACACAGACCCTGACTTCTTTCTGAGATTCTGCAGAAAAGGATGGAACCTCTGACTTCAAGCTATTCCTTTGTTTTCAGCCAAAGTAGTAAGAAAAACAATCAACAAAAGCAGCTCAAGGGGGCTCCTGGCTGGCTCCCTTGGTAGAGCACTGACTCTTCATCTCGGGGCTGTGAGTTTGAGCCCCATGTTGGGTATATAGATTACTAAAATTGTTTAAAAAAAAAAAAGTAACTCAAATAGGGGCACCTGGGTGGCTCCATTGGTTGGGTGTCTGACTTCGGCTCAGGTCATGATCTCACGGTCAGTGGGTTCCGGCCCCACACAGAACTCTGTGCTGACAGCTCGGAGCCTGGAGCCTGTTTCAGATTCTGGGTCTCTGTCTCTGACCTTCCCCACTCATGCTCTCTCTGTCTCTCAAAAGTGAATAAATATTTTTTTTTTAATTTTTTAAGTAACTCAAATAATAATCTCTACTTCAAGTAGTTTCTGCTTCAACAGTGAAGAGTGTGCGCCGAACTGCACAGCTGTTAACAAAATGTGATGAACTGTTCAGAGCAGAATAAAATTAGCATGTTTCTCCCTCAGGATTTAATAGGGTATTACCTGAGATTGTCTAAAAGTAGCCCCAAACTTTAATAAGCTTTAAACAGAATCAAAATGAGAGTGTGATGACAACAGAGTACAGGAAAAATCGGGATAAATTTGCAAAATTGGCAGACATTATTTCATGAATTAAATCTGAAGTGGAACGATGAAAAACAATGCTCCTGAACGGACATTCTGATGGAAAACCCTTCCATCGTGGAGAACCACTGAGAACCTGAGTTCACCGCATGTGTGTCAATCCCCTGGGTGGCGTCCTGCTGAAGCAGACATTCCAAGGCTTGACAACGTCAAGCTTTGTCTTCAACCTTGCTACTTCATTCGATGTCTTTTTCTTTAATTTTTTAATGTTTTTTATTTACTTTTGAAAGACAGCACGAACAGGGGAGGGTCAGAGAGACAGAATCTGAAGCAGGCTCCAGGCTCTGAGCTAGCTGTCAGCACAGAACCCAATGCGGGGCTCGAACCCACGAACTGTGAGATCATGACCTGAGCCGAAGCCAGACGCTTAACCGACTGAGCTAGCTAGGCGCCCCACCTACTTCATTATGTTGAGACATGTCACAATTTATATAGTGGAAGAATTTAGCCTCTATTTTTTCACCAGCGGTAGCAACACAAGGATTACAAGGATCTTAGAAAATGTATAGTAAAATAGAATGTTCTGGTAATACTGGTCTACACACAAACACCAAAAGATTCAGATTCAACAGCCACTGAAACTGTTTGACAGATTTATTTATTATTTTTGGGAGAGAAAGAGAGAGAGAGAGAGAGAGAGAGAGAGAGAGAGCGAGCAAGCAAGCATGGGTGCGGGAAGGGTAAAGAGAGAATGCCAAGCAGGCCTCACACTCAGCCCAACACGGGGCTGGATCTCACCCAACCGTGAGTGAGATCATGACCTGAGCTAAAATCAAGAGTCAGACACTTAACCCACTGGGCCACCCAGGTGCCCCAGAAAGAGCTTTATATTAAGGGAGTCACATGTATTTGTAAATGATTTCCAGGGACTCTACCTTTTCTGACTCACAATATCTACAAGAGTGGATACTAACATTATCCCCCCTCCCCCCGCCCCCCTTCCGTTTTTTAAGTGAGTCAACAAAAGAGGAAATTAATTGATTTGCTCACAACTATAAAACAAATTCATGGCAGAATCAAGAACAAAGAAAAACAGCCACAGGGCGCCTGGGTGGCTCAGTCAGTTAAGCATCAGACTTTGGCTCAGGTCATGATCTCACGATCTCTCCTCATTGGGCTCTGAGCTGACAGCGTGGAGTCTGGAGCCTGCTTCCAATTCTGTGTCTCTGTCTCTGTCTCTGCTCTCCCCCACCCACACTCTGCCTCTCTCTCCCAAAAATAAATAAACATTAAAGAAAATTAAAAACAGCCACTATTTTCCGGTGATTTTTCCAGCACATTCTCCGTTAGCCTTCACACTAGCATTTTACAAATCAGGTATCACGTATTTCTCTTTCTGTTCTAAAGACAAACTGCTTCTCTGACCGGAGCCACTTGAACAACTGAAAAAGGAGCAGGCCAATTTTCGTGGTTCATTTTCTCCAGCTGATGTAACAAGACCGGAATGAGTGAGAAGCACTATTTATTGCTACAGGTTACAAGAGGGTGGAAACAAACAGTCTCACAATCTGTTGGAAGCAAGACAAACTTTACTGACATCGTGGGGGCAAACCACAACAAAGGAGGAAGTGCTTAACAAGAAGGTGTCTACACGAAAGCACAGCGTTCCACGACCGCTTCATACTCTGTGCGCAGGTCAGTCCTCTCCGAGAGGACAGAGGTTAAACAAGGTAAGGCTTACGTTAGGAGCTGATATTAACACCATTACTATTACTCTGTCTTACAACCAAAGGTGCTATAAAAATCCCTCTGGAGGAAAAAAAAAAGTGCAACACAAAGCCTGTATAACAAAGAAAAGCAAAAATAGCAATTAAGACCCAGCTACCCCTTGGACACCTCTCTTAGGAATACCCGCGGTGCAAAAGCAGGGTTTCCGAGTCTGCAGTTTCAAACTCAGCAGGAGGGGATTTCAACTGGAACGTGGGCTTTGAGGTTAAAGATACATTTTGCAGGGAGAGTTGAGCGCTAGCGCAAAGAGACCCTTGAGGTGGGTAACTAAGTGGAGGAAACGTCTAATTTTTCACTAGGTCATCATCATTCCCTTTGGGAAGAAGTGCTTTATCTTGAGACTAATGGTCGCAGTTTTGGGTATATGGTTCATGCTTCTAAACAGCGGTTGGGCCACACCGGCTTGAGGCTGTTTTGTGACGTCAGATAGTAAAAGCCTGCCAGGCGAGGAACCCGTCAGGCCGTTGGAGTTGCTTTTACAAGAAGCACGTTGCTGGGCTGCCTTTCGGCCCTTTCGCATCAGCCATGTGAAACTGAGCTCATCTGATCGCGTTTTTATTAGCCTTTCTCGAATAAAGTCACGTTAGAGGAATTGTTTTTTAAAAGAGGCTTTCAAACTAGTCCTTCAGGCGTTTAAAAAATCGTCATATAAAAGTCCACTTCTTTAATAAAGAACAAACGTTTTTCCTTTAAAAAAATCTCATTTTTAAGCCAAAATAAATTACAACTTGCTGAAACACCCTTTCGAATGGCTCAGTGCTTATTTCAGATACGTGAAGCTGTAGTTTGTGCACATCTTCAGAAATTAAAGATACTAAAGCGGAACAGCTGACTCTAAAATGACATGAAGAAACAACAATGGCTCAGGGAACAGGTCAAGCTGTAAGTCTTCAGGAATAAAAAAAAAAAACCGATACTCACCACCCCAGGGGTATAGTTTTACATTATGTACATATTAACAATCTATTCAGTGATTTTAAAAAAAGGACAGAAATTTCATAAAACTATTTCAAAACTCAGAGCGTAAAAGTGTAAAGAAACACGACATGTAATGTACAATCTACCCCATTTGGCAATGTGTAAATTATGCTGAGAGAGGAAAAACTTATCTACAAATAGAACAAAACGAAAGGAAATCTGGTCTAAGAAGTGCTCTCAGGTCCACAGCTCTTCAGTTCTTCCAAATTTGTAGATCAGAGTGCTAGAAAGATATTAAAACAGATCGTGAGGAAAAAACACAGGGGATGGGCAACAATGGATTCATTTTCTAAATACGCTTTGACAGGTACCTCACTGGCTCCTCTGTTACCAATTCAAAAAATAAAGACTGCAGGGGTGCCTGTGTGGCTCAGTAGTTTCAGCGTCTGACTGTTGATTTCAGCTCAGGTCATGATCCCAGGGTCGCAAGATCGAGCCCCACACTGAGCTCCATGCTTGGCACGGAGCCTCCTTGGGATTCTCTTTCTCTCTCTCTCTCTGTTCCTCTCCCATTTCCGTGCACCCTCTCTCTCTCAAAATAGATAAACTTAGGGGCACCTGGGTGGCTCAGTCGGTTAAGTGTCCGACTTTGGCTCAGGTCATGATAGCTCAGAGCCTGTAACCTCCTTCCAATTCTCTCTCTCTCTCTCTCTCTCTCTCTCTCTGCCCTTCTCCCACTCGCAATCTCTCTCTCAAAAATAAATAAAAACATTCAAAAATCTTTAAACCAATAAATAAATAAACTTAAAGAAGATTAAATAAATAAAAATAAAGACTGCAATCGTGCTGGGTCTGAATGTGCTTGTTTTCTACAGCAGTTTGTTGACCTTGGTGGCTAAGCTTGCTTATGCTTTTCTTAAAGCCTGACAAGTTATTAGATAGGAAACCTGTAAGGCAAAGAGGCATTTGTTAGCAGGGCAGGCCGAGGGGCCCTTTCTATCACTAGGATTCTACCACCCCTGAGCTACAGTGGCTGAAGAATCCTAAAACAGGCCATGCTGCAATTCTTCCTTCATTAAACATGTAATTACTGTACCCTGAGGATGGCTAGGCAGCAGGCTCCTGGCTAAGTGCTAGGAATGTACTCTGCAAAGCAAGGCGAAGCGAAAATAGAGCTAAGAGCCTGAGGGAGATAATCAAATTCCAATGGCCCAAAAAAAAAAAAAAATGCTGTACAGGCGAGGCCACCTGATACCAGAGAGTGAATTATAAGGAGTGACCGAGTTAGGGCGGTCAAGGTCTTCCTGAACAAGTGGCGAGTGAGCTGAGATTGAAATGAAGAGTGGAAGTGAGCTGAGCGAAGCAGGGGAGAGAGGAGCAGACAGCTGGGACACCTCGCGGCCACAGGTCGCATTGTGGGCACACCGGGTGTACGGATTTGAAAAGTGCTCCGGTACTTGGAAAGGCCCAGCACGTAGGAAGCACGCGGCCGGCTGCTCCCCTTGGCAGCTCGGAGCTGAACGCACGGCTGATGCAGCAGCCCCGGCCGCACAAGCACAGGCCTTCACCCGGGACAGGGTTCTGTGCGCCCAGCTGCCCTTTATGCGGCCTCATCTGCCGCCCCAAAGGGCTGAATCCAAATTTAAACTTGATCTCCAGACACCGCCTAAGATGCCGTCATAAGAACTGAACTGTATCTCCAGAAGCCTGCAGGTCACACGCCAAGAAACACAATCACAAGAGAGCAGAAACTCAAACAGCTTTCAAAGTCAAGAGGGTCCAGGCCACGGAGTGCTAAGAAGGCAGAGCAGGCGGTCACCCGAAACGGAGGAAATGGAGCGGAGGGTTCAGGGAGGCCAAGGAGGCCAAGGTGGCTGGAGTCTGTGAGGCACCGTCCAGCCAGATGAAGAGAGAGGGAGCTAGGGAGATTAATGGAGGCCTGCGTTGAGTCTTCCGAGGAGTACTCAGTAAGTGGACTGAGCCAACGGCCCAAGAGAAAAGAAAGAACAACCCCCAGAGCTGTCCCAGGGCCCGGAAGGCATCTCCAGGCCCCCAGCAGAGTGCGAAGCCTCAGGACACAGGGAGCATCAATGCATCGCCTTAGTAAGGAGACACATCAGTCCCAGCCCGGGGCTGCTCTCGCTCTGCCTACCACAGCTTTCCAAAGCAAGACTCAAAAGGGTCAAACCGCTTCCAAGTGACCTAATTGCACCCAGAACAAAGCTCGGAAATGTTTAAGGGGATGCCAAAAACTCCAGCCTCCAACCAGGTGTATGGGAAGAAGCAAACAGGAAGAAAGAGACCCAAAATGAAGAGAAAGTAGAAATAATCAACAGGAAGAAACTCAGAACTGACACAAGGAGATGATCATTGAAAAGGATGTAAACAGGGGTGCCTGGGTGGCTCAGTAGGTTAAGTGTCTGACTTTGGCTCAGGTCATGATCTCACGGTTTGTGAGTTCGAGCCCCACATCAGGCTCTGTGCTGACAGCTGGGAGCCTGGAGCCTGCTTCACATTCTGTGTCTCCCTCTCTCTCTGCCCCTTCCCCACTCACACTGTCTCTGTCTCTCTCTCTCTGAAAAATAACAAACATTTTAAAAATTTAAAAAAAAGAGATATAAACATACTTCATATGTCCAAGGAAGTGGAGGAGAGCATGAGCATGTGAAGAAGAAATCTGGAAAGTCAAGCTAACGGAGACGGCAGACACACGTCTGAGATGAAAGATCCGCTGGGTGGATGGCAGTAGCGGTGGACACCGCAGGAGAGATTAGCGAACTTCAAGAGGTAACAGTAGAATGTATCCCAAATGAAACACAAGAAGAAAACAAAACTAGAAAACCAGAAAAGCATTAGTGAGTGTGGAAAGACTCACGCAACCCAACGTATATGTGACTAGAATCCACGGAGAATGGGATGGACTGAAAAGAATCTTTGAAGAAACAATGGGTGGAATCCAAATCTGATGAAAACTAAACCCACAGATCCAGGAAACTCGATGAACTCCAACAGAATAAATATGAAGAAAATTACATCATGGCACAGCGCAATCAGATTGCTTAAAAGCAGTGACAGAAACAAAGTCCTTCAAGGCTCAGCTCCTAATGATTTTGTGGAGTTGGGCAGGGCGTGGGAGACTAGGAGTCCTAAATTTATAAACGGATGCCTAAAATACCTTCCTTTGCCTTAAAAGACATTCATTCGGAAATGCATAGGATACGAGCTTCATTTTAGGGTTTTTTCTTTTTAGAAGACTGCCCCTAAAAAATGCTTTTGATATGGTTTTATTTTTATACTTAGTTTTAGTGAGCTTAAAAACTTAATTAAAAAAATCCAATTTCCCGACCAGGTTTGGTATATAACATGCATAATACGTATTAATTCTATTTCTTGTTGTTTTTCTAAACTTATTTATTTTGAGAGAGAGAGAGAGAGAGAGCAAGTAAGCACAAGTGGGGAGGGGCAGAGAGAGGGAGACAGAGAATCCCAGTGCAGGGCCCGACACAGGGCTCCATCTTGGGAACCATGAGATTATGATCTGAGTCAAAATCAAGAGTCAGATGCTTGACTGAGCCACCCAAGTGCCCCTGTTTTTCTTTTTTTAATAAAGATACTTGATAGGTTTTTTTTTAACAGGAAGCAGTAATCTGGGTTCAAATCCCGGCTCTGCAATTACTAGCTGGGTGTCCAGTAAGTTCTGAGCCTTATTTCCTCATCTATAAAACAGGAACACCACCTGGTCCATAAGTGTTAGTATTGAAGACAATTATGTGGGAATTAAAAAGGCAACATATACAAATCATCCAGCTGAGATCTCTGTTCATAGCAGGACCCCAATCAAATGGTTTATGTGAGCCCTTAGACAACAGTGGAATTGTCACCTTTTAAAAGTGCTATACAGGGGCACCTGTGTGGCTCAGTTGGTTAAGTGGCTGACTTTGGTGCAGGTCATGATCTCATAAGGTTCATGAGTTCAAGCCCCACGTCAGGCTCTGTGCCGATAGCTCAGAGCCTGGAGCCTGCTTCCCATTTTTGTGTCTCCCTAGCTCTCTGCCCCTCCCCCACTCACACTCTGTCTCTTTCTCAAAAATTAATGTTAAAAAAATCCTCAAAGTTCTATACACTGTAATTAATTCAAGAAATTATATGCGTTTCATTCTATCTGTTGCTCTTAAAATGAAGTGACATTTCTGTCAATGTTTTAGGTGTGATTAATAAATTAGGCAACTTACCTAAAAAATATAAGTGCATTTTGAAAAAACACAGCTAGTCCTGGATAAACATCCGTATCTGCATATTCAAAGGAAAACGGGTTAGAAGATTACAAAAGGCCCAATGGCAGTAACAAAGCATTTGTGCCATTCATAATGACCTACTCTGTATAAAATACAGCTCTTATTCACCAACTCTAAGAAACCCATAATGAAATTGAAGTAAGAGAATGCTGATCTCATTCTCCCAAAACAAAGCACTGTTCTCACTCATGCTGGAGAAAAGGCCGTGAACTTAACAGGTTTTCTTCTCACCTAAAGTCACTGCCCCAGTCCGAGCTGCACCAGGAGGGCTGGGGAAACAGCAGCTCATCCCTTACCCTCCAAGGTCATGTCCACGATCTCCCTCGGCTACAGGCTGCTTCCCGCGGTCAACCTCCATCCAGAGAAAATGGTCCTCCCTCTGACTTATCATCAGAAGGTCAACAGTCGCTAACACTAGGTCCCAATGCCTATGTCATTCCCCTCCATCTTGTCACTAGACATTTTCTCATCTCCCATTATCACAAGCACAATAAGGGGAGTATGTACAAGATATTTTGAGAGAAGAGACTTCATTCACATAACCTATCACAGTATCCTCTTATAACTATCCTATTTTATTATTAGTTACTGGGGTTTATCTCTTACTGTGCCTAGTTTATAGCTTAAATTTTATCATAGGTACTTCAATATGGGAAAATCATAGTATATTTAGGGTTCAGTACTACCCACAGTTTTAGGCATCCATGGGGGCCTTGGAACCTGACCCCTGTGGATAAGGTGAGGGACTACTGTATAGAAATTCAAAATGCTTGGGGTGTGTAGGTGGCTGTTGGTTCAGTATCCGACTTTAGCTCAGGTCAGGATCTCATGGTTCATGAGTTTGAGCCCCACATTGGGCTCTGTGCTGAAAGCTCAGAGCCTAGAGCCTGCTTCAGATTCTTTGTCTCCCTCTCTCTCTACCTTCCCTGGCTTGTGCTCTGTCCATTTGTCTCAAAAATAATAAACATTAAAAAAATAATAAAATAATAAAAATTAAGATACGTCAACAAGGGCACAACCTTTACAAACTTAGTACTTCCCTACACACCTTCCAGAAATGATGATATACGCATATATATCTTCATAGTAGAAACTGAAGTTTCGCCTGTTGCTTGAAGTAACTAAGTAAACTTTCTGAGGAACTCAATAATAGCACTTAGACTCAGGAATAAAGTGAGTAAAACACTCTTTCCTAGGGGCGCCTGGGTGGCTCGGTCAGTTAAGTGTCCGACTTCAGCTCAGGTCATGATCTCATGGTGCGTGGGTTCAAGCCCTGTGTTGGGCTCTATGCTGATAGCTCAGAGCATGGAGCCTGTCTTCGGATTCTGTGTGTCCCTCTCTCTGACCCTCCCCTGCTCATGCTGTCTCTCAAAAATAAGTAAAACATTAACAAAATTTTTAAAAACACACTTTCCTATCTGATTCCATTTATATGACAGAAAGTAGATGAGTGGCTGCCTAGGGCTGCTAATGAGGGGAGGGGTTTCTTTTTTGGAATAATAAAAATGTTCTAAAATTGAATTATGTCATAGTAGCACAACTGTATACTAAAAACACTGAAACATACCCTTTAAATGGGTAAATTGCTTGATATGCAAACTACACCTCAATAAAGCTATTTCTAAAAAAGCACTTTCCTTCACATGAGCTTCATACTAGAACTATGTACTCCATTAGTATTTTTAATTAATTAAAATAACATCTTTCAGGTATATATGATGAGCGATTATTACTTAAACATTAGTCAACCACTGTTCTCTTGTACGCACTTATTTTGTGCCAAATGAAAGACAAAGATTTCCAAAGATCAAACTGTGAGACTTAAGGGGTCCTATCAAGAATATTAGAAGGTCAGCTGTGGGTAAGGACAAGGAGATGTGACAATGCAGCAGAGTGACAAAGAGATTTCAGGGGGACAGAAATCAGAAGATGAGTTAAGTGGTGTCACATGCTATCTGAAATGGACTCTTATCTTCAGAGTGAAGGGAGAGAGCCAGTGAAACAGGATGTTCTGATGCTTCTAGAAGCCTGTGCTGAGACTGGGTCCTGCCTTTCAACCCCCGCCTCGAGGGAAGTGATGGCGTCTGGAGCAGCCAGAAAACAGAACCCCCGGGGGGAGTGAGCATCAGCGCTTCGGCATGAAGACTCCACATGGGTTTTCAGTCTGACCCCTAAGACACTCCCCTGTACCTATGGCTGAAACATTCACGCTGGGGTTGGAGAGAGGAGATACTGGTGGAAAGATACTGGGGTCCACACCCCTTATCTGAAATCCTTGAGACAAGGTATGTTCTGGAATTCAAATTTTCTCACATTTAGGAATGGTAACCGGGGGGCACAGATATTACATAGCACCCCAGCTCTGTTTGGACGAGCATCCACAATCGAACAGAACCACATTCCTGCAAGAAAACATCTGAACATTACTCAATGGAATAAAAATCGTAAGGGGCCCGCTGTCAACTTAGGTCGGGTTTTGCCGCCAAGGTTATAAACCACCTTGACTTTCAGCACTTCGTGGATTTCAGAATTGAGTGTAAGGGACTGTAGACCTGGACAGATTTCACACTCTATCCAGCAACTTCTTTTTTCTTTTTTTTTAATTTTTTTAATGTTTTATTTATTTTTGATACAGAGAGAGACAGAGCATGAGAGGGGGAGGGGCAGAGAGAGAAGGAGACACAGAACTGGAAGCAGGCTCCAGGCTCTGAGCTAGCTGTCAGCACAGAGCCTGACGCGGGGCTTGAACCCACGAACGTGAGATCTGACCTGAGCCGAGGTTGGAGGCCTAACCGACTGAGCCACCCAGGCGCCCCACCCAGCAACTTCTGTATCTTCACACAGTCATATCTCCGAGCCAAGTGAATAGTTACACTCAATTTTACTCCAGGTGGAGGTAACGAACTAAGCCAAATGTAAAAGACATATCTGAATCTCTACGAAATAAAGCAGGAAGACATACTCACTTTGGGTAACATAGGCACCAAAAAGAATCCACATGGATGCAATAAGTGACCCGAACATCAACATGAAACCAATGAAGAGCCAAATTCGAGCACCTGCATGAAGACCAGGCTTTATGATTTCATTTCTGCAGCTGTCTTAAGAATGCATAACACTGCAAATTCGGTTAACCTAACGTATGTTACACGTGTCAAAGTCAGTCACATTTGCATACACCTGCTATAATAATGAACTGAATGAAGATTTTAAAAACAAACACAATACTGAAAGGGGTTAAGCCACACCTGGAAAGGGAAAAAAGGAAAATTACCTTTCTACTGGCTAAAGAAACTAATAGCTTGGCAAATTAAACTAGGTGAGCATCTATGTAATTATATGACTGAACTGGCTAATTGATTAATTAAACCCTAAAGCCATCATTAGCTTTCTAGGAAGAGTAATCTGGAATCCAAGAGCCATTGATTTGAAATAATAACATTTTATTTATATACTATGAGCAGTAAAACATAACTAAAATAGTACTTCTGGCAGTAACTTGAACCTTGTTAAGGATTTAAGTAACACAAGCTTTTTTTCAAAGTTAATTAAAAACATTCTATATAATCATAACAAGTCCTCTATAAAGAGACTTTCTTTCCCTGCTGCTAAGTCCCTCTTTCGCCAACAGACGTTAAGAACTCCCAGCGCCCTTTACCTGTTCTTCCTAAACAGCCGCTTTCATAGCTGTCGCCTCTCACCTGGGCATTGGACACGGCGTTTATCCTGGAAGAACACGAATCACCCAGTGAGCCTCCACGCTGCTAAAACAGTCACAGGTCTTTACGTGTCATTTCAAAGAGAAACAGTTCTAACAAAGTCAGTCGCTGAAGGACTGAACATACCTTTTAACTTCACAAATATTCTAGAGGGTAGAAGTGCTACATGCCTCTTAGGTACCTAAGCTACACCCAGAAAACATACTTAATTTTAAGAGATGCCTATCACTTTTCTCCAGGGATGATGCAAGAGGGGCCAATTTTCTGATTTCTTTGCCTATTTTAATTTATACATGAATGACTCCATGTGGGTTATATTTTAAGGTTCTCATTAGAATCAAGAGTCAAGGAGTTTCTCTCTGTGTTAAAAATCAAGTGATGTTCTCTGAGCCATTTCTCAAACTCAGACATTTGGTCCATCTACAATAAATAGGCCCACTGTAGTTAGCTTCTCTTGACATTTCTGTTAGAGTAAGGTGTGTTTATGGTAGAAACGTAGCCTTTTCTTAGCATCCTTAATGGATGTGAGTAGCTCCATCTTCTACAATTTAATTTTTTTAATCTTTTTTTCTACATTTATTTATTTTTGAGAGACAGAGAGAGACAGAGTGTGAACAGGGGAGGGGCAGAGAGAGAAAGACTCAGAATCCGAAGCAGGAGCTAGCGGTCAGCACAGAGCCCGATGTGGGGCTCAAACCCACAAATTGTGAGATCATGACCTGAGCCGAAGTCAGACGCTCAACTGACTGAGCCACCCAGGCGCCCCTACAATTTAACTTTTATAACTCCTCACAGCTTAAGGAAATTATATAATCTTAATTTTAATATAGTTTTCAAAAATAATAAAAGACATCCATGGAAAATTTCCAAACTCTTTCCTGAAGTAAGATTTAACAGATACGGGTGGGGGCGCCTGGGTGGCTCAGTCGGTTAAGCGTCCGACTTCGGCTCAGGTCACGATCTCACGGCTCGTGGGTTCGAGCCCTGCATCAGGCTCTGTGCTGACAGCTCAGAGCCTGAAGCCTGTCTTCAGATTCTGTGTCTCCCTCCCTCTCTGACCCTCCCCTGCTCATGCTGTCTCTCTCTCTCTCTAAAATAAATAAAAACAGTAAAAAATAAAAAATAAAAAAATAAAAAGAATTTAACAGATACGGGTGCCTGGGTGGCTTAGTCGGTTGAGCATCCAACTTTGGCTCAGGTCATGAACTCACAGTTCATGGGTTCAAGCCCCGAGTCAGGCTCTGTGCTGACAGCTTGGAGCCTGGAGCCTGCTTCTGATTCTGTGTGTCCTCTCTCTATCCCTCCCCTGCTCATGATCTGTCTCTCTCTGTCTCTCAAAAATAAATAAATGTTAAAAAAATGTTTTTAAAGATTTAACAGATAAACCCACAAATGATTTAGCAGAAAAGAAAAGCCACAGACCAATCTCATTGGAGGCCAATCCCGCCCTTCCCCCAGCTGCTGGCAAACACAGTTAAATAGCACATTAATAAAAATTATACTCCGTGTTAAAAGGTGCATGTGTTAGAAAACTCAAAAATGATCCACTGCAAATAAAAATCTAGAAATGAACATTTTTCATAAAATCTAAGATGCCACTGATCTTTTAAGTGCGTGATTTTTTTTTCATCACCAAGAAAAAAATAGTACCAACTGTAATTATAAGATACCACTGACTCTAAGAAGAATCCTAATATTTAGCTATGTAAATATAAAAAAAAAATAATCTTGGTACTGATAAATGCAGTAACTGGCCAGTTTCACAATATTATAAGGAGGGAAATCACATGACTGAATTTGCATATTGATCAAATTCAACACTCATTCTTGCTACAAAAAAATCTTAAAAAAATATATATATATATTTATCATGTTCAAGATGGATTCATATCCATCAATTAAATTAAAAGGTTATTCCAGGGGCACCTGGGTGGCTCAGTCAGTTAAGCATCCGACTTCGGCTCAGGTCATGATCTCACGGTTTGTGGGTTCAAGCCCCACATTGGGCTCTCTGCTGACAGCTCAGAGCCTGGAGCCTGCTTCAGATTCTATATCTCCCTCTCTCTCTGACCCTCTGTCTCTCAAAAATAAATAAAAAACATTAAAAAAAAAAAGGTTATTATAGATAGCATTAAACTGTAAGGAAAACCTGTTTTTCGGAACGTGATCTCGGAATGAGAATCCCCGTCACACTTACATGAAGAAAGCCAGTGTGGAGAACACGCCGCAGGTGTGAAAGGCATGATTCAACTGCTCCGGCTTAGGGTACACAACAGCTGCGTCGATCATTATCCACCAACCTGTAAAAAACTTCCGGAAGAGCCCAAGTCATGAAAATGACCCGAGTCCTTTGGCTCGGCATGTACTTGCTCTCTAATACTCCCGTATTTCTTCAGACCATGTGATCTTTCTAGATTTGAGTTTTGGATGTTGAAATTCAAAAAATAAGAATCACTTGTTTACTTACTCTTGGTAGCATAGGAGGTGAACTTCCCTAATCAAACCTATGTGAGATTCTGAAGTTCTCTCAATGCAAGATAAGAAAGCAATGTGTTATCCGGACTGAATTATCTACCTCTTTCATCCATCATAATTATATGCACCGAAGCGCTCTTAACTAACCTCCAGCTAACCAGCTCCTGATTACCTGATGTGTTTCATTCTCTCTAGAAAACATTCCTTTTTAATATGCGCAACCTCTTTTGCTTCCACAAATGAGGTGTATGCTTGCCAAGGGTCAGCTGTCACATCTCCAGAACTATGTAAGCTTCTGTAGTTTTAGCCAATTGTGGAATCTAATTAAATACTGTGTAATTGACTGAATGGGAGTATGTAAAATGTAATGTTTCTATGTAAGCTAAGCTGAAAAGATTTAGAGAAGTTGCTAAAGAATTTCACAAATTAAGTGCAGGGAAGATGACCAGAAGGTGCAAGAAAGGACTTAGAAGCCTCGTGCTTATCTTTAATTCCTGCTCTGGGTTATTATTTTTTATTGGACTTCAGCTGTAGAACTGTATACTGAAAGATAAATTTTTAAAAATGTAATCAACACTTAAATTTGCTTCAGAAATTCAGTGAGGGCAGGGAGTAACTGATGGAGTGCTAAAGCAAGACCGGTCAGGATAGGTTTAGAAGCTGGATCATGAATTACGTGGGGTGAGCAGGGCTCTTTATTTTTGTTTATGGGACATGCTTGACATTTTTTATAATAAAATATTGAGGGGCGCCTGGGTGGCTCAGTCAGTTAAGCCTCTGACTTTGGCTCAGGTCATGATCTCTCGGTTCATGGGTTCAAGCTCTGGGTGGCTTGGTCAGTTAAGCCTCTGACTTCGGCTCAGGTCATGATCTCGTGGTTCATGGGTTCAAGCCCTGAGTCGGGATCTGTGCTGACAGTTCGGAGCCTGGAGCCTGCTTCGGGTTCTGTGTCTCCCTCTCTCTCTCTGCCCCTCCCCAACTTGCACTCTGTGTCTCTCTCCCTCACTCTCAAAAATAAACATTAAAAAATTAAAAAAAATTTTTTTTGTTTCATTTATTTTTGAGACAAAGAGAGCACAAGGGGCAGATAGAGAGGGAGACACAGAATCTGAAACAAGCTCCAGGCTCTGAGCTGTGAGTACAGAACCCGACGCGGGGCTCGAACCCATGAACCCGTGAGATCATGACCTGAGCTGAAGTCAGAAGCTTAACTGACTGAGCCACCCAGGCGCCCCCCCCCAAAAAAATTTTTTTAAGTTGAAGACAAAAAACTGTTGGAAGAAAATTGGCCAAGAGTTTCTTCCACAAATTTCTTCCCCTCACTTTCCCTCGGTGCTGCAGCTGGGGAAATGGAGCTGGTGCCCCCTCCTTAGAGCAGCAGGGCTTCAGGTCTGACTCGGCCCCAGGTTCTTACTGCTGTCTACACATCCTGAATCTCAGTAAGTCACGACACTACTTGGTTATCAAATTCTGAGACTCAGACAAGCTTAAAGGACTTATACATTTTGTCATTAACTTAAAAATGCTACTGCCTATAATTATATTATCACTTGAATTGAAGAAAATATATTAAGCGTTAACAAATTTATAAAATCAAATGAACCCAGGGCCTACCATGTTTTGTTCAGTAATATCTAGAACTCTAATTAATTACTGATACAAAATAATAGTGAAATGAATAGTTCTGAAAGGATATTCATGGTCCAAAGCAATCGACATTCATTTTCAGGGCCAAAAATGGGCAGAAATGTCACCAATCAGGCTTTTTCACTTACCAGGACACCCGCCACCACAGAAGCCACGGCATTTCTTCTCTCACTCCAGTCGATACATTCACATTCTGGCCAACGGAAATTATCTAGGAAGCCTGCCATGTTCACCCCGTAAGCATGGATTTTTCATTAAATTCTCTATTCTACAAACAAAAAGAGAAAAAAAAATCAATCTAAGGAAATGCTTTTAAGTAGAGAAATACCTTGTCCTTTCTTAAAGCTTTAAACACAAATTTGCTTTATGTCCAAACCTACAGTTACGAAGAAAACCTAAATTCTTCAAGGAATACCTACTGACGTGGACGTAGGACCGTGTTGGGACACAAGGGGGAGCTTCCTATTTACTAAATGAGTCCGATGGTTTTGAAACATGTCTGCAAATTCTCTGACACTTCCACTCCCCTAAGAAATGAGTCCATGTCCCTCCCCCTTGAGTTTGGGTCACCGATAAGAACAGGGTGACCAACAGAGCAGAGGAAGTGAAGCTAGGGAGCTTCTGCCATTCAGCTTCTAGGAGTAGATAATGAAAGGGAATGAGGTTTGTAGCTCATTCTCGGGAGCACGACCACCAGAGCTCTGAGTTGCCGTGTGGAGTCCAGGGTCACACGATACCGTGAGGAGAGCGCGTACAGGGATTCAGGCCCTCGGTCCCCAGCCACCAGCTGGCATCGGCTGCCCGGTGCGAGCAGGGCTTCTCGGTGACTGCCGTTCTAGCGACTGCACCACTGCCATACTTCAGGCTCCGCCTGATGAAGCCCCAGGTATGTGGTGCAGAGACATCATCCTGGCTTTGCCCTTTGCCAACTCCTGCCGCACAGAAACCAGAAGCATAATAAAACGGCTGCTTTAAACTGCTAAGTTGAGGGGATATCGGGAATGCAGCAATCGGTAACTGGAAGGAGACAAACCAAGTACGTAAGGAACTATAAGGGTACCTACAACATGTGAGAATTTTCAAGAAGAGTATGTTCAGATGAGGTGATTCAAGAACACCTTAAATTCCAAAAAAAAATTGGGGGGGGGGAACCCCACAACGATTGGAAAGCACTGAAGAGTGCTGAAAGCACTGGAAGGCATTTAACCCTTGAAAGGAAACATGATGAATAAGATCTACTTTGATACAGCTTTCCCCCTGACGACCCCCAATTCCCCCCACTCCCAGCCCCATGAATCTCCATGGTGCATCGTGGCTAAAACTGGAGCAAAAATGCCACAGTCTTTTGGGCTTGAGGTATCACAGGATGAGTTCAGGATTATTTGAGCAGCTGGGGGCTGAAAGAGGAAATCTTGGAAAGGGGTGAGTCACAGGAAGAAGCCCCAAACACTTTAATATAAACTTTCTTTAAACACCTGGCTAATCCCCAAGCCACATGCATGAAGGAAACTCCAAGAAACTCAGTAGAAAAAAAAATAGCTAAAAGGTTAAAAGAACTAAAAAGAGTTTCTGTGCTGCCCCCTGCAAGGTGTTTTAGACTTTGAATTCCACCAAATCAGAGATTAGTAAACACCCTGGGATTACCCTCCTAAGTGTAAACTGCTGGGAGCCGCGGCGGCCTCACTGGATGGCACAGTCACCACGAGGAAATGGCGGGCGTTCGCACAGCTCCGGCCATGAAGCGGAACTGGTATCTCCTTCCACTAACGGCTCATATTGGGAATGGGCCTGCTGTTTTTGATTAGGCCTCACAATATTCCAAATCAGACGGATATTCCCCACACAGATACCTCATGAGAAGAAACATATTCCTACCCCAACAAAGGAGAGGTTAGGTCAAAGCACTGTAGATGTTCGTCGGAAGACTTCCAATAGACCCCTGTAGATTCAAAACATAGACTATACAGGGGTTAAAAACACAAGAGTTGGCATTTAAGTTTGGCCAGGAGAAAAAGAGCCTCATTTGGAGATAAGAAATAGAAAGCAAGGACAGAACGTAGTCCCTTCCCAAGGTCCACAGTCTACAAACGTCCTCCTTTGTACTGACTTGAGTTATGAGGATGGATAAGAAAATGGGAACCCAGGTCCAAGGCCAACACACACAGGGCCCCCATTATGCTCGCATCAAAGAAAGGGCTTGCTCAAGCAACTTGTTAACAAGCATTCTTTCTCTTGTGGCTAATCAGCCAAATAAAACACCTCCTAGCCTATCTATATACAACTTAACCTACGTTTCAATTTTAGCGTTACTTGGTTGTAACTTGTTAATTAAAACCAAAGTCATAAATATTGGCAAAAAACCAACCCTTGCAAAATAAATTTGTTACTTCCTTGTTCTGGGGGACTGACATGAAGAATGAAGGGGGTGGTTCTACAAAAATACTTCTGTAAAACCCGTCTCTGTACGTGTTCGCTGATCAAAGCATCTTAACACAAAGAATTAGCCACTGTAAATAATTCTATTTCTGATGTCATGTTATCACTTGATCTATAAATAAAGACACCAAAGCAGACAGAGCAGAGATGCCTGCCTGGTGATCAGAAAGAAACTTGTGGCTCTCATCACTCTCTCGTGCCGACACCGTCCATCCTTTGGGGACCGCCGGACCTGCTGAAGCTGGTCTCCAGCAGTAAATCCAAGTGTCTACAATATCGGTGATCAGCCAGTATTTTAACTGCCCAACAGAACAAAAATTAACACTCTTCAGATGAAGATAACTGAATTGAAAGGGTCTATAATGTATCATCCACAATGTCCAATATGTAGTAAAAAAAAAAATTACTAGATAGTCATACAAGCCAGGAAAAATGTGATCTGTTTTTGAGAAGGAAAAAAAAAAAAAGCGATGAATAGAAACAGACTCCAAAATGACTCAAATATTGAAATTAGCAAAGAATTTATTTTTTTAATGTTTTACTTTATTTATTTTGAGAGGAGGGGAGGGGTTGAGGGAGAAGGGAAGATTATCTTTAGCAGGCTCCATGGTCACTGTGGAGCTCAAGGTGGGGCTTGATCTCACAACTGTGAGATCAGGACCTGAGCTAAAAACAAGAGTCAGATGCTTAACCAACTGAGTCACCCAGGCACCCCATCAAAGACTTTAAAACTACCAATATAGGGGCACCTGGGTGGCTCAGTTGGTTAAGCCTCCGACTTCAGCTCTGGTCAGATCTCACGTTCGTGGGTTCGAGCCCCGCATCGGGCTCTGTGCTGACAGCGAGCTCAGAGCCTGGAGCCTGCTTCAGATTCTGTGTCTCCCTCTCTCTCTGACTCTCCCCCTCTCATGCTCTGTCTCTCTCTGTATCAAAAATAAATAAAATATTAAAAAATTTAAAAAAAACCTACCAATATAAACATGTTCAAAGATATGTTTAAAGGAGC
>NC_043704.1:13071531-13168972 GCF_006229205.1 Suricata suricatta | reverse complement strand
ACTTGAGAGACTATTGAATGCTGAGAATGAACTGAGGGTTGAAGGGGAAGGGGGGGGAAGAGGTGGTGGTGATGGTGGAGGGCACTTAAGGGGAAGAGCACTGGGTGTTGTATGGAAAACAATTTGACAATAAAATATTATGGGAAAAAAATTGGCAAATGCTAAAAAATAAAAAATAAAGGAGCATGGTGTAAATAACTAAACTGATGGAATATCTCAGTGGAGAAAGAGATACTTTTTAATGTAAATTTTAGAAATGAAAATTATAATATTTGTAATTTTAAATTAACTAAATGGGTTTACAGGAGATCAGAGACAGGGAAAGAAAAGGGTGGTAAACTTGAAGAAAGATCAAAATAAATGATCCAATCTAAAGAACAGGGATTTCTTCTTCTAAACTGAGGGGGGGAAATGAACAGAGCCTCAATGAACTGAGGAACACTAGCAGCTCATCCAATATATGTTTGAGTCCCAGAAAAAGATAAAATGAGAAAGAAAAAAATTATTTGAAGAAATAATGGCTGAGAATTTCCCAAGTTTGGTGAAAAATATTAATTTACAAATCCAGGAAGTTCAGCAAACTCCAAGGAGGTTAAACATGAAAAACATCATAATCAAACTGCTGAAAATCAGAAATAAAAAGAAACACTTGGGAGCACCTGGGTGACTCAGTCAGTTAAGTGCCCGACTCTTGATTTCGGCTCAGGTCATGACCTCGCTGTTGTTGAGATCGAGCCCATGCTCAGTGTGGAGCCTGCTTATGATTCTCTCTCCTTCTTTCCCCTCCTCCCCTCTTCATGTGCTCTCTCTCTTTCCAAATAAATACACTTGAAAAAAAAATAGCCAGGAAGTGTAGCAATCTAGCATACATCAACTGATGGATAATAAGATGTGGCATAACATACACTGGATACAAATTCAGCATCAAGAAGGAACTAAGTTCTGATGCATCATAAAGGAACCTCAAAAGCCTTACACTAAGCAAAAGACAGAAGACCACATGTTGTATAATTCCATGTCTACGAAATGTCTAGAAAAGGCAAACTTACAGACAGAAAGTAAATTTGTGGTTGCCTAGTGACAGTGGGGGGAGTGGAATAGGGAGTCACTGCTAATGAGCACAAGGTTCTAAAATTAGACAGTGGTCAGACGACGGTAGGGAAGGGAAGAGAGAGGCAGACCCAGAGACAGACTCTTAACTACAGAGAACAAACTGGCGGTTACCAGAGGGAAGGTGGGGGTCGGGGGGATGGGGGAAATAGGTGACAGGGATGAAGAAGGGCACTTGTGAGGCGCACTGGGTGTTGTACGGAAGTGCCGAATCACTAACTATACACTTGAAACGAACATTACACTGTGTGTCAACTAAATGGAACTTAAAAACGTAAGGGGCGCCTAAGTGGCTTAATCGGTTGAACGTCCGACTTTGGCTCAGGTCATGATCTCACAGTTCGTGTCAGACTATGGCTCAGGTCACAGTCTCATGGTTTGTGAGTTCAGGCCCCACGTCAGGCTTTGTACTGACAGCTCAGAGCCTGGAGCCTGCTTCAGATTCTTGTCTCCCTCTCTCTCTCTCTGACCCTCCCCTGCTTGTGATCTCTCTCAAAAATAAACAAACATTAAAAATTAAAAAAAAATTTTTTGAAGTAATGGATCCAGTTATTCTGAAAAATAAGTAGAAGTAATATACTATAGAAGGTCCAAACACTGGAAACACAAGCTGGGAGACAATATTTGCAAAACAAATATTGTCTGACAAAGATCTTGTATCTATAATACAGAAAGCAGTAAGCATTAGAAATAAAAACGATCAAATATAGGCAATAAAAAATATCCAAAAGACTTGAATCAACTTGAGAGAGGCAAAAGACTTAAAAAGACAATGACCAAGAAGCACATAAAAAGGTATTCAACACAGTCAGTCATCAGGGACATTAATGAAATAACATCTCACATCCACCAGAACAGCTAAAATTTAAACGGTCGGCAATACTGAGTGTTGGTGAGGTTGTAGAGTGACTAGAGACCCCATATATTTCTGGTGGCAGTTTCTTATAAAGTGAAAATAAACCTCCCTATAACCCAGTAATTCCATTCTCAGGTATTGACCAAGGGAAATGAAAACACATTATCCACACACAAGAAAGACTTACAGAAGGAAGTTTTTAATGGTTTTATTCATAATAGCCCCAAACTGAAAGAGCCTAAATGTTCATCAACAAAAGGACAGATAAACAAGTTATGATCAATTCATATAATGGAATACTGTTCCGTAATGAAAAAGAACGGACATACAACCAACAGAAAAAAAACAAACAAAGCCTCAAAGACATGATTTAAGTGAAAGTCTGCCGACACAAAAAAGTGTATACTGTGTGATTCCATTTAAATGCAGCTTAAGAAGAGACAAAATTAATCAACAGTCCAAGAAATCAGAACAGTGCTTGCCTAGAGGGGGTCAGGACTGACTGCAAGGGAACTTTTTGGGAATGATAGAAATGTTCTATATCTTTCTTGTTTTTAACGTTTATTCATTTTTGAGAGACAGACGGAGTGTGAGCAGGGGAGGGGCAGAGAGAAAGGAAGACACAGAATCTGAAGTAGGCTCCAGGCTCTGAGCTATCAGCACAGAGCCCAGCACGGGGCTCGAACCCATGAACCGCGAGATCATGACCTGAGCCAAAGTCAGACGCTTAACTGACTGAGCGACCTGTCCTATATCGTAACTGGGATAATGGTTATACAGGTATGTGCATTTGTCAAAAGTCATTGAAGTGTACACTTAAGACCTGTGTATTTTACAGTATATAAATTTTACCCACAAAATGTTTTTAGAAGTTTATCTTTCAGATATGCATTAACTACACTAAAGTCCTGCACATTTTATTGCTATTCTACAGATTGGTATTGAATCGTTATCAAAGATTAAATCTTAACTGGTTAACAGTGAAGGTCATCATGGATGTAAGACAATGTCTGAAGTTAAAACAAAAGTCTTACTTCCTTTTATCAAATTCATTTCCCATATATTAATCTAATTATAAATAGTTCCATAAGCAGAAAATATACAGCTGTTTGCATACAATGGTTTTGAACTGTCATGATCTCCTGTCTGGGGCTTAAACTGGAGGGTCAGATGCTGAGAAACATCAAACAAAGTAATACAAATCACAACTATGGAAGAAATGCCTAGGATCCTAATAGAGAATAAAGAGGAGAACTATTTTTAGAAAAGGCCATCGGGGAAAGCCTCTATGAAGAGGTAACACTTGCTAAAATCTTAAAACATTAACATTTAAAAGCTGAGAAAAGTTACTTAGATTAAAGAGAAACAAAAGGGATAGAGCAGGGAGAGGAAGAATTATATACAAAGCCCCTAAGTCCCTTTGGGGCCAGCAAGGAAGAATTAGCTAGTACCAAAAAAAATCAGGTCACTGTAAGTTAGTGGAGCAAGGTGGCTTGGAGTAAGTTTGAAGAATGACAGGTAAGGGCCAGATCACACTGCAGACCAACGGTTTCATCAGATTTGGGTTTCGCTGAGTCATAACAGGAAACCGAAAGAAGGACTTTGAGGAGAAAAGGAGCTGAGGCACCAGGAGCTCAGTCACTCTGGGAAACATGTAGGAGAGGGAAGTGAGGAGAAGGGAGTAGTATATTAAGAATGAGCACCCTGGGGCCTCCTGGGTGGCTCAGTCAGTTAAGCATCCAACTTCACTCAGGTCATGATCTCACAGTTCGTGAGTTCGAGCCCTACATCAGGCTCTGTGCTGACCGCTCAGAGCCTGGAGCCTGCTGTGATTCTGTGTCTTCCTCTCTCTTTGCTCCTCCCCCGCTCTCTCGCTCACATGCGCTCTCTCCCTCTGTCTCAAAAATCAACACCAGGAGCGCCTGGGTGGCTCAGTCAGTTGAGCATCCGACTTTGGCTCAGGTCATGATCTCATGGTTCGTAGGTTCAAGCCCTGTGTCGGGCTCTGTGCTGACCACTAACTCAGAGCCTGGAACCTGCTTCAGATTCTGTGTCTTTCTCTTTCTGCCCCTCCCCTGTTCACGCTCTCTCTCTGTCTCTCAAAAATAAATAAAATGTAAAAAAAAAAGTTTTTTTTAATGAGCACTCTCAAATGAGAAGAGAGTCTATCCTTTCTCTTCCTTTACTCAAAAATAAACAAACATTAAAAAGTTATTATAATTAGGCGCATCTGGGTGGCTCAGTTGACTAAGCATCCGACTTCAGCTCAGGTCATGATCTTGTGGTTCATGGGTTCGAGCCCCACATCGGGCTCTGTGCTGACAGCTCAGAGCCTGGAGCCTGTTTCAGATTCTGTGTGTTCCTTTCTCTCTGCCCCTGCCCTACTTGTGCTCACTCTCTCTCTCTCTCTCAAAAATAAATAAAATATTAAAAAGTTATTATAATTAACACAATGAGATGCTCATTCTCGTCTGTTGAGAAACCTCTTATAAAATGTAATGTCTTAACCATTTTTAATAAACTTAAGATTTTTGAGGTCAAGGAAATTATTGGTATGCTCTCCCACAAAACTGACCCCAGTACCAAGTAAAAAAAAAAAAACAAAAACAAGATTAGGGGCACCTGAGTGGCTCAGTTTATTAAGCATCTGACTCTTCATGAGTTCAAGCCCCAGTGCTGGGCCAGCACAAAGCCCGCTTGGAATTCTCTCTCCCTCACTCTCTGCACCTTCCCTGCTCACACTCGCTCGCTCGCTCTCTCTCAGATATAAATAAATAAACCTAAAAAAAAAACAAGATTAGTGAAATGAACTAATGGATTACCAATCTGATCCATAAGTCTTGTCATACATTAGGTAGCAATTATTCCTATACTAAAACAGGTAACTCTTCATAAAAAAAAAAAAACACAAATCCTTATCTGAAGGCATTTTAAGTGATTCAACGGTGAACATTTCACTTCCAAAAATTCAGCTTAGGAAACCCAAAGACACTTGCAGAAGCAAGAGAAGAAAACAACTACACACTTCAACTACAGACATGGTCTGAGAAATTGCCAGATGCATCAAAGTCCCAAATAACATCTAATTCAGAAATTTCTCCACTAACCAAATTTCCCACTACCACTTCTTTGTTCTCCCATCTCTCTGCTAGCTGTTAAATGCTACTCGTGTTAGGCACTGAGTGTATAAAAATGATTAAGGCAACCAATACAGAAAACAGTCCAGTTAGGAACACTGTCAGAAGAGCAAGTAATTACATTACAGTATGTCCTGAAATAGACATACACTATGAGCTACACTGCAGAAGCTACCACAGAACTATGAAATAAAGTGTTACAGGACAGTACTTGCCAGGAAGAGCTGAGGAAAGTTTGACAGAGGAAGAGCAATCTTAGCTGGGTTTGGAAGCACAAATAAAAGTTTGGCAGATGAAAAAGAAGGAATCCGCAAAATTATGGGCTTGTAAGCAGGGATGGGATGAGATCATCTCTGTGATTTAGAAAGATAATGCTGGCACCAACAGTGTGGACAGAGACTGAAGAGAAAGGTAAAAAGAAGGTGGCCCTCATTCTAGAGAGGGAGAGAGTAAGGATGCACCCTGAAGCCACTCTGGTGCAAGCCGAAGGAAGGGTTTTTATCTGAGGACGACTCATGTGGCATTATCAACAGGCAAGGAGAAGCTAAGACTGACTAGGCCTGGGTGCCCGATGGATGCGGAGACACCATCAGCCAAAACAGGGAAGAGAGAAAGGGAGAGGAGTATCTGGCGTGATGTACTTGACAGGACTAAAGGACATCCAGGTGGAAACTACACGGACAGATGTACAGAAATGGAAAGAGTGGTTTAAGACACAGATGAGAGGCTCACAGCAATGAAGCGGGAACTGAAGGCATGGGCAGTTAAGGATCTCAGGGTGAAGATGTGGAGGAGGGCGGTGGATTGGTTCCATGTTCATCTCTGACTCATGTCCTTTTTCCTTGAATTACTGTGTTCAGGTGTTACGGCAGACCTACAGATATGATGGTATTTAATCGGCACAAAACCTTCTAGAGCATGTACTGAATATTTACAGCACAGCTCCTACAAGCAAGGCACATCGGGAAGATAAAGACGAATAAAACTCAGCCCTCATCATCAGGATTTACAAACCAGCAGAGAAGTCAATTAGCATTTTGTTAAATTAAATTCTGATGTGTATCATTAAAAAATCTATGGGAAAAATCAGAAGATTAACAAAATATAAATGCCATTCAAGGTATTAATGAGGTCTACAGAGCCAGAGCAAAACGAGTTGAGGCAAATGAAACAAACATGAAATGTATGTCTTCCCACCCTTGTTGGTACTCCTAGTAGTTAGTTACAGGATGTAACTACGCTCTTTACAGACCACTCCAGTCCAGCCTCAGAAAACTCCTATTCGTGGACTATTCCTTTGGATCCTCCATGCTCTAAGGAAGTTGCTATTATTATCTCCTATTAGTGAAAAGGCTTAGAGAATGGTTAACCTGCCCAAGGTCACACAACTAGCAAAGAGGAAAGTCAGGATCTCCACTGAAGTTCAAATGTGTCCCCAGTCTGCTTACAAGGCCATTACATGGGGCTGCTGCTCATCATCGGAGACTTTCACAGCATTTCTCTCATTTCAGATTTCATAAAGAAGAAGTGATTGTTCCGCTGCATGTAGTGAAGACAGCGGGAACAAGATAGAAGAGAAATAGACTCAATTTAGAGGAACACTGTGATCATCTGGAAATAGAAGAAAGCAGTCCGATGAGGTCTACAACAACGGTGGTGATTGCTCCTCGCTCCAATCTTGCCAAAGGAGCCTGAAGAATAGCTTTTCTTCTTGGGCTGCTATAAAGCTGGTTTCAAGGCACTCACAGTGTGAATATTTTACAGGCCTTAAAATCCAACAGCATGAATTATTCAGAGATCTAAGTGCTTCTGGGAGAATATTTTACATACTTTATAACAGGGAAGGCTTCTTTGCCTTCTGACTTGTAAATCACATGTAACAAGAATAAAATTTAGTAAGTATCACCAATTTTGTTAAAGATGTACACCTAAAATCAAAGTAAAGGATAGGAGCATTGATTTTTAAAGAGACTTTAATTTTATAACTATATCATCTCCCCTGGTAATATCCTTGTTAACTTTTAATTATTCAAGATGTGGGTTATTTGGTGAATCCTCCCCTCCACTACTTCTCAATGCAGTTGATACACAGACTGAAATATCCAGTTACCTGTATGACATCCCCTGGCTGTCTCAAAGTCACCTCAAAATCAACACGTCATGGGGCGCCTGGGTGGCTCAGTCAGTTAAGCATCTGACTTCAGCTCAGGTCATGATCTCATGATTCGTGGGTTTGAGCCCCACGTCAGGCTCTGTGCTGATAGCTAGCTCAGAGCCTGGAGCCTGTCTTCAGATTCTGTATCTCCCTCTTTCTCTGATCCGCCCCTGCTCCCACTGTTTCTTTGTCTCTCAAAAATAAAAAAACATTAAAAAATTTTTTAAAAATCACATCAGGACCCAGACCCGTGGTCTCCTCCTCCAAACCTGATCCCTTTCTGAGACTGCCTACAATGAACGAATGACCATCCCATCCGTCCAGTTTCACAAGCCAGAAACCCAGGGGTCATCCTCCTGCTTCGTTCTTCCCTTTCACATCCGATCCCCACCTGCCGATGCCCCCTTACTTCAGTCCGCCTCCAGCACCGTGTCACCCAAGCACTCCCGCCTCGCCTGCTCCACTTCCACGGCCTCCCAACTCACCTGGCCACGTCCACACCTGCGCTCATCCACACGTCCTCCAGACTGCACCTGGAATGACTGTTTTTGAAAAGACACAATTCTGGTATTTCCTTCCTGCTTAAGACCTTTAAGTTGCCTCCCATTTATTATAAGACAAAGACTCTATAGTATGGCCGAGGCTCCAGTTTCCTCTCACGCTTCTGGCTCTTTACAGCCATCCTAGCTTCTCTTTTAGTACCCCACACTTGCTAAATCACCCCACCTGAGCCCCACACACCCTGTCTGATACCTCTCTGTTCCCAGCTCACCTAGTTAACTCCTACTCACACCGCAGATGTCAGCTTAGTTATCACTTTTTCACTCAAATATCAGCTTTCACTTCCTCCTTCAATGTTTATTTACAGTGTCCACCAGGAATCGGACAGTTAATATACATCAATGAACAAATAAAATGCATTAGCTATGTGGAGCCCGGTATGTGTGTAGAAAACAATAAACATCATTTCATAAAGTGTAGTTATTTATTCTGAGAGTGAGAGAGAGTGAGTGGGGGAGGGGCAGAGAGAGAGAGAGAGGGAGGGAAAGAGAGAATCCCAAGCAGGTTTTATGCTGTCAGCACAGAACCCCACACAGGACTTGATCTCACAGACAGTGAGATCATGACATGAGCCAAAATTAAGTTGGACGCTCAACCAACTGCCACACAGGTGGCCCTAAACGTAATTTTTAAGTTATATACCATGCTAGGAAGTAGTAAGTGCCATGGGGGGAACAAATGAGCAGAGTAAGGAGCATTGGGAGTGCAGGCAACACTGGGGCCAGCGGATATGTCACAGTGGTCAGGGCAGGCTCCACTGAGAAGGTGCCAGCTGAGCAAAGCCTTGAAGGCAGGGAGAGAGCCCTGGGGATGTCTATCAGAGAGAACAGCAACAGGGCAAAGCCGCTGCGGCAGCATCTGGGTATTCAAATAGCACCACAGGGCCAGGGTGGCTGGGCAGAATGAGGGAGAGGGGAAAGCAGGGGGAAACAAGATCAGAGAGGTAACAGAGGCAAGGAAGGATAATTACAAAGCGTCACAGTCCACTATGAGAACTCTGCTTTTTACTGGTTGAAATAGCCCTAAGAGAGTGGTGAGCAGAGTGACTTAACATTTTTAAAAAATCCCTTAGGGCCACCTGGGTGGTTCAGTCTGTTAAGTATCTGACTTTGGCTCAGGTTATGATCTCCTAGTTCATGAGTTCGAGCCCTGCATCGGGCTCTGTGCTGACAGCTGGGAATCTGGAGCCTGTGTCAGATTCTGTGTCTCCCTTTCTCTCTAGCCCTCCCGTGCTCATGCTCTGTTTCTCTCTGTCTCAAAAATAAATAATAATAATAAAAGGATCCCTTTGACTGTTATGAGACAACAGACTGGAAGGAGTAAGAGTGGAAAGAGACCAGTTCATAGATGATACTGATTTTCGTGACTTCCAACCTCCATGACCAAATCTAATAATTCCCCTAGTCTTGCACTGTTAATCTCATTATTTGATAAATATTTACCTTCCCCTGTAGAGAGTAAGCTCCATGAGGACAGTCTAAGTCCACCTTGGCTCACTGTAGCACACTCCCAGAGCCTAGCACAGTGCCTGAAATATACTAGGCACTCAAACACTTGTTGAATAACGGATTCTATTTTAGCTTTCAGAATGTGAAATACATACATGTCTCATTACCCTGTCACAAAAAGAAACAGAGGCAGCACTATATCTAGATTTATTTACACTAATGGTAACAAGGGCACCTGGGTGGCTCAGTCAGTTAAGCGTCTGACTTCAGCTCAGGTCATGATCTCACGGTCTGTGGGTTTGAGCCCCGCATCAGGCTCTGTGCTGACAGCTAGCTCAGAGCATAGAGCCTGTCTTCGAATTCTGTATCTCCCTCTCTCTGCCACTCCCCTGCTCACACTGTCTCTCTCTGTCTCTCAAAAATAAATTAAAAACATAAAAATAAACTAAAAATAAGTAAAAAACTGATGGTAGTAAAAAAACATCATTTGGGTGAGGAAAATAAATTCTGCTGGGAACAATACTGTCAAACATGTTATTTCTCAAAATCCTCCTCCTTGCCTCCCCAAGTCCATATTCTGGCAGAATTTTCCCTCTAAAATCCAGACTGAATCATGCCATTCATTCAAAGACGTCTAATAGCTGGTGAGATCAATTCCAAAAGGTACAGGGTACTTGCACCGTCTCCCTAACAGGGCTTTCTCATCTCCTGCCATCTTGTGCCTCCAGCCACAAAGAAAAGGAAAGGGGAAGGCAGCCAATCGTTGTTGAATACCTACTGTTAGGCAAGCTCCTAAATTACATATATATACATTTACTTATAGTTATTTATAGACACAAATATATCCAAATATCTCACATGTCTGACACAGATTATGTATGACTATATTAGATATATAATCTATCATATATGCTATATATGATATAGAAATATACATATCTATAATATACACATGGGTTTAATATCTACCTATAATATTAAATACACACACACACCCTTGGAATGCCCCTCTCATCTCCCGTCTACAGACAAACTTCCAAATCAACCTTCAGGATACACATCAAACATTTCCCTCTCGAAGCAGAATTAGCATAAGTGCTTTCATGAGCAGTTTTTGCCTTGCTTTAATAATAGCACTTCATGTTGCAGAGCACTTACTTTGTACGTAGGCTTAACAAATGATGTCTAGGGGAAAAAAAGAACACGAGTAGCCTGCCTCCAGTACTGGCTCTGACATTCTTCAGCATGTGACGCTGGCCCGCGGGACAGTGGATGCAGTCAGCGGTTCCCAAATACAGGTCTGTGAAGCAGGGCCAACCTGACTTCACAGTAACTTGGGGAGTTAAAAAAAAAAAAAGGTAAAAGGGACCCATTCCTCCAAAAATGCAAAGTCAATGCCAAGTTACCTGTTTTTTAAAATTCCCCAGGTAAACCACGGGAAACACTAAATTCACTCAAGGGTCCCTTCCACTGCTAAGATCCTAAGCGTCATGGGCTCCACTGCACTGAGGCAGTCTCCAAGAGCGGTATGAGCTAGAAACCTGAGGATTTCATCACTAATTTCAAAGATGTCAAAACATACAATTATTAACAAACCAAGTGTAATGTGTAAATCTTTACTGATTCTAGCTTCAAAAACAGCTTTTTAAAAAAAATTTTTAAGGCAGTCTTGGCCACATGGGGAAATGTGAATATAGGTCAGACATCAAAAGATATTACAGAATTATTTTCCTGGGCATGATAACGGTAGAACTATGGTTATGTAAAGAGAATGATCTTATTTTTAGGAGACACATGCTTACATATTTAGGGGTAAAGTGTCAGTGTCAGCAACATCCTATCACATGGTTAGGCAAAGAAAAAAATAAAGCAAATATGGCAAAATGTTAAAATACTGAATCTACTGTTTACAATTTTCTGTAATAAAAAAGTTGCGGGGTGCCTGGCTGGCTTAGTTGATAGAGCATGCAACCCTTGATCTGAGGGTTGTGAGTTCGAGCCCCACATTGGGAGTGGAGATTACTTAAAAACAAAATCTTAAAAGACGTAAAAAAAAACAAAACCAAAAAAATCCTGAAAGGCTTACTCATAAATTGCCACCTAAACTCAGATAACAGCTGCATAACCCACAAGCTACCCCAGCCATGGCAAAACTCCACTCACTCTCGGAGGCCATCTTTACCTAGACTCCCTGGCAAAGTCGACTTAGGCATCTTTAAGTCTCTGGGATTGCTCAGTAAACGCCCTACTCCCTGTGTCAGAGAATTCCCCGTGTCACAGCTTCCAACGCACCCAGAGGAAAGCAAAGGCATTCAATGAGTTCAGAAAAGGGCTATAGTAAGTATATCCCTAAAAGGTTCTAAGGAGGTGGATACCTCGGAGCACCAGTTACTACCTTCCAGGCTTTGAGGGCCCCTGGGTGATTCGGCTGGAAGTGCATGTAATTCTTGATCTTGGGATTGTGAGTTCAAGCCCCACAATGGGTGCAGAGCTTACTTCAAATTAATTAATTATTTTTAAAAAGG
Source organism: Suricata suricatta (assembly GCF_006229205.1). NCBI lineage: Eukaryota > Metazoa > Chordata > Mammalia > Carnivora > Herpestidae > Suricata > Suricata suricatta. The sequence continues at coordinate 13,157,180 of NC_043704.1, read as the reverse complement.
GGGGAGGGGCGCCTGGGTGACTCAGTCGGTTAAGTGCTGGCTTCGGGTCAGGTCATGATCTCACGTTTCGTGGGTTCGAGCCCCGCATCGGGCTCTGTACTGACAGCTAGCTCAGAGCCTGGAGCCTGCTTCAGATTCTGTGTCTCCCTTGTGGGAAGCAGCAGCGAGGAGCCAGTAAGGAGAGCGTGATCGAGCAAAGCTCTCGTGCCCTTGCAACCCTTGCGGCTGGTCCAGTTCCTCAGAGGTTAATTCACTTGAGTTAAGATGTTATTGCACCAATGTCCTTCAAGCTTCTTGAGTTAAGATGTTATTGTACAAACGTCCTCCACGCTTTGGCACTCTTATAATAACAATAAGAAGAGATGTAAAGTTCCCAGGAAAATGTTGTAACAATAACTGTGAGAACAGAAAAGGTTTTGTCTAGAACAAACCTTCTCTTAGTTGTGGCTGTTTGTATAAAACTGCTTGCATGTGAGAAATAAAGTGGCAATATGGGCATCACTCATGTCCCTCCCGTTCCCATCCTTTGATTCTCTCTTCTTTTCCTCATTCCCTTACCCTCGCGTCCCCGCTTCTGTGCGCCCGCGTGCGCACTACACTCCCTCTCTCTCTGACCCTCCCCTGTTCACACTGTCTCTGTCTCTCAAAAATAAATAAAAGACAAAAAAAAAAGTACAGGCTTTGGAATGAACACTGGCTTAGGCCCAATCCCACGTCCAGCCTCTTCCCAGCTGTGCCTCCCTGGCCAGGTTCCTGTATCCATTCTACTCTTCAGGGAACAGCTGCATTGTACCAGTGCTATTTGGCCTTCAAACCTGCCCAGGCCATGGTTTTCTGATACGTAAACCGGGGAGATGAGAGCATGTCCCTGAGAAAGTGAGAATTAATCACAGCTCCTGTGATTACTTCGACAACTCCTTACCAGAAAGAGGGCTCACATGCATACGATTACCCTGTAACACACACTCAGTTCCTGGCCATGCTGCTACGACTCTTGGGTCCAGAAAAGCTATTACTCCTTCTTGGTGGAGACAGCTGACCGCACACGAGCATCTCATTGTGCTCACTCTCCAGCTTCACTAAAACTACGATAAAAAGAGCTCTTCAAAAGTCTTAAACTCCTAATGATAAGGAGAAAGGAAGAGGAAACAACAGCAATGAAGTCCTGGAATCTGGAAAGCTGCTGGGCAATGGTAAGGGACAGCACACCCAGGAAGGCACGGTTCCCAGGCCAGCCGTGGGGAAAGCTGTGAACCAACCCAGGAGAGATGTGGGGGAAGCAGTTAGAAAGTGAGGTCCTTGGGGCGCCTGGGTGGCTCAGTCAGTTAAGCGTCCGGCTTCGGCTCAGGTCAGATCTCACAGTTCGTGGGTTCGAGCCCCGCGTCGGGCTCTGTGCTGACAGCTAGCTCAGAGCCTGGAGCCTGTTTCGGATTCTGTGTCTCCCTCTCTCTCTGACCCTCCCCTGCTCACACTGTCTCTCTCTGTCTCTCAAAAAGAAATAATAAAAAAGCATTAAAAAAAAAAAAAAAAGAAAGTGAGGTCCCCAGATCCTGTCATTTCTTTCTTCAAGGTGCTGCCAAATGCTTCTTCCATATCCTGGCAGAAGCCTAAGGTGTTTCCTCCCCCCATTCCTTGTGCTCTGGGCTGGGGCATAACGGCCTGAGAGAAGCACCAAAAACTGGGCAGGAGGGGCTATGATTCCTCTGCTCTGCAGCCAGAGCTCCGCCCTCCAACAGGAAGCTGCAGAACTGTGCAGAGAAAGAAAAGGTAAAACACGATCATTATAACCTCAGAGATGAGAGAACACATTGCGTCTATTAAATAAGAATAGGATGTTATCATGAGAAACATTCAGAGAGTAAAAAATAGCCTTTGGAAATAAAAAACATGATCATGGAAAACTTTTAAAACATTTTTTATTTGTTTCTGAGAGAGAGAGAATGCACAAGCAGGCAAGGGGCAGCAGGGGGAGGGGGACAGAAAATCCAAAGTAGGCTCTGCGCTGACAACAGTGAGCCTGATGTGAGACTCAAACTCACAAACCGTGAGATCATGACTTGAACCAAAGTTGGATGCTCAACCGACTAAGCCACCCAGGCACCTCTGGAAAATGTTGTTTGTTTGTTTGTTTTTTTAATCCAAACAGAAAGGTTGGGGAATCAATGTTAAGAAAATCTAAGGAATACTTGCTGTGTGCCAACCCCATTGAGCTTTAAACCTCCCTAGGCTATGGTTTTCCGGTACATACACTGGGCGGACAGTAGTAAGCGGCAGATGGAAAACAGGTAAGAAAATTAAAAGGTCTTTATAACATCCACATTTATATAACAGGTGCTTCAGAAGAAAGACTGTAGAGCAAATAGAAGGGAGAAAATAACAAAATATAGCATGAAAATTTCCCCAGAATAGAGGTTACTGTATATCCAGATTTAAAGGGCCCATCAAATACTCAACTTGATGGATGCAAACAAACCCATACTGAGACACATCATTTTAGGGGCGCCTGGGTGGCTCAGTCAGTTGGGCATCCAACTTCAGCTCATGTCATGATCTCATGGTGAGTTCAAGCCCCACCAGCTCGGAACCTGGAGCCTGCTTCAGATTCTGTGTCCCCCTCTCTCTCTGCCCCTCCCCTGCTCATGCTGTTTCTTTATCTCAAAAATATACAAACATTTAAAAAAATCTTTTTAGAAAGATACATCATTTTAAATTCCAAAACAATGTGGTAAATATATAGATTCTATAAGTTTGCAGAGAGGAAAAAAAAGTGTCAAACACTAATTATCATGAATCAAAATGCTTGGAACTCTCAACAGCAATACTGGAAGCAGACAGAACTTCAAAGTTCTGAAGGAAAACTATTTTCAACTGAAATTCTACTACCCGACAAATTACCAGTCAAGTAGGAGGATAGAATCAAAACATAGACAAGCAACGTCTCCAAAAAATGTAACTCTTCTTGTCAAGAAGCTACCAGAGTGTGAGTGCCATTAGAGAGAATAAATCAATAAAAGAATACAGGACCCAAACTTTCAGTTATAAAGTAAGTCAGGAGATGGACAGGACAGCAGAGGGAATAGAGCTGATGGTACTACAAGTCTGTACGGTGACAGATGGTAACTACACTGACCGTGGTGAGCGCTACGTACAGAATTGCTAAACCACTAGGTTGTGCCCCTGAAACTAATGTAACTTGTTTCTTCTTTTTTAGCTTTTTTTTTATGTCTTTATTTTATTTTGAGAGACAGAGAGACAGAGAGTGAACAGGGGAGGGGCAGAGAGGGAGACGCAGAATCTGAAGCAGGCTCCAGGCTCCGAGCTATCAGCACAGAGCCTGACGTGGGGCTCGAACCCACGGACTGTGAGATCATGACCTGAGCCGAAGTCAGCCATTTAGCCGACTGAGCCATCCAGGCGCCCTGAAACTAATGTAACTTGTATGTCCATTATACTTCAATAATAAAAATATTTTTTAATGTTTACTTATTTATTTTGAGAGAGAGAGCAGGAAGGGGCGGGGGGAGGGGGAGAGAGAATCCCTAGGAGGCTCCACACTGTCCGCAGGGAGTCTCATGTGGGGCTTAATCTCATGAACTGTGAGATCATGACCTGAGCCACAATCAAGAGTCAGATGATGGGAAAAAAAAAAAAAGTCAGATGCCTACCCTACTGAGTCACGCAGGTGTCCCTAAAAATAATTTTTAAAAGAGAGAGAATCCAGGATACAGGAAAGATCTAACCCAGGAGAGCTAGAGAGAGCCCAGCTGTGCCCCAGACACTGCTACGCAGGCCAGACTGAAGCAGTGTAACCTGAGACAGCCGTGTCCCCGGTGCTCCCCCAGCTCTTTAACCTGGCCCAGATTCCTATCTGGACCCAGCTGGGCTTGGTTTGATCTCGGCCTTACAGTGACACAGGTCCTGTGACACAGGTCCTGCTCCCCTTCCAAGCCCCCCTGCAGCCGCACCAGCAGAGGCCATTCACGCCCCTGGCAGAAAGGCTCTTCTTCGAGGCACCCTGGGAACTGCAAGCTGAAAAAGCAGAAAAGACAGAGCAGCCCATTCACCCTGGCTGCGTTTCTGCTGTCCTTCCAGGGCACGTCCTTCCAGCACAGACATACCCCGGAGATACATTACACATGTGGTCCCGGCTCCCGCAAGGAAGTGAAAATACCAATAAAATGAGTCAAATGAATGTTTTTGTTTCCCAAGTGCATATGAAAGTTACGTTTGACTACACCGTAGTCCACTAGGTGTGTGATGGCATGTGTAAAAAAACAATGTGCACACTTTAATTTGAAAATACTTCATTGCTAAAGATGGTAACCATCATCGGAGCTTTCAGCAAGTCGTGATCAAATCGCAGATCACCGTGACCAATATAATAACAAAAACATCTGAAATATTACGAGAATTACCAAAATGTGACAGAGGCATGAAAGGAACAAATGCCGTTGGAAAAATGGTGCTGACAGACTTGCGCCACACAGGGTTGCCACAAACTTGCATTTTGTTTAAAAAAAAAAAGAAAAAAAATCAGTATATGTAAAGTGCAATAAAACAAGGGTGCCCTCCAGCCTTCCAGATGTCCTTCCTGTGGTGAACCGCATTTCCTAGGACTCACTCATGACACCACTCACGAACTTCCAGCCCAAGCCCCCCTGTAAGCAGTCAGGGAAGCCTAAGCCATTCTCTTCTGCTCCTCTTTTCCCAAAAAGCTTCATCTAATAGTGACCATATCATCTGTAAGGGTGCAGGTCTGATTCAAGTTTCCCCTCTGACCTTGAAGGCCAGCTAACACCATTAACATTTCTGGGGGCGGGCCTAAAGGTGGAGGTTAAGACTAGTCACGCCCTATCTGAGAGTCCTAGTCACGCCCCACATGAGGGTCCCGGGTCCACTCTGTAATTGGCTAAAGTTAGTGTCAATGATGTGATGCTATAATGATTGGGCCCCTGTACCTGTGTCACAATTTCCTGTAACTCCCCCTTCCCAAACTCAGAAAAGGCCCTGCCCCCCCATTCTCGGGGCTCGCTCCCAGTGGATCCAGTGTGTTGTTGGAGTCTGTGAGCCCGAGTTTAGGCTGGCCGGGCCTAAATTCGTAATAAAGCCCTTTGCTTTTGCATGCGTGATTCAGCCTCCCTGGCGGTCTCTGGTTTTTGGGGGGCAATATTAAAATCTGGGTACAACACATCCTTGCCTTACACATTCAGATTTATGCTTACAATTATTAAACAAAATTTTAGTCTCAAACTTAGAAAGCTCTAGTGTTTTCTAAAAAGCCTGCCTGGAATTCATCTGCACTCTGGGGGAAAGAACTTCATTATCATAGTTTATTTAATGAAAAATCCACTGTTAATAAAGACACAGCTTATAGCCCTATAAGATTTAACTGCAGAAATTAATAAGGTGTTACGATTTTTAGAGCCTTGTAGGAAAGAGTAATCCCAAAGGCATTACGATTTTGTTGCTGTGTAGAACATTAACCGAGCATATCTAACTTGGCAATTTGTTCAGACATTCCTTTCCCTGTGGACTACATATACTCTTTAAATCCTCTTAAAACCAGCTCTTTGTGGCACTCTCCATAACTGTTAAATAAAACTTCAAAGTATTGCTCACTATTTGCACTAGAATTTTGTTTCAACAGTATTCAATCAAAATCAAAAATATTGTTTAGGATGGGTGTCTGTGTGTCTGTGGTGTGTGTGCATTTATGTTCATGTGTATATCTGTGTATATATTCATAAAGCTTCTTTAAAATTGTTTAAATGTTTATTTTTATTTTTATTTTTGAGAGAGAGAGAGACAAAGCAGGAGTAGAGGAAGGGCAAGAGAGAGGGACACACAGAATCTGAAACAGGCTCCGAGCTCTGAGCTGTCACCACAGAGCCAGATGCAGGGATCAAACTCAGGAACAGTGAGATCATGACCGGAGCCACAGTCAGACGCTCAACTGATTGAAGCCACACTAGTGCGCTACGTGTAAAGCTTGTTTTAAAAAGCAAGAAAAAGATTAACAAGTCAGAATGGAGGCTACCTCTGGAAGAAGGATGTAAATGTTTTGTTTCTTAATCTGATAGTGGATACAATGATCACAGCATTCATACTCTTTAAAAAATGTATGTACATATATAATATGATATATATATAAATCACATATATGTCATAAATATACAAATATATATGCACATATATATGTATGTTCTACATACCTTTTTATACCTGGGATATATTTTGCAACAAAAGGAACTTATTTAAAAAGAGAAGAAGAATTTGTTGTGATTGGGTATTCAAGGGGCTTACCACAGGATGGACTGTACATAAAATATGTCTGTTCACATTTTCAAGTCGGTTAAGCCTCCGACTTCAGCTCAGGTCAGATCTCACGGTTCGTGGGTTCGAGCCCCGCGTCGGGCTCTGTGCTGACAGCTAGCTCAGAGCCTGGAGCCTGCTTCCGCTTCTGTGTCTCCTTCTCTCTCTGCCCCTCCCCCTCTCATGCTCTGTCTCTCTCTGTATCACAAATAAAATAAAACATTAAAAATTAAAGAAAAATTATCTATCTGAAACTTATCCTACAATGGCAGAAGAATTTTCATGCAGCAAGGCTTTTAATGGCTAAAATCTAGAAACAGCCAAAATGTCCATGATACAAGACGAATAAAATATATCAGAATACATCTAAACAATGACATACTATGCAGCATTTTATTTTATTTTATTTTACTTTTCGTCGGTTAAGCATCTGACTTTTTTTTTAATGTTTACTTTTGAGAGAGAGACAGAGTGAAGTGGGGAAAGGGCAGAGAGACAAAGGGAGACACAGAAGCTGAAACAGGCTCCAGGCTCTGAGGTGTCAGCACAGAGCCCAAAATGGGGCTCGAACTCATGGACCGTGAGATCATGACCCAAGCTGAAGTTGGAATTCAACCTATTGAGCCATCCTGATGCCCCCATGCACATTTAAAGAATGTGGTGGGCGTGTGTCTGGATGGCCCAGTAAGTTAAGCATTGGAGTCCCGACTTTGGCTCAGGTCATGATCTCATGGTTCGTGAGTCTGAGCCCTGCATCCGACTCTGCAGTGAGAGTGCAGAGCCTGCTTGGGATTCTCTCTCTGCCCCTTCCGCACTTGTGCTCATGTGCTCTCTCTCTCAAAATATATAAATTTAAAAAAAGAGCCAAGATCAAAAAAACAATAATAATAAATAAAAATGAGGTAGGTCCACAAATACAGATAGAGAAATGTGTCCTGATATTATAAGTCAGTTGCCCAATAGTTAGGAGATGATCCCCTCCTAGGTAATGGAACTGAAGATATAAATGATGACAAGTGAACAAGGATTTCCAACTTTTGATATTCTTCTGTCATGTCAAAAATTTTTTTCTACGATCTGTATTACCATTATCACTTTAAAAGTAGCAAATAAGGATAAACTAACTAGATAGCTTCTTTACCCTGGACTCCAGAAGTGAACTCAGAAAAGACCAGCCAGTTAAGGCTGCTGTAATCCTAGTGGGCAGAGAATAGGGTGGGGATGGGGGGTGGGGAGCGGAAGGTGTGTCTCCGGAAGAGGAAAATCCATCCTCCGGCTGCTCCCATTAAACCTGCTTTTCCTGCAGCATCAATAGTCAAGATAACTTTCGATTTTAGTTTTAAGAACGAAGTCCGGCAACGCCATTATCGGTAAGAAGGTTTAACTGTTGTTTCGCGTTTGAAACCGAAGCCAATTTGAAACCCGACAAATAAGAGACTAAAGATGAAAAGGAAAGTGGGACAAGCCCAGGAGTAACAGCCTTGGGGATTGTTAAGAAAGGGGATTTTACGGTGAAGATAGATGAAGAGTTTGAGGGACGAGATGGGACACTACGAGAAGAGAAATTGATGTCTTTGAGAGGCATAATGGTGACTACACGTTTACTCCCATCGGAGGCTTCACTCCCGCCCACGCGTACACGCTCACAGGGCTCTGACAGCAGCAAGGGAGCGAGCAGTCGATCTTAAGATTGCTTTGACTTTAAAAAGGTCATATATTTACATTTCAGATTAAGCACCTTCCAGCGATTAAGTCGGAACCCAATCAATTTGGTGAAAACCAAAATAGTCTTCCCCAGCACAACTACCATTGCTACGGTGGCGATTCTCTACTGCTACTTATCTAAAAGGTCGTTCAACACTTTATGATTAATCCTCAAAAGAATGCCGAGCCTCTTAACATTTCCTCTTCCCACCTCGGTACCTGACTCTCCTAAGGCCAGAGTCGGGAAACTCCACACGACACTAACCATATATTCTCAGCAATGGTTCAGAGCACACGAGAGGGGCGACAGAATACCCGAGTCGTCCCCAGACTCGGTGCGAGCCGTCCACCGCCTCTCTCCCCTGCCCGTCGCCCTGGGAAGCCGAGAGGCTCGGGATGGGAATGTTCCAGACATCCCGGACAAGCAACTGACCGCCAGGTAACACGGCAGTGCGGCCCTCTCCGGTCAAGTGCGAGTCCCCGCGTGTCACCATCACAGTCGGCAGAGGCCCCCGGTCCGCAGGCTGCCCGGGCGCTCCTCGGGCCCGTTCCGCTGGGCGGCGCCGGGCGCAGGAGAGGACGGGCTGGGAGCCGCCGCACCGCGCAGGCCGGGTCGGCGGGAGGCGCCTCCCCACCAGCGGACTGGGGGCACGAGCCCCCGCGCGCCGCGAGATCGGCCAGCCACACTCACCTGGCTCCCCTGACACCTACGCCGACGCCAAGTGCTCACGTACAGAAAGAGGCGGCTGTGCCGGCACCCGGCCAGCGTCCACGGCTCCACCTCGGTCCCGGGGAGCCGGGAACGGACGGCTGGCGCTAGGCTAGGGGCGCCGGCGGGGCGCGGCGCCGTGCGCACTGCAGTGACCAATCGGCTCGCAGCAAGTGGCCAGACGGGGGCGGGGCGGGGCTCGAGGGGCGGGGCATAGGCGCCACGGGGCGGAGCGATGGTACCGGGCCTCTGCGGCCCCCCGGGAGCTGTCGGCAGACTGCACACCTTCGAGTTCTCGGCCGCTTGAACCTGACCTGGCCCGGCTGTGTCCCGGACGGCGGCTGGGGCCCGGCTCCTACTGCTGCGTTTCTGCTAGCGACTTGAAGCGCAGCATCCATGAGATCAAGCGCGAGGAGAGCCCGAGACCCAGAGGGCAGGGTCTCTGCCTGTAGGCCCAGTGGCGTTGGCCGCGGGAGCTGCACAGGGTAGGGCACGTGCTCTAGAAAAGGGTTCTCAGGAACTGAAGGTCTGTAGCGATGCCCATTTCTAATTCCCACCGCTCAGAAACGGAGGCACAGAAAAGCCAAGTTAGTCGTCCAAGGCCACCAACTAGTACTGTTACACAAGGTAATCGGCACAATACTGCCAGTCTTCTAATTCTGTCCTGATGCATTTCCAGGGAATCCACCCAGAATTTTGGCTTCGTTATAGTCAGGTGTCTTCCAACTGTCACCTTTAAAGACATTACATCTTGTGCTGCCTGGCTGGCTTAGTCGGTAGAACATGCAACTCTTTTTTTTTTTTTTAATTTTAATGTTTTTTATTTATTTTTGAGAGACAGAGATAGCGTGACCAGGGGAGGGTCAGAGAGAGAGAGGGAGACACAGAATCTGAAGCAGGCTCCAGGCTCTGAGCTAGCTGTCGGCACAGAGCCCGATGGGGGGCTCGAACCCACGAACCGTGAGATCATGACCTGAGCCAAAGCCCGACGCTTAACCGACTGAGCCACTCAGGCACCCCAGAACATGCAACTCTTGATCTTCAGGTTGTGAATTCAAACCGTACCTTGGGTGTAGAGCTTACTTAATAAATAAATAAAAATAAATATACTGCATCTTGAATTTTTAGCATGACTTCAATAGCTTTTGAGAGCCCCATCTAAATTTCCTACAGAATACAAAATGCCATTTAGTTGTGTGAGGAAAAGATACTGGATTTGCAGCAATTATCAATGGAAATCTTAAAACGTTTTTACTTGTGGTATGATGAAATAAAAGGTTTTGGGTCCCTACTTATCACAGAATGCCATCCTTTTCTATTCCTGTTACTCCTATAGATTTTACACATGAAGGAGGAACAATCCCTGCTTCGTGTTACTTTCCCACTATCCCCCAGGTCCCATTTTCATGGACACTACTTTTCTTTTATATTTGTCACTTGGCAAGTAATACATTTATAGTTACATTACCCATCATTCTGATATATGTACTGGGGACTAGTACTCAAAAAATATTTGTTGAGGGGCACCTCTGTGGCTCAGTCAGTTAGGCATCAGACTTCGCTGAGGTCATGATCTCACTGTAGGTTGGAGCCCTGCGATGGGGCTCTGTGATGATAGCTCAGAGCCACGAGCCTGCTTCAGATTCTTTGTCTCCCTCTCTCTCTCTCTGCCTCGCCTCTGTTCATGCTCGCTCTCTCTCTCTCTCTCTCTCTCTCTCTCAAAAAGAAATAAGCATTAAAAAGATTTTTAGAGAGGTGCCTGGGTGGCTCAGTTAAGTGTCCAACTTCGGCTTAGGTCATGCTCTCAGGTTCATGCGTTTGAGCCCCACATCGGGCTCTGTGCTGACAGCTCAAAGCCTGGAGCCTGCTTCAGATTCTGTGTCTTCCTCTCTCTGCCCCTCCCCTACTTGTGTTCTATCTCTCTGTCTCTCAAAAATGAATAAACATTGAAAAACTTTTTAATAAAAAGTAATAAAAAATTTAAAAACAAACGTTTGCTGAATAATTTACTTTTGAAATATATGCAGCCTTAAAACCAGTTAGGTTATATAACTTAACATAAAACTTACTAACTTATGAAAGTTGACTTTTTAAAAATAAGGCTTTAAATCTTGCTTCTTTTTTGATTATTGTGTTAGGATTAGGTTTGGCTGAAAGAAGCATGAGAAAACAACCACAAAATAACAGTGGCTTAAACAAAAATTGACATTTCTCTCTTATGTTTAAGAAGTCCAAAGTTAGTCTAGAGCTGGTCTGACACTTCCTGGAGACAGATGTAGCCTCATTGTTCCACCAGGAGAGTCACATATGTATTTATTTATGCTTTTGAATATATGGGCATTTGGAAGATCCCCGATTCCATTCCCAGCATCGCCTCATAATCTAAGAGAGCAGCTGTAGCTCCAGCCATTATGCTTACATTCCAACCAGCAGAAGAGAAGACAAAGAAGGGAACACACTCTCTTTAGAAACCTTTCCCAAAGTTCACATATACCATTTCTGTGTTCACCCTGTGGACAAAAACTTAGTCACTTAGCTACGTGACATGCCAAGAATGGCTGGAAAATGGGGTTTCAATACTGAGGAAGAATGGATATTGGGGGACAGGTAGGAGTTTTTTTCATAGTCTTAAGGCTTACCACTTTTTAAAGTATTAAGTATTTTAAGATTTCCCGAGAATTTTTAAAAGCTTTTTTACAGAATATAGTCAAATTCTTATCTCCATGTTTGAAGAAACCTGTTACTTTTGACCTGCCCTTAGGATGTGTATACTTTTTCATTTGCTATCCCAGAAATGAGTGGGGACTTACATTAATGCAACTAGTTTCTCTCTCATTCTGTAAAACTCTACTTTACAAAGAGAGTCGCATATATATATATATATGCTTTCAAAAATATGGGCATTTGAAATTTATTGGGATGAAGTTACTGATCACATTTCAATGTCAACCTTTCTTTTTTTTTTTTGATGTTTTTTATTTATTTTTGAAAGACAGAGAGAGACAGTGTGAGCAGCGGAGGGTCAGAGAGAGAGGGAGACACAGAATCCGAAGCAGGCTCCAGGCTCTGAGCTGTCAGCACAGAGCCCGATGCCAGGCTCCAACCCACGAACCGTGAGATCATGACCTGAGCTGAAGCCGGACGCTCAATCAACTGAGCCACCCAGGCGCCCCTCAATGTCAACCTTTCAAATGTACTGATTTGAGTCTTTTGTAAAGTTGTAAATCAGCTTAAAGAAAACTTCACACCTGCTCTGATTCAAATGGTATTCCATCATATAGCAACCTAAGTATACGTATGTTTTCTTACATTCCTATTACCTAAGAACCTCAGAGAGGCCCTCCTAGATTCTGGGGTCTTTGTGACATCAGGCCCTTTTCAGGTTTGGGCCAGGACAGGTTCTAAAAGGCTGTTTCACTTAAAAGTGGACAGATAGAATCTGGTCCAGGTGGTTCAAGCCTACTAAGAAAAAGGAACGATTCAAGCTGTCCTTTACACTAGGTAGGTCCCGTGAATTCTGGTTTGTTCGTTTTATCTCAAGGCCGTTTCATGAACTTATTCTAATGGAGTGGCATTCACTTCCCATCTTTTGAAAGTATACGCTAGATGTGTATTTCAGGAACTGAAAGACTAAAGCATAATATGTAAACATATATACTTCCTAAAATATTGTCTCTTCCTCCATGAGGTTGTGTAACAAAAAGACTTCACGTAAGTCAGTAGAACTGTTGTATTTGGCTAAAAGTATCTTGAGGCTAAGATCACACTCCTGTGGATCTGAAATGACCTTGTCCTGAAAGGACGGATGTTCAGTGTCAGTCGTTTGGGAGAAAGACTTGTCTTTACGTGGGAACTGATACGAAAGCTTAGGAGATCATATGATACAGGCAGAAGAGGAAACCGTTCTCTCTGCCATCTAAACTCTGGATGACAGTGCATAAGTTTATCAGTTGGTCCTTCAGTTGCAGGTAACGGGAAAAACAATCTCAAACTGGCTTTTTAGAATAGTAAAACAACAACAATAACAACAAAGCAACAACAACAATAAAAACTAGTTTTAAAACTTTTAAAAATGGGGGCACCTGGGTGGCTCAGTTAGTTTAGCAGCCGACTTCAGCTCAGGCCATGATCTTGCAGTTCGTGAGTTCAGACCCTGTGTCGGGATCTGTGCTGACAGCCCAGAGCCTGGAGCCTGCTTTGAATTCTGTGTTTCCTTCTCTCTCTGCCCTTCCCCTGCTCACGCTCTGTCTCCCTGTCTCTCAAAAATAAATAAACGTTCAAAAAAATTTTTTTTAATTTTTTAATAGGGATATAACCTCAATAAAAATAGAGACAGAAATAGACCTGAAGAAAATGAGAAGTATAATACTCTTGCAAATGAGTTAGTGTTTTTTATAAGTGTTATGTTAAAATGTTGGGTTATGTTGGGTGGCTCAGTCGGTTGGGTGTCCGACTCTTGATCTCTGCTCAGGTCATGATCTCTTGGTTCGTGAGATCAGACCCTATGTTGGGCTCTGTGCTGATGGTATGGAGCCTGCTTGGGATTCTCTCTTTCCCTCTCTCTATGCCCCTCCCCTGCTCATGCACGTGCACTCTCTCTCTCTCTCAAATAAATAAACTTTAAAAAACCACCTATGCTATGATCCAGGAAAAGGTGCTGATAAAATACTGCAAGTGTGCTATGTCAAAGATATATTTAGACACCAATGTTTAAAAGACTGATATTAAGATAAATTCTTCAATTGGAAACAGGGAACAGATGACGGGTCAGAAAAAGACACAGTAGTGCAGTTGTACAAGAAGCTATAGAGGAGTTAGGTAGATCTCTAGGGACAGTATATGATAACACAGAGACACAAATGTGGCCCCCAAATTAATAAATTCATTTCAACTTGTAATCTTGGCCATATTGATTGACTTTCTTTATACTAGAAGGGTAGCATTTATGAAAGATTTCTACAATGCTTATTAATGAAATTATGAGATTACCGAGGTTCATGTATATCTACGCTATTGATTATCGACTGCCATGTAGCAAATTATCCTTAAACTTGTGGGGGACCAGCCCACGCACCTCAGTCTAAGGTTCTCTGAGTAGGGGGTTGATGTCGGCGCAATATCTATAAGAAAGAAGACAGACAACGTGAATGGTGGTAATACCACGTTTTACTAAGATAGTCAGTGTCTTATAGACCATGGGTGATTACATCATTTCTTTAATGGTTACATAGTTCAAGGTCTTTGAAGTAAAGACTTGCTCCGGAAAGGGTCATTCTTATCAGGACAGTAGTAAATAACAGGAACAAATAAGTCACTACAAAGGAGGGATTCCTTAACAATAGTCTGTTTTTAAGCACAAGATGAGCCTAAAGAATTCTCTTTGAGGAGATTTACATTCCTTAAGGCCCTTCAGCAGTTATTCATGGGCAAGACGCTTATCCTTCAAGAAGTAAATCTTTGACAGAGGATTGTGTTTACTCCCAACAGCAGACCATGAGCTAGAGACAAAAACAAAGTAAGGGAAGGCTGGAGTTACTGATTGACCCAAGTTGATTCAAAGCCTAAAAGTATATGCCTCTTTACAAAGCAACGAGAAAATCATAGACAGGATGAACAGAAGCCACATGTGCGGCCCAGGAGGCCAAATGTTGTTTCACAGTCTTTTGACTTGTTCGGAAACTTCCCAAATAGTTCTCCTGCGCCCGGGAGGCATAGCCATCAGCGGTTACTTATGTAGATTCTCCTGTGCCCTGGAGGCTTTGCCATCAAAGGTCGCTATGCGGGAAGTTTTTTGGCCTACTGGGCCCCAACATAAACTTAGCAACTTAAAACATCAAACACTTATGTATTATTTTACATAAATAAAATAAAGCTAAGGATCAGGAATCTGAAAGCAACTTAGTTGTTCTGGCTCAGGATTCCTCTTGAGCTTAGAGTGAACCTGTCAGTGGAGGCTGCATACTTCTGAAGGCTTTGCTTCCAAAAATGCTCACTCACATAGCTGTTAGCTAGCAGCCTCGGTTCCTGGACGCATGTGCCTCTCCATAAGGCTGCCTCAAGTCATGGTAACTGGCTTCACCCAGTGAGAGAGCAGGAGGCTTCTAGCCTCAGAAGTGACAGACTAACACTTCTGTTGTGTTCTATCGGTCACATAGACCAAGCCTGATACAACCTGGGAGGGCACTAGACAAAAATGTGCATATCAGAAAGCGGGGATCTTTGGGGTGCCTGGCTGGCCTGCTCAGCGTAGCGTGCCCGACTCCATCTCAGGGTTGTGAGTTTGAGCCCCATGTTGAGTGCAGAGATTACTTAAAAATGAAATCTTTAGGGGCACCTGGGTGACTCAGTCAGTTAAATGACCAGCTCTTGATGCTGGCTCAGGTCATGATCTCATGGTTGGTGGGATCAAGTCCCATGTCGGGCTCTCTGCTGATGGCAGAGCCTGCTTGGGATTCTCTCTCTCCCACTCTCCCTCTCTCTCTCTCTCTCCTTCTCTCTACCCTTTTCCCACTAGCATGCTCTATAAACAAAGAAACAAACTTTTTTTTTTTTTAATGAAATCTTTTTTAGGGGCACCTGGGTGGCTCAATGGGTTAAGCGTCCAACTTCGGCTCAGGTCATGATCTCGCAGTTTGTGAGTTTGAGCCCCATGTCGGCTCTGTCCTGACAGTTCAGAGCCTGGAGCCTGCTTTGGATTCTGTGTCTCCCTCTCTGTCTGCCCCTTCCCCACTTGCACTCTGTCTCTCTCTCTCATAAATAAACAGTAAAAAAATTTTTAATGAAATCTTTAAAATATAAAAGAAACTGGGGATCTCTGAGGGTCATCTTGGATATTGGCTACATCCACTAATGTGGTAACAGTTGGCTGTTTATTAAAAGCTAATCTCCTCTGGTACATATTTGAATTCAACACCAAAAGCAAACTGCAACAGTAAGGTGGTACTGGTAATTCAAATGCTATAGGTCATGGTGTCATCACTGATGATTTTCTGAAATGCAGTTCAGGTCCTGGTAAGATCCCCAAGAAAGTAAGTACAATTTTTACGGTAGCACTAGTGAATGCATTAGCGAATTAGTTGAATTAATGAAAAAAAACAGTATATTTAAAAACCACGCAAAAAGCATGTTGTGTTTACACGTAAAATATAATTCTGTTCCAGGCTTAGATGTTCATGAACAGATTTTTTTCACCTGCATGAGTGTCCGTTGAGATGTTTGAATGTTGGGGAAGACACGGAATGATCCAACGGTCCTGTAAGTGCAGGCAGGAGGCAGTGTTGTACCCAGATTTTAATATCACCCCCAAAAACCAGGGACCGCCAGGGAGGCCGAATCGTGCATGCAAAAGCAAAGGGCTTTATTGTGAATTTAGGCCTGGCCAGCCTAAACCCCGGCTCACAGACTTCAACAACACACTGGATCCACGGGGAGCGAGCCCTGAGCATGAGGGGGCAGGGCCTTTTATGAGCTTGGGAAGGGGGAGTTACAGGAAATTGTGACACAGGTACAGGGGTCCAATCATTATAGCATCACATCATTGACAGTAACTTTAAGCATCATTGACAGTAACTTTAACCAATTACAGAGTGGACCCAGGACCCGGGCGTGACTAGTCTTAACCTCCATCTTTAGGCCTGCCCGTAGAAGTGTTAAAGGTGTTAGCTGGTCTTTCCTGATTGGATGTTACAAGGGTGGTCTGAGAAGCTGACATTTAGGCCTGCAAGGTCAGAGTCAGTTGGATTCAGACCTGTCCTTACAGCAGGAGAGTCAGAGGAATGTGCCTAGGGGGAAGACTCACCTGCCGTCGCTGGCTTTGAAGACAGAGGACAGGGACAAGAGCCTCTAGAAGTTGGAAAAGACAAGGGGTCAGAATCTCCCCTCGAGCCTCCAGGAGGGATGAAACCCCACCAACACCTTGATGGGAGCCCAGTAAGATCCACTCCGGCTTCTGGCCTCCAGAACCGTTAAGACAATAAATTTGTGTCATTTAAGCCACTAATTTTGTAGTCATTTGTTACCGCAGCATAAAATAATAAAGTATGGATGTGCATGAAGTGGTTGATGGCAATTAGATCTGGGAAGGAGGGTAGGAAGGGCTGAGATAAAGGGGAATCCATTTGCTCATTGTCTATCCTTCTGCACTGATTGAATTTTTTTACTACATACAAGTGAATTTTCAAAATAAAAAAGATTTTTTTCAAAACAAAGAACTGTATATTGTTGTCCTATGTAACCCTTCACCAGCCGGTTGATGTATTCCTTTCTCTTGGGCCAATGGCTTTGGCCCCTATGGGCAGGCAGGCACCGTAAGTGACAAGCTTAAAACAGGCATCCGAAACCTCTCAAGATATTCATGTCCCTAAGAGTGGGACCCAAAGACACACCCGGGTATTCTTCCTCACTGCCAGCTCCCTGGCACTCCTGTCCAGAAGGTTACGGACTCACAATGTCTCAGGGCCACTGTTTCTTGGGTGTTGGAGAGGAGAGAGAAGAGGGGAAAGGCAGGCTCTTTAGGCTTCTTCTTCCCCGCAGGCTGTGGGTAACGTGAAGTGTGATGGGAATTAGTGGGGCGGACATCTTCCCCACTGCCTGATCACCTGCTGAGTTCTAGAATAAAAAGTTCTGTCTATGTGATTAAAGGCCAGATTCTTTCAATCATATTTACAAAATGTGCACTTGCTTTTATCTAATTTTCTCCACTTTGTGGATTCTCGTTTATATAAAACCATCCCTTAGTTTGCTAAGAGTGGCTATTTATTGTAAGAAAGACAAAGTGGGGCGCCTGGCTGGTTCAGTCACGGAGTGTGTGCCTTTTGATCTTGGGGATGTGAGTTCGAGCCCCACTTAAAAAATAAAATCTTAAAAAAAAAAAAAAAGAAAAGACATCGTAGCAAATGCCTGGGCATACTAACAAAGGTTTCTGGGGGTTTGCAGAAATGTGTACACATTAATCAACATTTGCTATAGATGTGAAAGCATCTAAATTTAAACTCTTAAAACATTGTCATTTTTATACTGCATTTAAAAAGTTTTCATACTCTTTATGCTTCTGACGGCATTTCTTGCGTATAGAAAAGTAACAAGCAACCTACCAAATTCCAAACTGTAGCAGGATTCGCACAGAGCCTGAAACCAAGGCTTTTCTTTCCAGGAAGCAACTGTATTCCCGCCAGCTCGGCTCTGTTGGGTTCGAACCCCAAGAACTGAGCCCCGAACGCCACGTGGTGCATTTTTTCTTTGTCTCCCATATATGGTAACATACAAACATGTAGTCTGATTAAGGGGTCTCATATTACAAGGTCATGAAGGAAGTCGTCATATACGCCTATAACCAGGTTGCCTTCAGGTTTTATTTATTTTTTTTATTTCCTTAGGGAGGGGACCCTACCACAGAACTGCTCTGCATATTCTTACTTTTTTCTTTTTTGAAAAAGAAAACAGCTTTCATATACCATAAAACGCATTCATTTAAAGTGCACAATTCTGAGGTGCCTGGGTAGCTCAGTTGGTTGAGCGTTTGACTTCGGCTCAGGTCGTGATCTCACGGTTCACAGGTTCGAGCCTCGCATCAATCAGGCTCTGTGCTGACAGACAGCTCAGAGCCTGGAGCCTGCTTCAGATTCTGTGTCTCCTTCTCTCTCTGTCCCTCCCCCACTCATGCTCTGTTTCTCTCTGTCTCAATAATAAATTTAAAAAACTTTTTTTTTTAATTTAATTAAAAAACATAGGGGCGCCTGGGTGGCTCAGTCAGTTGAGTGGCTGGCTTCGGCTCGGGTCATGATCTCACGGTCGTGGGTTCGAGCCCCGCATCGGGCTCTGTGCTGACAGCTAGCTCAGAGCCTGCAGCTTGCTTCAGATTCTGTGTCTCCCTCTCTCTCTGACCCTCCCCTACTCGCGCTGTCTCTCTCTGTCTCTCAAAAATAAATAAAAGACATTAAAAAAATTTTTTTTTAATAAAGTGCACAATTTAGCAGTTCTTAGCATGTTGACAGAGTTGTACAACCATTACCGCAATTTTAAAATGTTTTTATCACCTGCAAAAGAAAACCCATAAACATTAGTGATCCCCCCAAACTCTACACTCCTAGTACTTTCTGTCCCTGTAGCTTTACTTATGCCGGACCTTTCATATAAATGTAATCATATGATATGTGGTCTTTCTTGATTAACTTCTACATTTTCATTTAATGCCCTCTGCAAGCTGAAGGCATGTCAAAGAACAGTTCAGTGAATCCAGGAAATTGACTGAAACTAGCAAGATCAGCTTTGAAATCAATACTCCGCCAAGAGAAGAACAATGGAACATTTTTTAAATAAACCTTAAAATAACAAAAACTTCTACTTATTATCTGATTAGCACAACAATGTACATAATTCAATACATAGAGTGGAGTGCTCATCATGTGTCAGTAACTGTGGTGGGTTCTTTACATGTAATATCTCCATGAATCCACACAAGAAGTGATCATCATGAGTGTTTACACCTTTGTAAGCTGTAGGGTCAGCGAGGTTTGCTAATTGGCTCAAGACCACACACCTACCGACCAAGCGGCAGAGCTGAGAGCTGAATGGGAGTCCACGTAGCCCGGTGCCACAATCCAACATAGAGTTCCTGTGTCTCCCAAAGCCACGAGATTCTCCTGATCCGTCTGTATCAGTCACAGTGCTTAGCTGCAAATGGCAGCCTCTACTCTAGCTGGATTAAGCAGAAAACGGATTTACTAAAGGAGCCTGGAACGTTCAGGAGGGCCAAAGAAAGTGGCTCAAGGCTGTTTCCAGGAACAGTAAATAAAACAATGCGGAAGAACTGACCTAGTGAGGAAAACACCAGAGCTGCTGTGGCCACAACCACGTACTACAGAAAGCCAAGAACTTGACTGTCACCGCCAGTGACACTGACGTCACTTCTGTGTCCACCTGGCAGCCACTGCCTTCCGGCACCAGCTAAATGGAACGTCTACAGAGAGCCAGCCTCTTTTGTCCTGTGCGTCATTTTGAACCGTGTCTCCCGAGGACAGGGCTTGGCAGGGCCTAGGTCACATGCCCACTCCTGAGCCTATCTAAGAAAATCAGGGATCTTTCTCCTGTCAAGATCAGCTTCAAAGGTCTGACTTCCTGTGCTAGGAACCACATCCTCCCTAGATGAACGACACGTGGCACCATCAATACAGGCCATTCGGAAGGTGGATGTGCACTTGCTTTTATCTAATTTTCTCCATTTTGTGAATTCTTGCTTATGTAAGGCCACTGCTCAATGTGGCAAGGGTGGCTATTCACTTCCAGAAGGCACAACAGCTGCCCACCGCATCTTTTAAGCAAATCTCATGGAGATGCTTGGGCAAATCATGGGATAAACTGTGGCTAAGTGGAAAAGCTGAGAGGCCATGGCTGTGGAGCCAGGGTCACCCACAGAGGTGAAACCACAGAGACCACAGAGGCCCAGCTATAAATTCTGAAGCTGAGTCACCATTGGATCATGTGCTTCTTGCTAGAAGGTCCTCAATGTACACCAGAAGGGACCCTCTCTACAACTGTGGGTCTCTCTTACAACAATGTTAAGCTTATTTGATGTATGCGTCCTGTTGAGACTCTCAGGTAGGATCTGTCATGGAGGGGGGCTGGGGGACAGTGGCATATATCAATCATCTAGGGAAGAGGCGGGCCCTCTAAGAGGAGGCCAGACTTCTGAAATTGGTCTTGGCAGGAAAGGAAACCCCTTAGTCCTTAGTTTCCTAAGTCCAGACTGGGGGGAGTGGAGGCATGCTTAGGGTCCCTGAGGGTCCTCTAAGAGGTGGCAGACTGGTAGGCTCTGCCACTCTACAGCAGGCTGGGGACAGGGCTCAGAGACAAATTGCAGAGGGCCACAGCTCAGGTTATCCTGTCCTAGGAACAGCTTTCCCTCTGCTTATGTCATCCCAAACCTTGAGGAAAGTTGTATTTTGATGTCCCAGTCTGGCCTCAGCTGGCAAGAAGTATTACGCAACATTTGTGCGTCTACCCCCACAAATGAGTTCAGGAATCTCAGTAACTTACTACTACACCTGAAAAGCCAAGTGAAAAGGTGAAACACTGACAGAAAAGGTCAAGGCTGCGTCATGGAGAGAGAAGTGGCACATACAATTCAGCAGGGGCTCCTGGGTGGCTTAGTCGGTTAAGCGTGGGACTCTTGATTTTTGGCTCAGGTCGTGATCTCACGGTTCGTGGGTCTGGGCTCCATGCAAACAGCATGGAGCCTGCGTGCGATTCTCTCTCACTCTATCTACCCCTCATCATCCCTCAAAATAAAGAAATAAACTTAAAAAAAATATTACAGGGCATCTGGGTGGCTCAGTCAGTTGTGTGTCTGACTTCAGCTCAGGTCATGATCTTGCAGTCCATGGGTTCAAGCCCTGCATTGAGCTCTCTGCTGCCAGCTCGGAGCCTGGAGCCTGCTTCTGATTCTGTGCCCCTCCCCTACTTGTGCTCTGTCTCTCTTAGGAATAAATAAACATTTAAAACAAAATGATTACAATTCAACAAACTCTGATAATCTGGCCAAAATATTTTTTTCTGGTCTGAATTTTACTTAGTGAACCGATTTTTACACAAGCCAATTTGCCTCCTTCACAAGAAAAATCTGTCACAGTTTTTTTTAAATTTTATTTATTTGTTTTGAGAGAGAGAAAGAGAGAGAGAGAGACAGAGAGAGAATCCCAATGAGGTTCTGCACTGTCACTGCAGAGCCCTACAAGGGGCACAATCTCACAAACCATGAGATCATGACTTGAGTTGAGATCAAGAGTCTGATGCTCAATTGACTGAGCCACCCAGGTACCCCTCTGTCACAGTTTTTATATCAACAATCAAAAAGTTAAAAAATAGGGGGGCCTGGGTGTCTCAGTTGGGGAAGCACCCAACTTTGGCTCAGGTCATGATCTCATGATTCATTAGTTTGAGCCCCACATCAGGCTCTGGGCTGACTGCTCAGACCATGGAGCCTGCTTCAGATTCTGTGTCTCCCTCTCTCTTTGCCCCTCTCCCACTCACGCTCTTTCTCTCTCCTTCAAAAATACTAAAACATTAAAACAATTTTTTTTAAAAAGGTTAAAAAATATTCAGGTGGTCAGCCAAAAATATGGTTGTTATTGTTTATATAACACTGAACCATTGGATAATCATTAAAATCAACTTTATTAATCTTCTTAATATAGAAAATATTTACAAACATAAAGTGTCCTGTGCTGAAATTAAGGATTTACTAGAGTTTTCCAGTAACTTTACCATCCCATGATCCAATATTGAAAATGGTTTCCTTTATATATGTTGCTACAATTCAACTAGGTATCATACATCCAATTCCCATTCTTAACGAAATTCACAGAATCATAGCCTTCTAAAATGTTTTATAACCATAATTCTTATTATGTAGCTGTATTTCATACTTTTCACAATTTTGTTTAGAGTAATGGTATCGTCATAGAATCCACATACTCAGTCAATAATCAAATATTATACCAGTGAATTACTCCATCATGTAAGCAGAAAGTCCTGAAATTTCCTTTTCAGGATGTAGGTTTACTTAACTATCACACACGCTTTACAAAATAACTTGTTCTTTCAAGATCAGAGTGGCAAGTGCCATTTCTGAACCACATCCATAATACGGCACTTTTGTTTTTGGTTTTACTTATTTATATTTTTAATTTATAACAGTTTGTTGTCAAATTGTTTTCCATATAACACCCAGGGCTTCTCCCCACAAGTGCCCCCCTCCATGACCATCACCCCCTTCCTCCCTCCCGCTCCCCCTTCAGCCCTCAGTTCATTTTCAGTATTCAATAGTCTCTCATGATTTGTGTCCCTCGCTCTCCCCAACTCCCTTTCCCCCTTCCCCTCCCTATGGTCCTCTGTTACGGCACTTTAAGTAAGGAAAAAGATCTGCTCCGTTTGATTACCCTCTGTATCCTTCTAGCTGCCCAATTCTGTGGCTAAAGCAATTACGCAAAAAAGTCAGATTATCTGAAAGTGGACAGAACATAACAATCTCATGAATGTTAATCTTTCTGTCATTTGCCAAGAGTGCAAAGTGACACAAAATTCAGACATCTTTTTGTTTCTGAAAGGGTTCCTAAGACAGGAAATTGGGTGCCTAATTTGAGATTCTCATATAGAAAAAGCCTCTGGGGAATCTGATACATGACAAAGACAGGCTTCAGATTGATATATGTAAACCTAACATTTCAATCTCTGATTAGAGATGAAGCCAGAAGTGAAATCTTGAGTTTCCGTTGAACCCAAGGTCTTTTTTTTTTTTTAATCTCCAAAAGGCAGGAAATACACCCAAACGCTTTAGCCACTGGTTTATTCCTAGAACACCTATATCAATTATCTTGGCTGATGGATTTCTCTATAGCGAAGATAATGAAGTTGGGAAGGAAAAAAATACGACCCAGATATTGTGTGTGTGTGTGTGTGCGCGTGTGTTTTATTCAATACCCACACACTGAGTATTGAATAAAAAAGGAAGAGTACAGTAACTCCATTGGGCTAATTTCCTGATCATAACATTTCCATTCACATAAAGAGTATCCCAAAAGTCTTAGAAGTTTTAAGCTTTAATGACCACAAGTGTCTAAATGCAGCAAGCTTGCAAAAATCATTCATCATATTTTAGGTTTGCTTATCTACAGTCCATACTTCCTTAGTTGTGTGGCTTTTTATCATACCTTTTAGGGTTTTTTTTCCCCATTGTTGTAAGTAGTTATAAAGATAGCAACAGCAGTTGTTTCTAAGTTACTAGAGCTTAAAACTGCACTAAGACTTTTGGACCGCCCTTTAGGAGTCCCCGTCTGAGTCTTCATCCTAATTTGTTTCACCTGTGACTGACATTTAACCTCTGAAATGGATTAAATGGTTTAGAAGTTTTCTTAGAAGTTCCTTTCTTGCAATATCCTCCGAGCGAAGCTGGTTGAACATTTCTTGCAGTTTCCTACAGCTTGCTCGCTTATACATCACTGGAGATGTGATCAGTTTTGTGAAAAGTGCAGAGGCATACAGTTCTCAAACTTGTGTGTTGCAGCAATAAATCTCAGCTTCCATGTGTGACATCAGTACAACTGAAAATTATTTGGGGGTGGTACTATGAATATTTAAATGGTCATAGTTTAATAAATTTCCACACATTCATCCAGTTAAAAAAACCTGTCTTGATTCCAGGTGTTTTCTCCCCTTCTCCCTGATCAGTGTTGTTTGGGTTTTTATCTGTGACTTCTTTTGTTTTTATAAGGGTCTCATATATTCCTTGGGCTCTGGCAATTTCTTTCTGTGCATCAAAATGGACTTTCTGCCTGCTAAGGAGGGGAACAATTAAGTTAAAATCATTAATTCGCTTGTTTAGTTTCCTGATGTT
Organism: Suricata suricatta; assembly: GCF_006229205.1. NCBI lineage: Eukaryota > Metazoa > Chordata > Mammalia > Carnivora > Herpestidae > Suricata > Suricata suricatta. The sequence goes on along the minus strand of NC_043704.1, from coordinate 13,133,067 downwards.
TTCTTGGAACTGTTCACAAACTTGGTTCCACTGTTTCTGTTCAGTTGGTGTCATTGGATTCCCGAGTTTTTTCCTTGACACTAAAATGGTCTCTCTGAGTTGATCAATGGTATCCTTTATTTCCTTTTGCATGAGGATCCACTCCGGCTGGTATCCATTATCTATCAAGATTCTGTTCAGGTTGTGAGTCATGGGATCAATATATGAACAGCCAGAATATTTTTTTAGAGGTTTTCCCTTCCCACTGAGATTGTCAAAGTCTCCTTTTGCCATTGATTCCTGAATGAGATCCTCTACTAAACGTTCCATAGCCTGAGTTATCTTTTGTTCTTTACTCTGTCTTACATCTTTAACAATTATGCTATCAATGAAATACTGGCTTTGTAGTTTCTGCTTCTGATATTCCATCACTTGCTCAGTTGCCCGGTCGGCTCTAAATTGCCTATACTGCTTCTCTCGTTGACTTGGACTTCCAAAACCAATACCTTCAAAACTTAAATAATGCCGGTGTTGGGGTGTTTTATATTTGAACTTTTCTTCTTCTTCCTCTGCTTCTTCAACTTTATTCTGTCTGGCATTTGCTTGTTCTACCACGTGGGAAAGCACCTTCCTATAAGCTTCTTCGATCCTTATAAATGTTGCAGAATCTGCTGTACTCGAGCCGCCGTCTGGGTGGTATTGCTTGGCAAGCTTATGGAAAGATTCCCTGACATCATCTGCAGAGCATCCTTCATCCAAATTCAGCAGTCTGTAATATTCTCTCATCTTCTTTTTGGATTTATGAGTTGACATCATTCTAATGACACCAAGATATGGAAGCATTTTCATTCGATTAGGTACCATTGAAGCATTTATCGGATGAGATCTTAAGATGTGAGCCATTATCATATACACTGTGTTCATAATTGTACCCAGAGTTCTTCCTAGCAATGATCTACAAACAGACAACAAAGAGTGAAGAAAGCTGTATTACTTGCAAATCTCATATTTTTAGCCATAAGGAAGAGATTACAGGTACAATAAAGCGCAGTTCTTTCTAATGCTACTGCCACATTCTTACAGCTGTTTCTCTTGTGTTAGCAGAGAAATGGAAGTTGATGATATTTAGCATTACCATATTGTGATATCATCTGGATTCTACTCCTCACTCACTAATCAGAATTTCAGAGCTGTCAAGTTCTTAGAGGTCTAATCCAATCTCCTCATTTTATGAGAAAAGGTAGGCCCAGAAGGTTAAGCAACATAATCAAGTCACACAGCAAGGTGTAAGGAAAATGGTTAGGGTTAGGGCACAATAAGATGCTTGCTTAATTCTCTGTATTCCTAAGAGATTATAAACTTCATCACCTCCACTATGTCTTTGGTGTATCCCTGTCTTCATATCAAGGAGTCCTCTCATGCAAAGAGATACACACAAGAAATAGCATGACAAAGTATGTACCTAATCTGAGATTAAATCAAATTGAATCAAGTGTCCAAAAGCCTTTAAGCTCATTTACCTCATCAAGAGGGAGCTGTTTGCTACCAAGATGAAAGGTGGACCCTCCTGACATGTTAGCTGCTATTTTTCAAATGCGTGGTCTAGCAGAAAAGAAAAGCGTATACCTAGACAATAGCAATGAAATGCTGGAAGTGCTTTAATTGGAAGTGGGATATTGATGTACAAACGCTAAAACTGAGCTCCTGGGGATCCCAATTTTCTGGACAGCTGGGGTCAACGGCTTTGAGTCAGTCGAGATGGTAGCGGCTGATCCATCGGCGGCCATTGAGGGGCAGTGATCAGTCTTGACGCGGGACACGCCCCACCCCGCCCCCTACTCACCTTCACCGCGGCTGGGAAGGGGCTTAGCGGCTCCCGCCCCCATGCTGCGCCTCTGCGCATGCGCGCGCGGCCTTACTTTTGCTCTCCCTGGGGTCTCGCTGAGGCCCACCGCGGGGAGTGTCTCCGCTGGACTGGACCATCTGCCGGCTTACATGGAGGGGACCATAGTGGGGACGGAGGACAGAGGTCCTACTTTGACAGGGAACCCAGGAATCTCTTCTGAAACGAACTGTACCCTGTAGGACACCGGCAGGACGTTTCGGAAGGCCCCGCCCCGCCTCGGGGTGAGCCGCTCCGCCTCCGCTCCCACCGCCAGCGGGAGGCGATGCGGCCGACTGGGATTGTGGGAGATGTAGTTCGCCGCGAAGAGCAGCGCGGTCCGGCCTCCGCCGCGCGGGGGCGGTGAAAATGTGGCCTTGACCTGCAATGTGGAGAGAAGGGCCCGTTGCAGTGTGGTGAGTGGAGGTTGGGATCCTTGAAGTTGCAGTGGTTCGGGGCGACAGCTCTTGGAAGTTTGCGTTTGAGAAGGGAAGACGTAGTCGTTTTCCCTGAACAGGACCTTAACAGCCTCTTCCGGGTCTGAGACGGGCTCCAGAGCCGAGTCGTGAAAGTTCTACCCAACCCAGAAAGATGTGGCTAACCCAGGCTAGAATCTTAGTCTTTGGGGCGCCTGGGTGACCCAGTCCTTTAAGCCTAGGACTTTGGCTCACGTCATGACGGGATCGAGCCCTGTGGCAGGCTCTGTGCTCAGAGCCTGGAGCCTGCTTGAGATTCTGGGTCTCCGTCTCTCACTGCCCCTCCCCCTCGTGCTAGTGCACCCCCACTCTCAAAAATAAATAAAATACATAAACAACAACAAAACCAAACCTCGTCTTTCATTAATTCTACAAGTACATACTGAGCATCTCGCTTAGCCAGGCGTTGGTAGGGATGGGATGAGGGATGAGGACCGAGGACCGTCCAGGAGGGCGAAATCAAAGCAGGTCTCCTGGCTTTTAAGCCCAGCCACTGTCATGGGGATTTCCTGCTCCTCCTCTTGAACGGGGAGGTAATAAAAAAATTTTTTTTAATTAAAAAAAAAAGAAAGAAAAGAAAAAGGCAGAACATTGGGGAGTCAGACCTGGGTTGAAAATCCTTTTACTTCCACTTGCTTTTCTGTCTGTTTACTAGTAAAATAAAGGTACCAATAAATGTAAACATGTCTAGCACTTCCTTTTTGGCACCTACTGTGCTGTGCTTTATGTTTAGTCTCTTTCTCTCTCTTTTTTAAGGTTCATATTTATTCATTTATTTTAATAGTCTCTGCACCCAAACGTGCGGCTTAAACTCATGACCCGGAGAGTAAGAGTCACATGCTCTATTGACTGAGCCAGCCAGGTGCCCCTATGTATGATCTCTTTTATTTTATTTATTTATTTTTTAAGCACTTAAAATTTTTTTAATGTTTACTTATTTTGAGAGAGAGACAAGAGAGCAATCAGGGGAGGGACAGAGAGAGAAGGACACACAGAATCAGAAGCAGGCTCCAGGCTCTGAGCTGTCAGCACAGAGCCCGATGCAGGGCTTCAGCCCATGAACTATGAGATCATGACCTAAACCGAAGTCAGACACTCAACTGACTGAGCCAGTCTGGGGCCCCTATATGGTCTCTTTTAATCCTTACAGTAGCCCTGAGATAAATTCAGCTATTTTCCTCATTTTACATATGATGAAGTAATAATTGCATCAAGCTTACTGAATGTTTGTGAGAATTACACAATGTGCAAGTCACTTGGCATAATGCCCAGCACATTTTATTATGACTGTGCCTCCTAAAAGGAGCAGGAGTAGGTGCTAGCCTCTCTAAGCTATATTAAGCTATGTTATAGATAATATAATAATTTGCTACCTTTCATGTTGTTGCACTGGAAAATATTTAAATACTGATTCAGAGGGATTTTCATATAAGCAAACAATGAACATAAAGAGTTCCTGGGGCGCCTGAGTGGCTCAGTCGGTTGAGCATCTGACTTCGGCTCAGGTCATGATCTCACGTTTGTGAGTTTGAGCCCAGCATCTGGCTCTGTGCTGACAGCTCAGAGCCTGGACCCTGCTTCAGATTCTGTGTTTCCCTCTCACTCTGCCCTTCCCTGCTTATACTCTGTTTCTCTCTCAAAAATGAATAAACATTTAAAAAAATTTTTTAAAGGGTTCTTGTTTCTACAAGTGTTAACTTTTCTAGCCAACATCTTAAACACTGCATATAAGGGAGAAAAGCATAAATACAGCTTCAAAAACTACTCATACTTGTATAGTACTTTGCATTTTACAAAACACTCATCAAAAATCTCATTTTGATGTTTGCATTTTAGAAATTGCCGTACGTTAGCACCAAATAGTTAAGTGACCTTTGGGGCACCTGGGTGGCTCAGTGGGTTAAGCGTCTGACTTCAGCTCAGGTTATAATCTCGTGGTTGGTAAGTTTGAGCCCTGCATCCAGCTCTGTGCTGATGGCTCAGAGCCTGGACCTGTCTTCGGATTCTGTGTATTCCTCTCTCTCTGACCCTCCCCTGCTCACGCTGTTTCTGTCTCTCAAAAATAAATAAAAAACATTAAAAAAAAAAGAAATATCATATACTTAAAAAAAGTTAAGTGATTTGTAAGTTACTAGAATCTTAAGTCCATTTCTGTATTTCAAGAGTGTCAGCTTCATAGTGTGACTCTGTGCTTGTAGAAGGTGAATTGGAGGGGGTGCCTGGGTGGCTCAGTTGGTTAAGTGTCCGCCTTCGGCTCAGGTCATGATCTCACGGTTTGTGGGTTCAAGCCCTGCGTCGGGTTCTTACTGACAGCTAGCTCAGAGCCTGGAGCCTGTTTCAGATTCTATGTCTCCCTCTCTCTCTGATCCTCCCCTGCTTGTGCTGTCTCTCTCTGTCTCTCGAAAATAAAAAAATAAATAAAATAAAACAGAAAAAATTTAAAAAAAGAAGAAAATGGGTGCCTTAAAAAAAGAAGGTGAATTGGAGTTGACTCTATTATCCATTAGGAACACTTTGCAGCTGCAAAATGCAAACTAGCTAACTGACCTGGTGAAGGCAGGCAGTTTCTGGTATTGGTTTATCTACAAGGAGTTGCCACATTTGCTTTACCGTTCTCTCTCTTTCTCCATATGTACTTTTTTCCTGAATCATTTGAAAGCAGTTAACAAATTACATAATTGAATACCCTGAGTATTGAGATTTATTTCCTCAAAACAAGAACATTTCCTTACCTTACCAAAGCACTATTATCAAATTTGGTAGATTTAATATAGATACGATGTTTAATGTAATTACTATTGCACTTTCACCAGTTGTCCTAATGACGTCCCTCAGAGCAACACATATACTTTAAAGTCAGCAGGTCAAATGAGTAATAAACCAGAGTTTCCTTGTTCAGTTTAGGTATGGGCCCAAAGAGTCAACCATTTGAAAATATGGTTTTCTTCCTGTTAAAAAGATGGCCACATACTCTGTGGTCAGTTTTCCTAGTGATTGTTAGGTGTGGTCAAAAGATCAAATTTAGAATCTGATCCAAACACACAGGTTGACTAGCTTGTTTTTTTTTTTTTTTCTTAAGATTTTACTTTATTTAATTATTAACTTTTTTAGTGGGCCCACACCCAATGTGGGGCTCAAATTCATGATCCCTGAGATCAAGAGTCACATCCTCTGCCAACTGAGCCAACCAGGCACCCCTTGACTAGTAATTTTTTTTAAGTTTATTTATTTATTTTGAGGGCAGGGGCAGTATGAGTATGGGGTGGGGGGCAGAGAGAGAGAGGGATAGAGAGAGTCCCCAGGCAGGCTCCATGCCATCAGCACATGGAGCCTGACTCTGGGCCTGACCCCATAAACTGCAAGTTCATGACCTGAGCCAAAATCAAGAGTCTGATGCTTAACAGAGTGACCCACCCAGGGACCCTTGACTGGCATTTTTACCGAGATCCTGTTACCTTGCTTAATTGAACTATAGACTTATTTATTTAGAATTTTTTAATGTTTATCTTTGACAGAGAGAATGAGAGAATGTGCTAGGAGGGCCAGAGAGAAAGAGGCGACAGGGAATCTGAAACAGGATCCGCATGGACAGCAGACAGCCCGATGCAGGGCTCGAACCCTCAAATCATGAGGTCATGACCTGAGCTGAAGTGGATGTTCAACTGACTGAGCCACCCAGGCACCCCTAAACTATAGACTTTTAAAAACATGTTCATGGGGCGCCTGGGTGGCTCAGTCGGTTAAGCCTCCGGCTTCAGCTCAGGTCAGATCTCACGTTTGTGGGTTCGAGCCCCACGTCGGGCTCTGTGCTGACAGCTAGTTCAGAGCCTGGAGCCTGCTTTCAGTTCTGTGTCTCCTTCTCTCTCTGCCCTTCCCCCTCTCATGCTCGCTCTCTCTCTCTCTGTATCAAAAATAAATAAAACATTTAAAAAAAAATAACATGTTCAGGGGCGCCTGGGTGGCTCAGTCGGTTAAGTGTCCGGCTTCGGCTCAGGTCATGATCTCATGGTTCGTGGGTTCAAGCCCCGCATCGGGCTCTGTGCTGACAGCTAGCTCAAAGCCTGGAGCCTGCTTTGGATTCTGTGTCCCCCTCTCTATCTGACCCTCCCCTGCTCACACTGTCTCTCCCTGTCTCTGAAAAATAAAGTAAAAAAAAAAAAAAAACAGGTTCAATTTTCAGTATAACATTGTTAACCATTTTAAGGTTACATCATGATTAAAATGAACATGCTTGAACTTCTACCATTTCCTACAAAATATAATTATTACATTATCTTTGTTAGCTAGGATGTAGTATAATATTACATAAAGATTGAGTTTATTTATTTAGTTTTTTAATGATTATTTTTGAGAGAGAGCATGTGAGAGGCAGAGAGAGAGGGAGTCAGAGAATCTGAAGCAAGCTCCATGTTGCTGGCAAAGCCCGATGTGGGGCTTGAACTCTCGAACTGTGAGATCGTGACCTGACTGTGAGATCATGACCTGAACCAAACTCAGATGCTCAAACAACTGAGCCACCCAGGCGCCCAAAGGACTGGCTTTAAATGAAAGTATGTTGGATTCAGTGTCTGTGCATTTCCTCGTTTAGAACATCTTTTTTCATGATTCTGTTCTCTTGCAACGTAGTTGAGCATTTAAAAACAAATGTCCTGGGACACCTGGGTGGCTCAGTGGATTGAGCGTCCGACTTTGGCTCAGGTCATGATCTCTGTGTCTGTGGGTTTGTTGGGCTCTGTGCTGACAGCTCAGAGCCTGGAGCCTGCTTCGGATTCTGTGTCTCCCTCTCTCTCTGACCCTCCCCCGCTCATGCTCTGTTTCTTTCAAAAATAAATGGTTAAAAAAATAAAAAATAATTAATCAAAACAAATGTTCCCATATACAGAGGAGAGTAGACAGCAAGAATTTAGTTGGCACACCAAAACCTAATCGGTAATTGTATTGCCAAGTGGGTAGAAAAAAGAGTGATTGGGGCGCCTGGGTGGCTCAGTCGGTTAAGCGTCTGACTTCATCTCAGGTCATGATCTCACGGTTCATGGGTTCGAGCCCCACGTCGGGCTCTGTGCTGACAGCTAGCTCAGAGCCTAGAGCCTGCTTTGGATTCTGTGTCTCCCTCTCTCTGACCCTCCCCTGTTCACCCTGTCTCTGTCTCTCAAAAATAAATAAAAAACATTAAAAAATTAAAAAAAGAAGTACCTTAATTTAAAAAAGTGATTTTTTAAAAAACTACTAAATCCAATTTCCTTTATAGTTATAGTGAATATTCACTGAGCTCATGGGGGAGGTGTGGCGCCGCGAAAGTGGCCTCTTTGTTCTCTCATTTGTTGTTTTCCTTCTCTTTTGTTTGCTGGATCTGTGATAACTGCAAAGATGTCGATGTCTTGCCAGTAAGTTACCATGGTAACCAAAAATCACACTTCTCTCAAGATTGATTCCTGGCTCAGTCTGCATCCTAAAACCACATTGTCCAGTGATGTTTATAAATGGTGACTTCTGGACCTACAGCTCCTAAAACCACCGTGAATAGGCCTTCCCCTCCAGGTGCCATCAATTTTTTCCTTCTTTTTTAAATTTTTTTTAATGTTTTATTTATTTTTGATACAGAGAGAGACAGACTATGAGAGGGGGAGGGTCAGAGAGAGAGGGAGACACAGAACCGGAAGCAGGCTCCAGGCTCTGAGCTAGCGGTCAGCACAGAGCCTGACGTGGGGCTCGAACCCACGAACGTGAGATCTGACCTGAGCTGAAGCCGGAGGCCTAACCGACTGAGCCACCCAGGTGCCCCATCCTTCTTTAAAATTTAAGTAGGCTCAGCACTGAATGTGGGGCTTGAACTCATGACCTCAAGGTTAAGAGTTGCATGCTCTACTAACTGAGCCAGCCAGGCACCCCTGTGGGTACCATGTTAAGCTATTTGCTTAAGGGGCGCCTGGGTGGCTCAGTTGGTTAAGCAGCCGGACTTCAGCTCAGGTCATGATCTCATGCTTTGTGGGTTCGAGCCCTGCGTCGGGCTCTGTGTTGACAGCTCAGCCTGGAGCCTGCTTTGGAGTCTGTGTCTCCCTCTCTCTCTGACCCTCCCCTGCTCACACTCTGTGTGTCTCTCTCTCAAAATAAATAAACATTAAAAAAAGAAAAATTTTAAGCTATTTAAGAAACAGTTTGGGGGCACCTGAGTGGCTCAGTCGGTTAAGTATCTGACTTCAGCTCAGGTCATGATCTCACAGTCTGTGGGTTTGAGCCCCGCGTCGGGCTCTATGCTGACAGCTAGCTCAGAGCCTGGAGCCTGCTTCTGATTCTGTGTCTCCTTCTCTGCCCCTCCCCTGCTCACACTCTGTCTCTCTCTCTCTCAAAATAAAATACATTAAAAAAAAGTTAAAAAAAGAAAAAGAAGGGATTGATGTAGAGTGCCAGCCATTTTTTTTTTTTGAGAGAAGGTAAGTGTGCCTGTGTGCTCGTGGGGGATGGGCAGAGAAAGAGGGAGAGAGAGAGACAATCCCAAACAGGCTCTGCATTATCAGCGCAGAACCTGATGTGGGGCTCGAACCTACAAGCCATAAGATCATGACGTGAGCTGAAATCAAGAGTCAGATGCTTAATCGATTGAGCCACCTAGGCGCCCTTGAGTGTCAGCTTTTAAAGAAAGAAGGCAGAGGGGTAACTTACATAACATGACAATATTCTAAAGTCTAGTGTGGTGGTGGTGGGGGGGGAGTTAGGGAAAGGTACTGTGGAAAAGAGAAGATTCACATTCTTTTGGGTATTTTCTCTTTTCCCCTCTGCCGAGCTAGGTAAACTCCCCTGCATGGGCCACGTGCGGGGCTGGGGTGCTTTGCTAATGCTAAACTGCTCTCCTCCACCCAGGATATTTGATTTTCATTTTTGGCATGGAATTCATGTGATGATTTATTGTTACTTGAGCCTGAATTACCTGCATTTGGTGCTAATCTACAGCACTTTCTGTTCTTTGGAATTCTGAATAGTGCGTATGCATCCAGCTAACTGCAGGCCACTTAGTGGGGAAACCAAATGCACACTAGCTGTCTGGGAACCAAGATTTGAATTGTTTCTAACCCATCTTACATTTACTCAGCATGTTGATTGAAATTACTGCTTTACAGCACAGCTACCGTGTGCTTTTCTCACCCTTCAGAATTTGTTTCCAGCCGTACTGAGGTAGAGTTGATAAATAAAAATTGTATATATTTAAGGTGTACAGTTTTATATTTTGATATATGTATGTATGGTGAAATAATCACCACAAGCAAGCTAACTAATCAAGCTAATTAACATAGCCATCACTTCACATAGTTACTTAAAAAAAATTTGTTTTTAAATTTATTTTTCAGAGACAGAGACCGCGGGTGAGTGGAGGAGGGGCAGAGAGAGAGGGAGACACAGAATCTGAAGCAGCTCCAGGCTCTGAGACACGGGGTCGAATCCACAGCTATGAGATCATGACCTGAGCCAAAGTCGGATGCTTAACCGACTGAACCACCCAGGTGCCCCTCCTTTTTTTTTTGATGAAAACACTTGGGATCTACTCCCCTAGAAAATTCAAGTGTACAATACAGAATTGTTAACTGTAGTCAGTCTAGATGTTTTGGCAAGTTAAAAAGACCAGTATATGGAGGGTTTGCCTCCTTTAACTGCTTGCCAGTTCTCAAAGATTTGAGCAACAAAACTCTAAACACATTAAAACTGTCATGTAGGGGATGCCTGGGTGGCTCAGTCGGTTGGGCCTCCGACTTCGGCTCAGGTCAGATCTCACGTTTGTGGGTTCGAGCCCCGCGTCAGGCTCTGTGCTGACAGCTCAGAGCCTGGAGCCTGTTTCCAGTTCTGTGTCTCCTTCTCTCTCTGCGCCTCCCCCTCTCATGCTCTGTCTCTCTCTGTATCAAAAATAAATAAAACATTAAAAAAAATTAAAAAAAAAACTGTCATGTAGGGGCGCCTGGGTGGCTCAGTCGGTTAAGCCTTCGACTTTGGCTCAGGTCAGATCTCACGTTCATGAGTTTGAGCCCCTCGTCAGGCTCTGTGCTGACAGCTCAGCCTGGAGCCTGCTTCTGGTTCTGTGTCTCCTTCTCCCTCTGCCCCTCCCCCTCTCATGCCCTGTCTCTCTCTGTGTCAAAAATAAATAAAACATTAAAAAAAATTTTTTTAAATAAATCTGTCTTGTAACACTATTTGCTAGAGAATCATTCAAGATGCTTTATAGGAAGAATAGTTTCAAAGCAAGTCTAATTCCAGAACAGCTTTGTAATGAGATGTAAGGTTGCTTCCATTGAAAATGCTCACTCTCTAGGAATGTCCCGGAGTGACCTTTTCATCTTAGGGTTTGTCCAGAGACATCTCAGGCTCTGGTGAGGCGCTGCTGGATCATTTGGTCCATGCTTTTCTCAGAAATTAGCATGTAACTCCAGTTCGTAACCCAAACTCCTATTTGAAGATGCCTTTCTTGATTAAATAAATGACATTTCTTGTAGCAAATGAATTTAAAGAATCATAATTTCTGTTCCTTACTTGACTGCGAGGTCATGGTCGGGGGGTATCCACAGTGAGTGAGTGGTTCTGTCCTTGTTCTTAGGAAACACATGTTGGGGCGCCTGGGTGGCTCAGTTGGCTGAGCATCCGGCTTCAGCTCAGGTCATGATCTCACGGTTCGTGGGTTCGAGCCCCGCGTCAGGCTCTGTGCTGACAGCTCAGAGCCTGGAGCCTGTTTCTGATTCTGTGCCTCCCTCTCTCTCTGACCCTCCCCTGCTCACACTCTCGGTCTCTCAAAAAGCATTAAAAATTTAAAAATAAAGGAAACACATGTTGAAATATTTATGGATAAAGGGATGTGATGTCTGCAAATTACAATGATTTAGAAATAAACACATACACAGAGCAAGGGAGAAAGCAAACAGTAAACCACACAGACTGAACTATTCATTGGAAAACATGGGTAAAGTTGATTTGGAAGGTTTTTGTATTCTTGCACCTATTCTATAAGTATTAGTCATTTAAAATTTTTTAAAAAGAATGTTTCGTGGGGCTCCTGGGTGGTTCAGTTGGTTGAGTGTCTGACTCTTGATTTCGGCTCAGGTCATGATGATCTCATGGCCATGGGATTGAACCCCGCCTTGGAGTCTGTGCCGACAGTGGGGACCCTGCTTGGAATTCTCTCTTTCTCTCTCTCCCTCTAACCCCTTATCTGTGTGCACGTACACATCCTTTTGCTTTCTCTCTCAAATAAATAAACTTAAAAAAAAAAAGTGAGCAATCAAGTCATGAAAAGACATGGAAGAACCTGAAATGCACATTGTTAAGTGAAAGAAGCCAATCTGAAAAGGCTACATTTACATGATTCCAACTACATAAAACTATAGAAATAGTTTTTAAAAATCAGTGGATTAAAAAATAGGCAAAGGACTCGAATCGACATTTCTCCAAGGAAGACAGACAAGAGGCCAACAAGCATATGCGGGGAAGCTCCACACCACTGATCGTTAGGGAAATGCACATCAAAACCACAGTGAGACAGTGCAGCGCACGCCTGAGGCTGGTGTCAGGCAAAACAAAACAGAAAATAACAAGTGATGGAGAGGATGTGGAGAAACAGAAACCCTGGTGAGAATATAAAATGGTGGAGACATTTTTGATGGTCACAACTGCGACACACTGTCACAATTGTCCCTGGCACCTAGTGGTTAGAGACCCGGGTGCTACTCAGCATCTTACAGGACAAGGCTTATCTGGCAAAGAATTCTCTGGCCCAGAATGTCAAGAGCGCTATTTCAGGGGCGCTGCTGTGGACTCTTCTTTCTCTCCTTTCCACTTACTTCCCCTTAGATCTATTATGGTTGAGACAAGGAATAGAAGGATGTTGGAATAAAAGAGACCATGGGAATCTAATCTTAGCTTTCTGAAAGAGAAAAAAACGACACGTGATCTGCGGCAGATTTTTCTGCTGGTCTAAATCTGCAGACTTAATCTGCACAGTTAGTGCGGGACTTTTCCGTATAGCCCTCCCTATCCAGAGGGCAAACACAATTACATGCAAAAGGGAAAGAAAGTGCTAGAGTATTTGCATGTTGGCTTGGCTATTAGCTTTCTAAAATAACCATCTCAGGGGCACCTGGGTGACTCATTCGGTTAAGTGCCCAACTCTCGGTTTCAGTTCAGATCATGATCTTGCGGTTTTGTGGCTTTGAGCTCCCAAGCACGGGCTCTGTGCTGGCAGCAGAGGGCCTGCTTGGGATTCTCTCTCTCTCCTTCTGTCTCTGCCCCTCCCCTGCTCATGCTGTCTCTGGCTCTCTCAAAATAAATAAAGTTAAAAAAAATAATAATTATCTCAGTTCCAGGAGGAATTTGTTTCAAAATGTAGTTAGTACTACCAGAACTCTGTTAAGTCATTGTCAGATTTTAAGTTAAAATAAGGCCATTGGGGTGCCCCCAATCCAATCTGTTTGTTGTCCTTGTAAGAGGAGGAAATCTGGATACACAAAGGGACACCAGGAATGTACGTGTGTGCAAAGGAAAGGCCATGTGAGGACACAGTGAGGAGGCAGCCTCCGAAAGCTTGATCTTGAACCTCCAGCCTCCAAACTGCAAGAGTAATGTCTGTCCAAGCCCCGGTCTGTGGCGTTTGTTACAGCAGCTTATGGGTCTGTAGGATCCTTATACGTTTGTTCAGTGGACAGGAAGCTGTATCCTCCAAACTGTTTCCTCCAAGATGGAAAACTCTAAAAGCAAGTAGGGGCTTTAGTGCCCTCAGTCCCTTCTTGCTGGACACACGTGTCCTGCAGGCCAAGCTACAGGCTGCTGCTCCCTCTTCCTTACCTCCTCGATCCAGGGCTAACAGGCCACCTCGTATGTTTGTATTTCCGCGGGACACGCTTGGGGGTCCCCAGAGCCTCCTGTGCAAGGGAACAGATTGAAGGTGCTGGGCTTTCTGGTTTGCTGAAAGGTGCGTGATGGGGTGGCGGTAGCTATTTGTCTCTACTTGGGCTCTAAGAGAAAGGAACCAGAAGCTCATTCCCTGCTCCTTGAGACACCCTTCTCCTAGCCTGCAGCACCCCTCTCCTGGGCCCCAGCCTCCCTGTTTGTTCATTTCCAGGCTCCTTTGCGGACCTCTCACCTGATTGGTAAGCATGCTAGTGCTGCGGAGCTCTGAGTTTTGTGTTCTGATTACTTAAATCATCTACCAGCTTGCACCTGCTCAGTTCCGGGCCTAAGCATGGTCTCTAAGCTGATGCCTTACCTGGGAGTGGTGTCAGGGTCTCCGGTCAGGAATCCCTAAAGGTGACAAGAAGTCCCACCTCCCTCTGAAGATAGTCCCTCATTTTGTAAAAGAAAGACACGCCTTGCACCTATCCTGATTACTAGGATGCTATAAACACCCTCCCGGCACCAAACAAAGGCACACTTGAAAAGGCTGATTTGAGGGAAAAGAAAGAAAAGGCTGGGGCACCCGGGTGGCTCAGTTGGTTAAGCATCAACTTCTGCTCAGGTCACAATCTCACAGCTCGTGGGTTGCTTGTAGGTTTGAGCCCCACACTGGGCTCTGTGCTGACAGCTCGGAACCTTGATCCTGCTTCGAATTCTGTGTCTCCCTCTCTCTGTCCCTCTTTCCACTCATGCTTTCTCTCTCTCAAAAATAAACATTTAAAAAAAAAAAGGCTTACTTGCTGTGGATGCAGAGAAAGCAAAATAAATCCTTTATAAAACCGGAAGGCTTTCAATACTTGGCTTTCAACCAAAGTGAAGGAGGGCCTAATTTGTCAGCTGAATATTTAATTTAAAATTGTGGGGTGCCTGGGTGGCTCAGTGAGTTAAGCCACCGACTTCAGCTCACGTCATGATCTCGTGCTTCATGGGTTCGAGCCCCGCATAGGGCTCTGTACTGACAGCTCAGAGCCTGGAGCCTGTTTCTGATTCTGTGTCTCCCTCTCTCTCTGGCCTTCCCCTGCTCTGTCTCTGTCTCAAATATAAAAAATTTTAAAAATGTTAAAAAATTTAAAAAATTATTTTTGAAGGGGCTCCTGGGTGGCTCAGTCGGGTGAGCGTTCTACTTGGGCTCAGGTCATGACCTCATAGTTCATGAATTTGAGCCCGGCATCAGGCTCTGTGCTGACAGCTCAGAGCCTAGAGCCCGCTTTGGATTCTGTGTCTCCCTTTCTCTGCCCCTCCCCTGCTCACGATCTGTCTCTCTCTCTCCTTCAAAAATAAACATTAGAGGGGCACCTGGGTGGCTCAGTCGCTTAAGCATCCGGCTTTGGCTCAGGTCATGATCTTGCGGTTCAAGCCCCGCATCGGGCTCTGTGCTGACAGCTCGGAGCCTGGAGCCTGCTTCAGATTCTGTATCTCTCTCTTTCTCTGACCCTCCCCTGCTTGCACTGTCTCTCTGCCTCTCAAAAATAAATAAAAAACATAAAAAAGTTAAAAAAAAGAAAAAACCATTAAAAAAATTGAAAAATAAAATGATTTTTGGTGATAGATCTTGTTTTGTTTTTTATCTAACTGAAGCACTCTAGGAATTAAGTGATACTGATCTAACAAAACTAATTTTTCCTGTAAATGGAGGTTAGTAGCGCAGAAAAAATTTAAATGCAGTTTTGGGGGCGCCTGGGTGGCTTAGTCAGTTAAGCATCTGACTCTGATTTTGGCTCAGGTCATGGTCTCACAGTTAGTGGGATCAGGCTCTGAGTTGGCTGCATGCTGACGGCACAGAGCCTGCTTAGGATTCTCTTTCCCCCTCTCTGCCCATCCTGTGCTAGAATGCACGTGTGTGTGCTCTCTCACACAAACAGACATCTTAAGAAATAAAATTTTAAAAAGGTTCATGAATTGAAGTATTTGTGGACACTCAAACTGCATTTTAGTTTAAGTTTATTTTGAGAAAGAGAGAGAGAGAGAGAGAGAGACGATCCAAAGTGGGGTTCTGTGCTTAGAGCACACAGCCCGATGCAGGGCTTGACCTCACAAACCATGTGATCATGACCTGAGCTGAAGCTGGGCGCTTAACTAACTCAAGCCACCCAGGCGCCCAATTCATGAACCTTTTTTAAAAAATGAAATCAATTGGGAATGTTGAAATCTTCATGCCTTTATTGCAATGCTCAGAATACAGGTGGGGCTCAGAAGTTAGCATTTGTAATAAATTTACTCCCAAGAATTACCAGATTAACAGATGGAGGGTTGAGGATTAGGATTGTGGTTCAGATGGACAGTCTCTAATAGGATTTGTCACAAAGCATGGATTTCTTAACTGATTTCATGTAAGTGACTTTATATTTTGAATGTGAAGTATTTTGAATGTGATGTATTTTATAACATCAGATTAAATGTAATCTTGACATATTTCCAAAACTGAATGCTTTTACAGTGACAGGAATTGTATTTTTGTTTTGGGAAACTGTTTTATGTGGATATAATTCATATGCCACACAATTTGCCCATTTAAAGTGTACATTTCAGTGACTTTAGATATGTTCATGGGGTCGTGCAACCATCTCCACAACCCATTCTAGAACATTCTCATTACCTAACAGAAACCCTGCACCCTTTAGACATCTATCCCACAGCCCTGAGTAACTACTAATCTATTCTGTGTCTGTATGGATTTGCCTGATTTGGACTTTCTATGTCAGAATTCTAAACGTAGTCTTATATGACTGGACTCTTTCACTTAGCATGTGTTTTTAAAAATTTTTTTAACGTTTATTTATTTTTGGGAGCGAGACCAAGTGTGAGCAGGGCAAAGAGGGAGACACAGAATCTGAAGCAGACTCCAGGCTCCAGCTGTCAGCACAGAGCCTCACGTGGGGCTCAAACCCACGAGCCACGAATCATGACCCGAGCTGAGGTTGGACACTTAAGTGACTCAGCCACCCAGGTGCCCCTCACTTAGCATGTTCAAGGTTCATCCATGTTGTGGTATGTAACTGCTGTTTCCTGTTATGACAGTGATAGACCACATTTTCTTTGACTCATTAGCTAACAGACGTTTTGATTGTTCCTACTTATGAATTGATTTAAAACTATTAATTAACAGTTGGTTCCAGATAAAGGAAAATGGCTTTGTATTGTAAATAAAAGGCTGACATGGCTTGTGAAAGAATGGCCATCAGAGACTGTCTCTTAAACAGTAGGGGAGAAGGCAAAATTTATGTATGACAGAGATAATTGGTAAAAAGCAGCTAAGGGAGATTGGCTAAGGGGAACTATTAGCCTTAACAGGAACATGAACTTAAAAGTAGCCGATTTTATCAATCTTCCTGAACTGCCTGCAGCCGCCACCTGTCGCTTGAGCTGTGGATCTGGATCCTTGTCACACAGGGGTGCTTGGGAATCCCCTTGCCCCTGGTGGGATTCACACTTTCTGACAGCCCAAGGCCATGTTCCTGTTCTCCCAGACCCCGGGCTATGTGAGCAGGTGGGCAACCTAACCTTGGCCAGTTGGATGATCCTGCCGGGGACTTGAAGCCTGGATGAGTAAGGGAGAGACACAGGCAGGCCAAGTACATTCTGGTTGTGGGGGCACAGCCAATGCGAGTGCCCACTAGAAGTGGGGCCCGGGGGGTGGGGACCTGGTGGGACCATGGCAGCAGTGTCCTTGACAAGATCCTCCTGGGGCAGGGTGCTGGCTGTGGTTCTCTCCTCTCAGCACAAGAGAGAATAGACAAGGGAACCCTGGTTAAAAAAAAAAAGGAACTACCAGCTGTACCAGTTACTAAACTTCATTATGATCAAATACTGTGTTGTCCTCGAGTTACTTAAGAAGTTTGTATAGTAAAGAGTAAGTAAAAAATTAGAGAAGAGACCATGAGATTTCTCTTACAAATTATAACACTCTTGGCTTACTTGTTCTGGAACTCACACTTAAATCATTCGACTATTAATAGACACCCCCCAACCCCCTAATCTTTCTACCTGAACACAAGGTGTGACCAATGGCTGACATTTTATTCCTGTGCGCACAAATAGAAAGAGACATCCACAATAAAATAAATGTCCATATTTATTACAATAAAATATTGACCTCTTGCTTTCACTTTTGCATTGACTTTCTCATAACTTAAATGACCTTTTCCCCACTGTTACGACCTAACGGCTACTCATATCCTCACCACGTCCAAACAACACTCCGTTCATCCCAACAAGACAGCAGAACCCTGTAAGCGGGCTCCCTTGTTCTTTCAGAATCATCCTTATTCTCAGATGTCTTCTGGTTTCTGGCAACCAGACACAATTTGAGTCTTCTTATACCAAGACAGGAAATCAAGAACCTTACACGGAATTCATGTTCCTTTTAGCAGAAATTAGTATCTGAGTAAGGGCTACAAAATTTTATTTCTAAAGTCATAAGCTTAACGTTGATTTTTCCTTATTTTTGAGAAAGAGAGTGAGCGAGTGCAAGCTGGGAAGGGGCAGAGAGAGGGAGACAGAGGATCTGAAGCAGGCTCCTCATTGTGAGCACAGAGCTTGATGTGGGGCTCGATCCCATGAACTGTGAGATCACGACCTGAGCTAAAACCAAGCATCAGCTGCTCAATAGACTGAGCCACCCAGGCGCCCTACATTGGTTTTTCTAATTTACATAACCCCCTACTCTTTCTTTTCATAAGGCTAGGATTTGTATCTTTTTTAAAGAAGAACCCCTTAGCTGTGAGATGTTGAGTTTAAACTCCAAGAGAAGATTTGAACACAGTACCTTCCTGTAAGGTACACTCTGGTTGGGCAGCCAGAGCTTAGGCCACATCACCTTGAAGGCTGCTCAGCAGTCCAAGGATGGCTGGCTGGCCAGTCCTTATTCACTCTGTTACAGGAGACCCAAGCTACATGACACCAGGCTTGGGACCACACGTGCCTACCAGGACAACTTAGACATCCTAGCTCCAGAACTGTATCGCTGGATTGGAAAATGAATGGCCAGAGTGAGAAACGCACGTAGTGCCTTTTTACTCTGGACTAGTGTGGGTAGAGTGCCCTCCATCTGCCCTCACTCCACCCGAACAGTAGCTACCCTTCCAAAATTCTATTTATACCGATTCTCAATTTTGTGCTCAAGATGTATTTACTGAAAGAATAGTGAATTACAGCAGCTTTTACAACTGGGAGAAGTAAGAAATAAGTGCTGACCATTGAATGTCTACTGTGGGCCAAACGTTTTCGGCATTTCACATGTATTAATTTAATTATCAAAACAACCATATGACAGGCATGTGCCTACTTCAGTAGATTGGGAAACAGAGACGCAGAAGATGAGTAACATGCCTAAGTTCTATGTTTTGAATCTAGATGCCACCAAAACTCTGTAACTTCTAGTATTTATAAAAAGTATGGATGTTTGTAACCCATAGTTGTGAAGCTAAAATCTGGGTATAATAGAAATTGTCAATAATTAGGAGGAGGTTTAATGGTATTTCAAAGCACAAAGTACACCACCCCTCAGAAGCGGGAGCTACACACACTGTTTACGACACTACATTATGAAAAAGATAATTATAGTAGATTAGTCTCCATTCAAACCAGTACAGATATACAATATGAGGAAGAGATAGGAACTTAGTAGCCTTCCTGGTTAAGTCTTCAAAAACTAGAGAACATATAACTACAAAAAATGGAGGTGGTATCAGTCAGAAGAAGAGGAGGGACGAAGAATTTTGGTATCTTGTTTGGGTGAAAGTGAAAAGGATTCTGAACCACCGGCTTGATATGATCAAGGAGGTCTGGAACAGGTAAGCCCTGAAAGAGCGCTGGAGGTGACGCTGGAGGTGACACACGTAAGTCTTAGATATGCTTCACGCCTTTTTAACGAATCTCTGTTCATTACAAAAATGGCTGGGGGGGTGGGGGTGGGTGAGGGATTCTTTCTTAGCGGTGGTTCTTCGGGGCTGGGTCCACGATAAAAGCGCCACGCAGACAGCCAGACTTCTCTCAGAACTGCCTCTGGTCCCAAATGGGGAGGCTTCACTACTCTGTGACCCAGCGGACCTTGCCATTTTTTCCAAGCCGTACTGTTCCCTGGGCCACCAGCTGGAGGGCTGCCGGAAATACTTTATGCTCTGCTAATTTCACTCGTTCAGACAGAGTTGTAACGGTGTCACCCCTCTTCACCGGAACAGCTTCTTGTAAGATAATCTGTCCAGCATCTACATCTTCCTGGGGAAGGAAGCAGAAGTTTTCAACATTACTTTCTAGCCAGCACAATTTACAAACCGACACTAAGGACATTTTGGTAGAAGGAGACATACGCACAGCTACGAAGTGCACAGTGCACCCAGTGACTGTGACCCCGGCTTCCAGGACTTGCTCATGTGCATTTGAACCCTTAAAAGACGGGAGCAAGGATGGATGGATGTTGAGCATCTTCCCTGGAAATTCATAAAAACAGAGTGGTCAGAATTTTAAAATCCTATATATTTTACCAAAGGAATAAATGTTTTCCTGTCTAGAAGGAGGAGTCAGCAGGAGCCACATTTCATTTCTCTGGGATGGGTGTTTCTTTGAGAAAAACAATTGAAGTAAAGGGAAATCTAGGGTCTCATCCAAGATGCCTGGGGGCAGCAAGTTCCTGCCCTGACAACTGAAGATCCACCCAGGGATCCGGGATAGGTGCCTGCAGGGCCTGAAGTTGGACGGACCGGTCAGCTCCGGACCACAGAGCTCTCAGGAAGATTCGGCTTGTCGCTGGCACACACAGGAGAGTCCCCGCGCGGCATCTGCGTGCCGACTTCTAGTCACCAAGTGGCATGTCCGCCAGCCAGATGCTGGGGTGATTAGTTGTATGAGCATTATGTCACCACAGGCACTGCCAATTTTGTATTCTCTCTAACCACATACAACAAACTCTCTGGAGAGAGAATACATTTATTGCCCAACTGCGGGCACAAAAAAGGACAACAGGATGTAGTCAAAATGTTAGTGGAAAGGGGAATAATACAAGGCATGTTTTCTAGAAACACTGCCTTCCTTGCCTTGTCCAGCAGCGGTCTGTGCTTCCTAAGGGTAGAACGGACTCTTCATTTGGGGTACAGGAATCGCTTTCTTTTGCTTCTCAACAAGTAACAATGTCTCTTCCGAATATTTATTTAGAAGATAAAATATTAGTAATGTGAGTAACCTAAGCTGTATTAGAAAAAGTGATTAATTACAGCAGGCCAAAGAAAACTGATAAAAAGAGCAGGACAATAAAAGATCACTGGGCCATTCATTCTTTGAGCTGAAGCAAAGGAAATTAATGACCTGTGTTAAAAGAGCCCGGTAAATATTTCACAATTGGGATTGTTTGGAAAGCTAACTACCCTGGAGTCTGTTTTCACTTGATTTCTCAATGTGGTGTCAGATTTTCGCTTACCATTCCATTTTCTGACAAAGGGGCCAGATAAAATTCTCATGAATCCTGCAAGACAGACTATGTCTGTGGAGAACTCTTCAAGGACTTGGTCAATTGCAGTGTCAAATTCTACACGACTTTTATATAATTTATGATTAATTACCTGTAATAGAAAAAGATAAGCACAATCTTTTTAAATGAATTACCAAAAACAATTTAAAACTCAACCTTTACGTAGACCATACTTCACTTCTTCTGATGAAGACGTGCCTGATGTAAAGAATTGAGGAATGGGGAGGATGGCGTCAAAGGCACATGCCCCGCTGCAGAAAGCCAAAGAACGAGCCGTCCTGCAGACAGAGGGCTGGTGGGGGGCGGGTGAGGAGTTTAGCTAGCCTGCAGGAAAGATACTTTTCAAAGTGACTCACTCTGGTGGGAACTCCGGCCCTTTCTGCTTTATCTAAGCCAGCCACCCCGGCCTTGTTGGAGATAACCACAACGATGTGTGCGCAGCTACTTGGCTCCCTGGTACTGTCTATGAGAGCTTGGAGGTTTGATCCTGAAAGAGAGAGAAAAACACAAGTAAGCTGACATTCCATAAAAGAGACGTGCACCATTCTGAATAGTGAATGGTCAAGAAAGATTTCCCAATAAATGTATTAGAAAAGATTGGCAAAATACGTGAGGTTTTTAAATTCCCTTTCTCTTGGAATAATGGATCAATAAATGCTTATGAAAGCATGGGCACTCTTGGTTTTAGGATCTGTAATTGTTCCTGCAAAATAATACCTTATGACCTAGCACTGTAATAGAAATGGTATAACATAATTTAAACAGACTGTTGAGGCTGCCAGCACAGAGCCCAACACAGGGCTCGAACTCGTGAACTGTGAGATCATGACCTGGGCCAAAGTTGGATGCTTAACCAACTGAGCCACTTAGGCGTCCCAAAGATTTTATCTTTTTAAGTAATCTCTATATCCATCGTGGGGCTTGAACTTATAACCCCGAGATCAAGAGCCACATGTCTAGTGGCTGAGCCAGCCAGGCACCTGGAAAAATCCACCCTTACGAAGAAACCACTACGACCCTTATGATAGCTTCTCTGTTTCACCATCAAGTTGGGCTTAAAGTACATTGAAACCTTAAAATGAATGTGGAAAGCAACGACAGTTCCGAGAATGTATCCTCAAGAAATGATCAGTTATTTACAAAAGTGTTCACAGCAATGCTGCTTATTAAAGTGGGAAAAAGAAACATGCTATATATCCATCTGAGAGAATACGGTGTTCCTATTACTTTACCCTCTGTCTACAACAGTCAAACATAAATTTCACCTTATTACTAGTAACAATAAAAAAAAAAAACCCTCAGCAGGTTGCTGGAGGGGTTGCGGGTGGGGGGGATGGGCGGACTGGGCGCGGGGCAGTAAGGAGGACACGTGCTGGGATGGGCACTGGGGGTTACACGTAGCGGATGGATCGCGGGATCTACTCCTGAAATCATTATTGCACTAGACGCTAACTAACTTGGATGTAAATTAAGAAATAAAAAAACCCCATAAAAGCAAACAAACAAATCTCAGCTGTTATAGGACTTTTTAACTACAAAGCTATGGTACAAAAGAAGTTGGATTTTTCTATCTTTTCTAGCTTCCTTTTCTTCAACCATCTTCACCATACCCTCCACTCTTCCTTTAGGTGTCTCAAATGCCTGAGAAAAGTGGAAAGGCTAAGGATACAGAAAAATAATAGCCCTTAACGACTCCCGCCCCACTCTACTGAGAGTGTCCTCATGATCTGAAGGAGGGGTTTTTTTTTTGTGGTGGGGGAAGAAGGGAGGGGGCACGTCTCACCTGTTCCAGATATTAAGACAGCCACTCTTGCTTTTTTCAGTTGGACACAGAACTCATTTTTCAGAATGCCGTTCTCGAACGCTGATCCATTTACTTGCATGGTTTCAATCAGATGCTTGATTTTCACACGAGGAGAACCTTCATTTCAAACATGCCCAGTCAATAAGAATAGAACAATGTGAATTAACAGTAATAGAAAGAAAAGTATTTTATGAAAACTGAGAATATTTCATCCTGAAAATAGGATATGTATGGACTACAATGAAGAAAAAGCTTGTATTAAGGTTACTCATGAAAACTTTCTGAAAGAAAACACATATAATTACCTACTTCAACTAAAAGCTATGGCGTGCCACTGTCTCCTGACCTCAGGGTAGGCATGTGCCCAGGCAAGGCCACTCAAAGATTTGATACAGGATGTTGAGGAAGAGAGCAACTCTTTCCTAATGCAATGTGAGCTCAAGGCTGTGGGCTCAAGAGATCTTTCTGGTATTTGGAGAACCGGCCTGAAAAGGAACCTACACAATAAAGGGACGAAAGGGAGATACAGACATCACAGCAAGTGCTGGCGTCTTTGTCAGCTCAGCTTAGTGGCTTTTCTGCCACTCCGCCAATTTCTAGTCCATCTGACGGAGTCCTGAGTGTTCACGGCACTTGTTGGGGCGCACATTTCACTGCCAAGGGGAGTCACAAAGCAGAGCCTGAGACAAGGTCTTGCACATGGGGAGATGACTCTGGAAGTGACCCAGCAAACCAGAGTCAGGATCTGGGAAGAGGGATCTCAAGAGCCAGTGTAAGAGTGTGTTATTAATCTGGCCGCCACCGGGGGCACCTGGGGCTTAACTCCCCTGGGACCTCAAAGGCACCATGAAGACCGCCTCAGAACTGCTCCCTTCTTCTGTCCCTAAAGTGGGTTATTTATTCAGCCCACTGTCAAGGGCTGTCTCGTGGGGTATAGTTGTGCACATGTGACCACCAACGAGGTGTCAGCGCCCTAAGGCGGGAGGGAAGAGATGTGTGGTGGTACTGGCTTCGGTGCCGGCCTGTCGCAGCTGTGTGAATGCGGGTGCCGTGCCCTGGCTGCAATAAAAGGTGGGCAGAAGCTCGAGGCAGGGCAGGTGTACTTCAAGTTACACTCCTGAGAGCAACGAGACAAGGAGCAATTACCTGTGGGACGCGCAACCACCTTGCCAATCACCCAGCCTTCTTCACCCTGCCGCTTGACATCCCGCAGAACCCACTCCGTCATATCCGGTGCCACCACCAGGGCGGCCCCAACCCCACAGTTAAACGTCCGGGCCATCTCGTCCTCAGACAGGTGTCCTTCCTGCTGTAGCCACGAGAAGATCCTGGGGATCCGCCAGGTCTGGGCATCTGAAAACAGGCAAGGTGTTACCCTGTTGTCTTGCACAAAGTATAATGTGTGCATACAAACAAAGCTGTGAATTTCTGGGGGGATCCATCTGCACCTCAGATATCCAGAACATTTTTGCTGACACGCTTGGCCAAATATTCACAATTAAGTGAGGTTCTGTGCTGCCTTGACTTTATTTTTAGAAACCCTCTAATGGATTAATCGAGCTGAGTTCCTGTGACGGTTTGTGAATGTTTAGCTGGGTCACCCTAATGTGCTGCACAACGAGGTGGCCTAGGTGACAGATTTAGAGGAATGTGTGCACTATGTGAAAACAAAGTCACTCTATATAAACAGTTAAAATAAAAACCCTGTCCTGCTGCATTTACTTTAAAATTTAGATTGAGGTCTGTTATAATACAAGAAACATCTCTAATTAATTTTTATCTCGGGGAGAGAGAGGGATATATATGATACATATAAGAACATATATCATTTTTTTTTAATTTAAAATTTTTTTAAACTTTTATTTTTGAGAGACAGAAAGAGACAGAGCATGAGCAGGGGAGGGGCAGAGACACAGAATCCAAAGCAGGCTCCAAGTTCTAAGCCATCAGCACAGAGCCTGACGTGGGGCTCGAACCCAGGAACTGTGAGATCATGACCTGAGCCAAAGTCAGCCGCTTAACCAACTGAGCCACCCAGGCGCCCCTCCATCAATCTATTTTTGAGAGAGCGCAAGCGGGGAGGAGCAGAGAGAAAGGGACAGAGGATCTGAAGCAGGGTCTGCGCCGACAGCAGTGAGCTGATGTGGGGCTTGAACTCATGAACTGTTGGACACTCAACCTATTGACCTACACAGGTGCCCAACCCAGTCATTTTTTCCCCTCCTGCTCATGTTTCAAGGCTACACACAGTCTGGGAGAAAAATCACACAACTAGCTTCCCCTTCACCGTCAGCGCTGCTTTGCTGCTTCATTCCTATTTCTGACTTAGTCTGGTTTATTATTTAGTCCTTTCTTCAAACCCTCACTCCCAGACTGCTCATCTCAGTAAGCCCCTCTTATTTCACACAGAAAAGGGACTACTTTATGTGATCTTTTGTTTGTATCCCCTCAAGCCAATGTACATTAGTTGACCATGAGAGCTGGAAAAGTTTCTTGTCTCCTTACCCTGCAAGAACAGGGAGGGAAAACACTGTTGCTCAATTTGCCAGGAGTGTAAGTAATGATTTGACCAGTAAGTTTCTTTTCTTTTTTTTTTTTTAATTTTTTTTTTAACATTTATTTATTTTTGAGAGACAGAGAGAGACAGATCATGAGCAGGGGAGGGGGAGAGAGAGAGGTACACACAGAATCGGAAGCAGGCTCCTGGCTCTGAGCTAGCTGTCAGCACAGAGCCTGACGCAGGGCTCGAACCCATGAACCGTGAGATCATGACCTGGGCCGAAGTCGGACGCTCAACTGACTGAGCCACCCAGGCGCCCCCAGTAAGTTTCTTGAAACAGCAACCTCCATTCACTGTCTCTGTATTTCTGCCCCTCACTCCGCTGATAAGCATCTGGTGGGTGGTGTCCGTCCTCACTGAGCTGCTGTTTGAGCCGACTCTGAAATACACCGGCTTATTTCTAGTTCTCATCCCAGACTCCACGCTGACCAATGTTGTGTTCAAATCCTTGGAGTTCGGGGTACTTTTACATGGCTTACTCCCTGCTTCTGACTGTTCTTTTCCAGAAATTCTGCCTCTGTCAACCTTTAAAGTGGACAGAGCACTGAGGAACCACCTGTTAAGTCCCCTCCACTCTCCTGGCCATCACTGTCACGTGTCTGCACATGAGCACCAAACTGAACTTCAGCCTGATCTCAACTTCTGCTCTTAGACATCTTACCATAACACCTGAAGATTTGAAATACTACTCCCACTTCCTACCCAGATCTACTCAGCCTCTGTCTATTCACTCATTTAACTAGAAACCTGGGACGCTTTTCTTCCAAGCACAAAATGATTCTCAAGTCTGTCTCCCTCCCTCACAGACTATTCAACAGCTACCACTTCCCTTCCTGGCACGGTCCTGATTCCATCCTGGGAGAACCCCCCACCCCTACCCCGCCCTGCAGCACTTCATCTGTACAAGTCAGGTACATGAGAGGATTTTATGCCTTGTAAACATGGCTAATTAACCAAAAAGAGGTAGAAAAGTCAGCCCTATTTTATTCTGAGAAACCCCAACAATTAAGAATTTTCGATATATAACTATATGTGCTCTAACTACCCATAGTTTTCTTCCATAATGTAGTTTTCTCCAAATGGTTTTCTGAACAAACAGGTCCTTTTAGTAATCTTACCTAAATCCACTCCAAATTTCTCGGGAAGGACTCTAGGGATGTTTTCTAGCAATCCTCCACCAGTAATATGGGCAAAGGCCTTGACATGTCCTGAACGCAGGACAGGTAATAGTGAGTGGCTGTAGATTCTGGTTGGAGTTAGAAGCAAGTCCCCTGTGTATCGGAGAGAGAAGACAAAAACAGCCTATGAATGTAAAACCAAAGAATATATAAAAAACAATTCTGAAATACAGAGTGATTTGACCCTGCACAGACACACCGGTTCTACAATAATGTCCAAACAGTAAAATCCTAAGACAGTGTAATTTTTATTCCGTTCTAATTAACTAGGAAAGACTAACCCAGTAAGTGGTTGCTCAGACATTTACAAACAGGGGAGTTTAAATGTTGAGTGTGTTTACCTAAGGTCTGGTCACCACAGCCGTCAGGCGCTGGAGAGGAGTACTGGAGGGAAGAGTTGCCTACAATTTTCCTCACGAGGCTAAACCCATTGCTATGAAGACCAGACGAAGCTATTCCAATCACAACATCGCCTTCGGTGATTCTGTCCAGGTGAGGGAGCTTCTGGTCCCGCTCCATGGCTCCAACGGCAAAGCCCGCTAGATCGTACTCTCCAGGAGGGTACATGTCAGGCATTTCTGCAGTTTCACCTCCTGGCCGGACACAACAAGAGCAAAGAAATTAGAGTATTTATAAACCTGTCGAGGGGGGAGAGGGGGTGAGGGTGGGAGGGAAAGAATTCCAAGCAGGCACCAGGCTCAGAACTCAGCACACAGCCTGATGCGTGGCTTGATCCCACGACCCTAGGATTATGACTGGAGTCAAAGTCAAGAATTGGACTCTGAAACAATTGAGCCACCCAGGTGCTCCTCTTTTAAGTTTGTTTATTTATTTAGGGACTCTCTATACCCACAACATGGGGCTCAAACTCATGACCCGAGATCAAGAGTCACCTGTTTCTACAAGTGGGCCACCAGGTGCCCCCCTGCTTTTAATTTGACAATGAGACATGTGGCTATATTTTGCAAATGTCCAAAAAAAAAGTACTCTGTTAGCTGCCTAACAGAAATTTCAACCAAGTACGATTTTAAGGGAGCCAGTACTAATTTCTATGAGGGAGAAGTGTATGACACTCGAAGGATGAAGGATGAATGCTTGGTGGAATGTCATTCCTATGGCAGTTTAGTTTTAGAAATGTTTTCACCTGTATTCGATCTTTATATTCACTCTACATTCCAGATGATGGTAGAGGCTTAGAGAAGTGATGTACTCAGGCCTAAGTCCAAATGCCCTAGCCTAGAAAGTACACCATAGTTCACTTTGGTGATCATATGTAAAGACAAGGTCTAGCCAGACAGAACCCATTATAAACTGTTCTTTTCTTAATGCACAGTGTTTTTTTTTTAAAATTTATGTTTATTTTATTATTGAGAGAGAGAAACAAAGCATGAGTAGAAGAGGGGCAGAGAGGGAGACACAGAATATGAGCCCGAAGCGGGACCTGAACTCATGAACCGTGAGATCATGACCTGAGATGAAGTCGGATGCTTAACCGACTGAGCTATCCAGGTGCCCGTTTTGTTTTGTTTTTTAATGTTTATTTGTTTCTTGGAGAGAATGTGAGCTGGAGCAACAGTGGGGAAGTGGGGGAGAAGGAAGAAGGGAGAAGGGGGGGGAGGGGAAGGGAGGGTAGAGAGAGAGAGAGAGAGAATGTCTCAATCCCAAGCAGGCTCCATACTGTTAGCACAGGGCCCAATGCAGGGCTCCATCTCATAAACTGTGAGATCATGACCTGAGTGGAAATCAACAATCAGATGTTTAACGGACTGAGCCACCCAGGTGCCCTAAACTGTTCTAAAAGACGGTTGAAAAGGCAATTTTGGCTGTTGGGATTTTCCACAGCAACGGTAATATAAAGAAGGTAGTTTCACTGCTCAGTTGGCCTACACATTCATTTTGCTTAAAATTCTCGTATGTATTTAAGTAATATTTCCCTAAGTGTTAGGTATATTGTATTCTTAGTGTCACTTCTGTCGGGAAATATTTAGAATGCCTGGAATCATCTCCTGCTGCAGGCCAGTAAGCAGGAAACAACTCTTACTTAACCTGTCTGTCCGTGAGGCCATGGAGAAAGATGGGGACGGAGATGATAAAGATCAGGGGGAAGGGTAGGGAAGGCCCGGCTCCACAGTCTGGGCATAGGAGTTCTGGGGGACAAACCTTTGAGGAGGAGCCTGAGTGCAACAGGATCTAAGTTTTCTTTGCTAATGTTATCTATACTTTATTTGCCTCACCTTGTAACCTTCAGTTTTTCTTCTTATCTACCTTGGTACCAATCACATTTACACATAGGGGCAAAATACAGTAAAAAAGAACCGGAGACTCATGGACAGTCATACCGAGGAGAGCACATCCAGCTTTCCCACAGGCTCTGGCGATTCCGGCAACCACAGCTTCAGTCGTACTGAGGTCAAGTTTTCCACAAGAGAAGTAATCAAGGAAGAAGAGGGGCTCAGCCCCTTGGGCCAGAATATCATTAACACACATTGCAACCAAATCTTGGCCAATGGTATCATGTTTATTACACTGCTGGGCAATCTAAAGAAGCACAATAGAAATGGCCACATCAGAGAATAAGCTCCAAATAATATCTTGTCAGTTTATCAGTGGAGGCTGATAAATACTGCTGCTCCGAGCACCGAAAGACAAAATACAAACTTCTGATGAGCTACTTGATCCCAAAGTATCCCACTTAATCCCCTCAAATAAGCTTTCCATCCAGATAGAGCCTCAACAATATTTGCTGTTAGACATATATGGATATTTTAGCCATATTTTTGGCTACTTGGTATGGTTCTTTAGTGCATATATATTGAGAGGAAAAATATATATTTGATATATAGTAAATTCTCCACTTTCACAAAAGGCCTTTAGCCACACAGGTGTCTGATTACCTTCAGCTTAGTCCCCACGCCATCTGTTCCACTGGCCAGAAGAGGATCTTTGAAACCAGCTGCTTTCAAATCAAAAAGACCAGCAAAACCTCCCAGATCAACATCACAGCCTGATGGGGAAAAAAATTAAATGCTTGCTGCATTTCAATGGATCAAACATAGATGTACAGACAACTTCTTCATAAGCATGGCTAAAACAAGAGCTGCCTTTCCCAAGAATGGGGGATAGCACCACGTGCTCAAAGAATTGATCAAGAAAGTAATTAAATATTAAAGGGGCAGACATATCTAAGCTTAACATAATGGATAAGAAATGCTTTTCTTTTTAAAAAATGTCTATTTACTACCTTTGGGGTGCCCGGGTGGCTCAGTTGGTTAAGTGTCTTACTTTGGCTCTCGTCATGGTCTCAAAGATCATGAGTCGAGCCCTGTACCGGGTTCTCTGCTACTGGTGTGGAGCCTGCATTGTATCCTCTGTCCCCTTTTCTCTGCCCCTGCCCTGCTCGTGCACACTCTCTCTCTCAAAAAAGTAAATAAAATAATTAAAAAATAAAAAAGTAAATAAATAAAATACTTGAGTACAAGCAGGGGAGGGACTGTTAGCACAGAGCCCACCTTGGGGCTCTGTCTCAGGAACTGTGAGGTCATGACCTGAGCCAAAAACCAAGAGTTGGATGCTTAACCAACTGAGCCACCCAGGCACCTCAGAAATGCTTTACTTAATATTGAAGGCAAGAAAGCAGAAAACTGGGTATGGCTTAAATAGGACAAGTCTTATAGCAATCTGGAATTAATTTGGAAGATTTTCCTCAGTAAACTACAAAGCCCAAATCAATGCTCAGTGTTGGGCAAAGTTAATGAATGAACTAGCAAAGTACAGGCTCTGACTTACCTAGCCTGGAGGTCGCTTTAGCTAAAGGTTTAATTTTCTTGACCAGCATATTTCCAGCTGCAATGTCTACCCCAGACTCCTTGTAAGTCAGGCCCCTAAAGAATTAAACAAAACAAAACACTTCACCTAAATGCCAGGGAAAATTAATTTTAAAGTATTATTTAAAACAGAAGATATTCCTAGTGATTTTTAGATCTCTGAACATGTTAGGCCCCATCCACAGATTTTAAACGTCTAGGGCAGGACCTGGAAATTGAAATGTGTTTAATTAACTTCCTCAGTTGATTCCATTGTACCATCACTATTGAAAACTACTCTTACTTATTTTTTCTAGAAATACTTCTCATAGGCAGCTAGATATACTGATATTTTGCCACATCTCTCTGTTCAGTTTTGGTATGGAAAGGAAAGGAATTCCAAAATGGAGTAAAGAAAGTGAAAATTAGGATTTATGCACTCTACGAAGAAATCCCTGAATAATGAAACTAGGCTCTTATTGCAACATATTTGTGTAAGTTTCCTTATAGCTGAAGACTGTAAGAAATAAGATAGAAACACGTTGGGAAAAGCAAAACCAGATAATGATACTCAGTGCATCCATTCCCTTCCAACTAAGGCCAACACATTGGAGCAGTGCATCTAGAGACACAGTTCATGAACAGCACTGGGAATTCGGTAATCTTGCCTTACAAAAATGGGTACTTTGATCTACCAGAATATAGAGATACATGAATAAACATGTGAAATTTTTTCAGAAACAGGGTATCAGGGTACAAATCGAGTTGATGGCTTTGGCAATTTACTCCAATGAAATCAGCAGTCCAGGGTCATGCTCAGATAGATAACCCAAGTCCTACTGGTTTAAAAAGCTTTTCTCAGGTAGCAGCTGGTGTTATGTTCTCTCATTTTCTTCAACTTTAATTTAATAAACTCAGACTAGTAATAAGACCACAGTCCCTTGAAATAA
Source organism: Suricata suricatta (assembly GCF_006229205.1). NCBI lineage: Eukaryota > Metazoa > Chordata > Mammalia > Carnivora > Herpestidae > Suricata > Suricata suricatta. The sequence goes on along the minus strand of NC_043704.1, from coordinate 13,102,050 downwards.
GTCATTTCAATGGACTCTAGTTATTAAAATGAAAAATAAAACTTTTAGCATGGTATTTTAATGTTCTTAATCCTAAAAATCTTCCAGTATTTAAACTTTGAGTTAATGGTATTAAGTTTAATTAAGTAAAATTTTTCATTTTGTCCTAAAATATATTTATTTCTCAGATGAACTCAATGAGCAACTGTAATGATAATATTTAAGAAACCAAAACACCCACATTTGCAATTACTAGTTTATTGATCTTACAAAAAAAAATAGTTATATGTACCAACAAATAAGGGGTCCAAAAATATATTTCAGTAATAAGTGTAAACATAGTCGAAAATGAGACTGCCAAAATTTGTAGTATAATAAAATTAAGTTGCAAAATTAGATGGCCAATACTTTCTTTCATCTTTAATTCTTTGAAAAAACCAGGAACTAAGATAAACATACAACGGTAATATTTAAATATAGAATCACTCAAGGAATAAAAATCGCTTATCCCCATTTTTATTGATGAGTATTTGACAAATGATTATATATATTTAAAATATACAATATGAAAAAGTCCTTAACAAACTTCTCAAACATCAAAAGCTACCATGAAGCTTTTTCCATTTCATCTGAATATTGTTTTAATTAGTGTTGACTTAAACTAAATGCAAATCAAAATCACATCAATCCCAGAGAGAGAAATGAGTATAGAATGACTTATAGAGGGTTAATAGAATTTTCTACATAGCCATTTACACCAGTTCTGAAGCTGTGCTAGTTCTGAAGCTGTCTTACCACTCTGGTAAGAAATTTACCTGGGCTGCTGGAGGAACGCTATGGCACGAGAGCCAATGTCCTTCCTGTAAATGGCTCCCTCAAATTTTATAGCAGCTAGGCCTTTCTTGGCTTCTTTAAGGGCTGAGGTGAGATTTTCCCGGATGGCTGTTACCGAAAGGACTCGACCCCCACTCGTCACCACCTTGCCATCTTTCAGGGCCGTGCCTGCGTGGAACACCTCCAGTCCTAAAGCCTGAGCCTCGGGAAACCCTAGAAGAGAGCACATTTACATAATAACCACAGTCTGCACGTCTGAAGTAGATTTTAATTTCCAGAAGTTTTCTAAATAAGATTTTTATTTCACTTAAATGACTCTTCACAATAATCCTATCAGGAAGGAATAAAGCAACAGGATAGCAAATAGACCCTTTCTCTTAAGAACAGCCCGTTCTGCTCTAGGGTGATAACTGTATTATCAGAAACCTGTGTTATCAAAACGTCATGTAAGAACTTTTGTTTCAATGGAGGAGAAAAAAAAAAGAACCCAGGTGCCAAAAAGTTTAAGACTTAAATGTGGAGTTGAACCTTAAACAATGCTAAGGTTAGGGGGTGCTGACCTCCTTTGGCACTCCAAATTCCTACATATAACTTCTGACTCCTCAAAAACTCAACTAATAGTCTAGTGTCGAATAGAAGCCTTAATACCATAAACAGTCGATTAATGCATATTTTGTATGTTATGCATGCTGTATGCTATGTTCTTAAAACTTAAGTCAGAGAAAAGAAAATGTTATCAAGAAAGTCATAAGGAAGAGAAAATGCATTTACAGTATATTGTGTTGTAAAAAAATCCATGTATAAGAGGACTCATACAGTTCAAACCCATGTTCTTCAAGGGTCAGCTGTATCGTTATTTCCTCCTTTTTTTTCTTTTCTGTTTTTTATTTATTTTTGAGAGACAGAGAGAGACAGCGTGAGCAGGGGAGGGTCAGAGAGAAGGAGATGAATCCGAAACAGGCTTCAGGCTCTCAGCTGGCTGTCAGCACAGAGCCTGATGCAGGGCTCGAACCCACCAGCCGTGAGATCATGACCTGAGCTGAAGCTGGACGCTCAACTGACTGAGCCACTTAGGCGCCCCTATAGTTATTTTCTCCTGATAGAACATTAAAAACTAAAACTTAAAAGAGGAAAAAGAAAAAAAAAAAAAACCCCAACCCTCTAAACATCAATGAATACAACCTGAATTTGATCACATCTTTTACTTAAAAGGAATTTCTTTTTTATCATAGCCATCTAAGTTGTTCTCTTCTTTAAATAACCAATAGAATAACTGTAATGTAAAACAGTCTTAGTCTTTTCCCTAATGTAACAAGCGTAAAATTTTAAGGCAAATTTGATTTAAATTTGGTTTTAGGCTCTGTCTAAAATCCCTAGCTTAATTTTCTTTTGAGCTTACTTGTAAGCTCTCATATATAACTTTACACTTAACATAGTATCAGGCCATATTTTCCGTATTCTCAAGTGAGCAACACGGGCAGCTTATACAAAGATAACAACCTCTTAATTAAAAACAAACAACCCCCCCCCCCACATACTCACATATCGTTTGTCCTTTTTGGTCACTACTCTTAGCACTGCAGTTGGTAACTTGTTAATAGAAGTCTGCCCTAAATGTTGTGACACTAGGGCATTCAGTCCCCAAATACCTATTGGTATTGGGAATATCTAATATTGCCGTGTCAGAAATGACTATCACACTGGTCACCTCAATCTTAGGGAAACTTCACCAGTGTAAGTGATCTTGATTCTATCCCTTCTCTTTGTTCACTTTAAGAGGCAATCAATTCCTACCTGCTCCGCTGCCATGTGTGGGATTCGCAGGGCAGTGGACTTGTCTGGCTGGGCAAGGCAGGGAATGGAGGGTCTAAACCAAACCCACTGTTGGGGTCCTGAGGGAGGCCAATCTACAGCCTGCCAGGGATCGTGGAGGTCTGCCTTTGGGCTTATGGCACTAGAACTTAACTTGACATTTTTTTTTAAGTTTTTTTTTTTTAAATGTTTTTTATTTATTTTTGAGACAGAGAGATTCAGAGCATGAGCAGGGAAGGGCAGAGAGAGAGGGAGGCACAGAATCAGAACCAGGCTCGAGGCTCTGAGCTGTCAGCACAGAGCCCGACGTGGGGCTCGAACCCACAAATGTGAGATCATGACCTGAGCTGAAGTCGAAGGCCTAACCAACTGAGCCACCCAGGCGCCCCTTAACTTGACATTTTAAGACACTGTTTTATTTAGTATGATTTAACAAGAGATGCCTCGTTTCCTTTAAAGGGAAACAGGAGAGAAAGCTAGTTATGAAACTGTTTTAATTCTGACATCCCAGTGACTATGGGGTAAGCTGCAAATGGGAGACAGGGGTGGGGGTCTAGTTGTGATGCCTCTGGGATGTAATCTCACTGATGTAGTTTCTACCAATGTTCCTCTGATTCTCATAAATTCCCTTTATCTTCCTGGCTCTTGGAGGATGGAAGGGAAAAGCACACTGAGAGATAGTCTAGAAACTTGGCTAGGCCTACTCAGGTCTTCCCTGTGTAGGAAGAGAAATGGATGCAATTCTTTAAATACAGTAATTCTGGATATTTGAAACCCATCTCCAACATGGTTAAAAATCCCTTCAGGGTTTCTGATGGCCTTATACCCATAGAAGGAGCAAAGCAGGGCAGAGCACGGGTGGAAGGCCTTCTGGAACATGGAACACAGGTTACTTGCTGCACTCTAATCCCGCCTCTGGTTCCCGGGCATTTACCTGTTATCTCCAGGCCCTTGCTGTAATCTCCCGGGTAGCCTTTGCTTGCCATCACGACAGTTATGGCAGTGCGGTTTTCGAGCCAGACAGGCAGAGATGTGCTGAGCAGGCCATCAAAGGTAGACTGAATCACTTCATAAAGATCACTTTTAAGAAGTGGGAGGATCACCTGGAAAAACATAAATCAACATGGCAACTGAGAGAAACTTTAGTTCTTTCTAGACATTTTATTCCCCGAGATACTAGCAGAATCCACACATATTTCTTAAAGGTAATTACTTCCAGCCTGATAAGATCCTGAGATTAAGAAACACACATCAGGGTGCCTGGGTGGCTCAGTCGGTTAAGCATCTGACTTCGGCTCAGGTCATGATCTCACAGTTTGTGGGTTCGAGCCCCGCATTGGGCTCTGTGCTGACAGCTCAGAGCCTGGAGCCTGTCTTCGGATTCTGTGTGTCCCTCTCTCTCTGCCCCTCCCCCACTCATGCTGTCTTTCTCTCAAAAATAAAATAAAGCATTAAAAAAAATAAAAAAGAAAAGAAAAGAAAAGAAACACACATCAACGAAGTACCACTTCATATACCGTCTTTAATTATTACTCACTTGGCACTCTGGATCACCGAAACGGCAATTAAACTCCAGAACTTTTGGGCCGTCCTTGGTCAGCATTATACCAGCATAGAGGACACCTTCAATGACAAAAGGGGGAAAAAAAAAAGAAAAAGAAAGAAAACTATAACAAAAACATTGAATTGTGACTGAAAATGAAAATGTTCCTAATAGTCAAAGTTTTGCACTGACCATGGCAAAATTTACAACAGTGCTCTATTAAAATGTGGTGAAAAAAGAGAAACCAGGGAAGGTTCGTCAAAGTGTAAAGTTGCTCTATGAATAATGTCCACAGTGACATTGGTGTGCTCACCTGTGTACGGTGTACCCTCCTGCTGCATGCCATCCACTGTCCTCTGAAGAATGGTATTTTTTATTTTCAGCAGCAACTCCTTTGAAACCTGGGGATCATATGGGAACATTTAAATATACCCGGGGATTACAAACAAGCATCTTGAAAGCAATAGTGTATGGGACAAGGCAAACTATCACTCTTACCTGCCTCAGGTAAGCTGGCCACTTCATTTATTCTTTAATAGTTATTTATCTGGGGGCGAATGTAAGCGGGGGAGGGGCAGAAACAGGAGCACAGAGGATCCAAAGTGGGCTCTGCGCTGACAGGATGACAGCAGGGAGCCCTTTGTGGGGCTTGAACCTATGAACTGCAAGTCAGATGCTCAATCGACTGAACCACCCAGATGGCCCTAGGCTGAACACTTTAAATTCATAAACTGTTAAAATCTTCACATTGACTCTGTAAGTATTTAGCCTTACTTTCATAAAACAGGAAAGAAAACCTCTGAGACGTAAAAGTTATTATAAGCAGACGCTAGATTATAGATTTACTGATTGGGGTCAGCTGCTGTTTTATGACTAAGTATTGAATCACATTTACTACCAAATCTATAGAATTCTAAACAGGCACACACTCAAAACTCACTAAAAAGTTTCCTAAACCATAATAATAATAAAAATGAAAAAAAAAGTTCCCCTCCTACCTTGAGGCTCTTTTGTATCCTTCTAGTATATTCTATGCCTATTTCATAAGCCTATAATGTGAAAGTTTATAAATTTAATTATAAAAACTAGATCTAAACATAGCTCCTTTTTAAAAAAGATTTTATTTTTTGAAGATTTTAACTAATTTCTATACCCATTGTGAGGCTTGAACTCAAAACCCTGAGACCAAGAGCTGCATGTTTATCAACTTTGCCAGCCAGGCACCCCTAAAGATAGCTCTTATACTTAAATACTTTTTATTGAATAGTAGTTTTAATACGTATAACAAAATTGGGATGTTGGGTGGCTCAGTTGGCTGAATGACCAACTCTTGACTTTGGCTCAGGTCATGATCCTGGAGTTGTAGGTTTGAGCCCTACCTACATCAGGCTCCCTGCTGAGCATGGAGTCTGCTTAAGATTCTCTGTCCTTCTGCCTCTCTCCCCAACTCACGCTCTCTCAAACAAACAAAAAGGGGCGCCTGGGTGGCTCAGTCGGTTGAGCGTCCAACTTTGGCTCAGGTCATGATCCTGCAGTTGATGAGTTCAAGCCCTGCTTTGGGCTCTGTGCTGACAGCTCAGAGCCTGGAGCCTGCTTTGGATTCTGTTTCTCCCTTTCTCTCTGCTCTGCCCCTGCTCTGTCTCTCTGTCTCAAAAATAAATATACACATAAAAAAAAATTAAAACATACAAAAACCTTATAGCTTCAATTGTTTTATTTTTAATCTTTTAATCAATAAAAATGTGAACAAGGCACTATAGATATATTATCAGCACAAACAACTATGACTAATCATCAGTGAAAAGAATGGGTGAGTTTCTGAAGTGCTAATTCTACTTAAAAGACACCCAATGCAGATTTCTTACAAAAACTGTCCAAAAATTATTTGGAAATGTACTCTATGTACCCATTATGAAGTACAGAGACCACAAAAACAAATATCCAACATGGTTCTCAGTTCATCTCTCTCTCACACACAGACATGTATACACTTAATGAGCACTTATGTGCAAGGCCTTGGATTTACAAAGATGAATAAAACTAACTCTAGACTATAATTGGCTCTTATGGGCTAAAAATAGGGTGTGCAGAGCAGGGGGTAGAAGGATCTCATTCCATAGTTCTTCAAACATTTTAGAAAAAGGTCCACTCATTCATCTATCTTTTTATACAGTTTACTATCAAGTTAGCTAATGTACAGTATATACAAGGTGCTCTTGGCGTCAGGACTAGATCCCTGGGATTCATCACTTACATACGACACCAAGTGCTCATCCCAACAAGTGCCCTGCTCAGTGCTCATCACCCATTTCCCCCACCCTCCACCTACCCACATCAACCCGCCATCTGTTTCCTCTATTTAAGTTTCTTATGGTTTGCTTCCTCTTTGTTCGTAATTATGTATTTCCCCTTCCCTTCCCTCATGATCTTTGTTTTTGAGTGAAACTACAAGAGATACTTGTCATTTAATAGGAAATCCAAATTGCTGATTAGTGGCATCATGTATAGAAAACAGACAGAAAAACAAGGTCCGAGGGCTCTTTGAGAAGACCAAACCGTGACTGCTGAACTCGAGCTGGACTTCTGGGAAGTACCTGAGGTGCTGGACAATAGGCTCCCATCCCCCCTGTGTTGGGGCCGTGATCTCCCTCCAGCAATCGCTTATGGTCCTGTGCTGGGGGCATGGGGGCCACAGTGCTGCCATCAGTGAAGCACAGACACTGCGGAGAAGACAAAATAGTCCACTTAGCTTAAATGGCAAAAAATAAAAAAACAAAAAATAACTTAATAAGAACTAGATGTACCATAACTCTATTCAGGGGGAATTTTTTTTTTAAGTGAGTTGAAACAAATAATCCTAAGCTATTCACATTAAGAATCAAAAGATTTTGTATACTCAGTTTTTGAAGGCTCTAATTTTTGAGCTAGTTAGGGGAAAAAATGTCAAGCTTTTTTTTCCTTACATGATATTTTTTCAATTTACATCGAGGTTGGTTAGCATATAGTGCAACAATAATTTCAGGAGTAGATTCCTTAATGCCCCTTACCCATTTAGCCCATCCCCCCTCCCACAACCCCCAGTTCTCCATATTTAAGAGTCTCTTATGTTTTGTCCCTCTCCCCGTTTTTATATTATTTTTGCTTCCTTTCCCTTATGTTCATCTCTTCTGAGTCTTAAAGCCCTCATATGAGTGAAGTCATATATTTGTCTTTCTCTAATTTCACTTAGCACAATATCCTCCAGTTCCATCCACGTAGTTGCAAATGGCAAGACTTCATTCTTTTCGATTGCCCAGTAATACTCCACTGTGTATTACCACATCTTCTATACGCATTCATCTGTCTATGGACATCTGGGCTCTTGCCTTATTTTGGCTATTGTTGATAGTGCTGCTATAAACACTGGGGTGCATGTGCCCCTTTGAAACAGCACACTTGTATCCTTTGGATAAATACCTAGTAGTGCAATTGCTGGGTCACAGGGCAGTTCTACTTCCACACGGTTTTCCAGAGTGGCTGCACCAGTTTGCATTCCCACCAACAGTGCAAAAGAGATCCTCTTTCTCCATATCCTCACCAACATCTGCTGTTGCCTGAGTTAATGTTATCCATTCTGACAGGTATGCGGTGGTATCTCATTGTGGTTTTGATTTGTATTTCCCTGACGATGAGTGATGTTGAGCATCTTTTCATGTGTCGATTGGCCATCTGTATGTCTTCTTTGGAGAAGTATCTATTCATGTCTTTTGCCCATTTCTTTACTGGATTATTTGTTTTTTGGGTATTGATTTTGATAAGTTCTTTATAGATTTTGGTACTAATCCTTTATCTGGTCTATCGTTTGCAAATATCTTCTTCCATTCCGTTGGTTGCCTTTTAGTTTTGCTAATTGTTTCCTTCACTGTGCAACTTTTTATTTTGATGAGGTCCCAATAGTTCATTTTTGTTTTTGTTTCCCTTGCATCCGGACACATGTTGAGTAAGACGCTGCTGCGGCCAAGGCCAGAGGTTTTTGTCTGCTTTCTCCTGGAGGATTTTGATGGCTCCCTGTCTTACATTTAGGTCTTTCATCCATTTTGAGTTTATTTTTGTGTATAGTATAGGTTCATTGTTCTGCATGTTGCTGTCCATTTTCCCAGTACCACTTGCTGAAGAGACTGTCTTTATTCCACTGGGTATTCTTTCCTGCTTTGTCTAAGACTAGTTGGCCAATTGTTTACGGGTCTGAGTTCTCTATTCTGTTCCATTGATCTAAGTGTCTGTTTTTGTGCCAGTACCATCCTGTCTTGATGATTATAGGTTTGTAACACATCTTGAAGTCCAGTATTGTAATGCCTCCAGCTTTGGTTTTCTTTTTCAAGATTGCTTTGGCTATTTGGGGTTTTTTCTGGTTCCATACAAATTTTAGGATTGTTTGTTCTAGTTCTGTGAAGAATGCTGGTGTTGTGTGGATCAGTATTGCATTGAGTATGTAGACTGAAGTCAAGGGACTTTCAAAATAAAATATTTCAACTTTCCCCCCTTAAATAATAGGTGATAAAAACCCAAGTCTTCTGCTGATATACTGGGTGTGATTAAAAGAGGACAAATTCTTTTTTCAATTGCATCCAAAATACTAAACATATAAAAACTCGTTTTAAAGAGCTGGGTTTATGCTTTCAGATGAGGCAACCAGAATAAATTACATCTCTTTGGGGCTCATAGATAAGGTAATACAGCTTGTCATCCTCTGTGAGAGCCCAAAAGGGGAATATACTTACAGACACCTCCTCTCCTTCAAGAAGTTCTTCCACGACAATTGTTTCTCCAGCTGCTCCATAAGCTTTCTCCTTGCAGATGGAAAAAAAGAAAGAAAGCTTTTAATATTTACTTAATGGGCTGTTGTCACTTTTCACGATGTCTATTATGAACCCATTCTAGTGTTGTAATTTTCCCTTCCTTTTCTGAAAGCATCAAAGGAACATATGACTGTTTCCTTTTTTGTTTATTTATTTATTTATTTACTTACATAATCTCTAAACTTGACATGTGCCTTGAACTCATGACCCTGAGATCAAGAGTCTCAAGCTCTTCCGGCTGAGCCGGCCAGGCACCCCACATGAATGTTTTCTATTTCTGTCAAGTGGCAATGATACAAAGCTAGCACTAGTACAGGTGAAATGAACACACCATTAGCAATTTTCTGGGGATCTGGCTTTCCAGTTTCAAGTAATTAACAGAGAAGCAGAGGTTTTCATCATTACCATTTAACTCTTAAGTGTGACTATAATAGAATATGCTTGCTAGAGAATTCTGTGAAAATATATTTCGATGAGGGAGATCAATAACCAAGATGGATCGTAAAAGAAAAGCAAGGATATTAATTCAGTGCTTCACTTCTCCTAGACCTGGGACATACACATACTTGTGTTCCTGGATGGCTGAGAATTTGAACGTTCTGTAGTCTGAGGACCTTTCCATAGCAGATGACAAAGCATGCTACAACCAACTTCCAAAGAATAACATCATGGTTCAGCCATCAGTGTAGATTTGTAAAAACCATTTTTACAGAGATGGGTTATAATACAAGTATTGTAACAAATATCTGACTGATGTGTTTGCTCAAGATGTTTCCCTTATCTGGAGGAACATTTCATAAACTTAGAGGAGTATTCATCACAGTGTGACTTTTCCAGAGGAACAACCTACCTGCATGATCTCCTGTACCGCTCTGCAGGCCTCCTCTGTGCTCTTCGCAACAATCACCCCTTTCCCGGCTGCAAGACCACTGGCCTTCACGACCAAAGCAGGAAAGTCTGCACTGTGAAGACAGAGTCATCTTCAATATTCAATAAATCCTTACAACTCAAAGGTCTAAAATGTTCTAGGATGTTGTAATGATATGCTACAATAACAACTGAAAAGCAGGAAGAAAAAAAACTGCTTATGCCAGTATCATTTTGATATACTTCCTGCCAAAAAAGTGTCCCCTATGTATTCCTTTATAGTTGTGATAATATAGTCCATACAATTTTGTTTTCACTTATTATGAGATCATCCAGGCAAGGTCTTTGGAAGCTGAAGCAGTTATATAGCGCACATATAAAATGATCCTTAGGAATACAGTAGTGAATTATACTGTCATTTCAGTAGAAGATGCAACTGTGTAAGACTTGTGATATACAAGTCACTTCTACAAGTACACAGAAGAAACTGTTCTTGGTAGTTTCTTCTGCTGGATGTGACTGGAGAACTAGGAGACTTACCCAAAGTAAGTAACAAAATTGTTACCCATGTCATCTGGTTACAAGGAAACAATAATATTCAGTTTCTAAAAACCCTATAGGATGAAAAATAAGGAATGAAAATGACCTAACTAAAAGGAAAACCTACCAGATAAAAGGGAGAAATGTCAACAAAAAAGGGCAAAGGCATGTGTCTACCATCATTCGTTAATTGCTTAATTTTTTTTTAAGTTTACTTATTTTGAGAGAAACACAGAGAGAGTGTGTGTGCAACTGGGGTAGGGGCAGAGACAGAGGGGGACAGAGGACCTGAAGCCAGCTCTGTGCTGACAGCAGAGACTGATCATTGGCTCAAACTCACCAAGTGGGAGATCACATCCCAAGCTGCAGTCAGACACTTAAGCAACTGAGCCATGCAGGAGCCCCTAATTGTTTAATATTTTTAACATAACAGAGAACAAGAATATTTAGACTTCTTAGATCTCAGTGCTGGTGGCAGAAGGCTGAGTATTCTTCTTTCTAGTTAATTATTTATGAAAAAACCAATTATCCTTGATGTTGTAAGCTGCCACTGTGTGTGTCAGTTTGGCCGTGAAAGGAAAGCATGACTACTGAATCAAATGTTATCTTTTCCCTTAGAAACTCTTCAGTTATATTAAAAAAAATTCTTCTTTCTGCAAGGCCACAGATTGTACAACTATCCATGCCCAGAGTCCCAACCTACACAGTACAAGTTTCCCCCCCACGATTATCCTGCTATAGACCTGTGATATAAAAGTGGCCTCTGTTATCTTCTAGCTACCTCTTAATGAAGCTGCAGGCCTCTTCAGGTCTGGTGAAAGCTCTCCACCGTGCGGTGGGGATTCCGTGTCGGTCCATAAACTCCTTGGCAAATCTCTTGCTGGACTCTAACTGAGCTGCTTCTGCTGTGGGACCAAAGCATCGCACTCCGGCAGAAGTCAGGTTCCCAACAATTCCTGTTGATGGAAAGAAACAGCCTTAAGTGAACCAAGATCTCTGTAGGGCCTTTTGACTCTGAAGAATCACGATTAGACTAAATCTATAGGGACATAAAGCAGATGAGTAGTGGTAGAGAATAACTAGGTTATTCATGTTGTCTACAGGATATAAACAAAAACATTACTACCCTGTGATGCAAATCCAGCAAAAATGATTTGCTGGAGTCAAATGTATGATTATTAAATGGACACCAGAACAGAGCAGGATGTGAACATATAAAACGTTTCCCACAGTTGCAGATTTGACCTTTCGTTTTTCACATTACTGATACATCAGGGAAAAAAGTGTAGAATCCATACATTTTAAGAGGATGAAAGCTCTTTTCCCAATGTGATATGAGATTAAAACCCATTTTAGATGATCTCTAAGCTCCCGGTGGCATTGCAAATATTCTATCAATAAACAGAAACAAACTTTACCAGCAGCCAGAGGTGCCTCTGGTCCAACAACCACAAATTCAATTTTCTCATCTTTGCAGAACTGAGCAAGGGCAGTGTGATCATTGATCGAGATGGCTGTGAACAGAAAAACAAAAACACCTCACCTGATAAGAACATTAACAGTCATGCCGAAAAATAAGTACTATATTTTGAGATACCTATTTAAACTATTGGTTTTCTTTTATGGGTACAGATGATAGTTTCACCATGAGATATTCAGAGCCTACTGCATTAGGCTAAACAACATAGCTCAGTCCTCCGTCACTACAGCCAGTTAGATGAAAATACCAGTAAGCTTCCCAAAGAGCTATTAAAAGTCCTTTCCTGACTATGGAATTCATGTCACATTGATTGTAAACAAAAAATGTACCACAGAATATATTCAGAAATTGTCTTTTTTGGCCATTTGCTCAAGATTTACTGAGAATCACTATATGCGAGATTCTGTGCTAGTCACTCGGTTAAGATATTAACAGAGTCCCTACACTTAAGATGCTTATATGGGAATTTGGGGTAATAAATATGCAAGCAAAAGAAAAACAAAACAAAACAAAACAAAACTCCCCCCACCCCCCACCCAAGTATGAACAAAATTTGACAGTAGGTGAACTGGGAAGCCGTTCCTGGTAAAGCCAGGAAGGGTCTTTGGACAGAGGTGTATAAGCTAAGGACTGAATGATAATTTTAAGACCTAAGTCCCTTATTCAGCCCACAAACCAGGTAAATTTTCTCACTGGAGTTCTAAATAATCAGCAGCAGGATCAACAATATATAAAGCATGGGTTGGTTCCATAGTCACCCTACTGTTTCACTGTATCTGGACCACCATTCTTTCTTGCTTTCTTTAGATTTATTTTTTTAACGTTTATTTGAAGAGAGCAAGGGCACGTGCAAATGGGGAAAGGCAGAGAGAGAGAGACAGAGAGAGAGAGAGAGACAGAGACTCCCAAGCAGGCTCTGCATCAGTGCGGGAGCCTTACGGGGCACTTGGTCTCATGAACTGTGAGATCATGACCTGAGCTGAAATCAAGAGTTGGCTGTTTAACTGACTGATCCACCCAGGTGCCCCTGGACCATCATTCTTAAGTTGGCTAAAGCCTTAAACTACTCCGCGATATTTGCGATGTGTAGGGGATAAGTGCAGAAAGAGTAGTGTTCTCAGTCTTTGAGCTGCCTGAGTTGGATAAGGATGGAGTACCATGTACTCTGGGTTAGTACCTGCAACACAAGTGGGCTGAGCAGAGGCGACTACTTCTGCACAGCATAGAGTGGCAAGAGAAAACACCCCTCCTGCTGCTACAAGGTTTCCTGAGATTTTCACAGGCCAGTCTACAGGACATCAACCGTATCTAGACAGACATGCCAGTTCTTCAGTAAATACATTAGGGTACCTCACCCCCAGAACTAAGATCCCAGGGAAGCAGATACTTCATATATCTTTTTTTTTGGTTCTATGCACACAATTTTCTTCTCCCAGTTTGGGGCTTGGGCCCATGTTCTCTCTATAAATATTATGTGTCATACAGGGTACTAGGCTCGATGCATGCAATGCAAAAACAAAACAGATGAGTTGCTTGCCCTCATGTAGCTTCCAATCTAGAGCTTCCGTTCTAGCAGGGAAAGGATGATAGGAGATAGACAATGGAGAAGTGAATATGTACAATGGCTCATGACTGAAAACACATGAAAGGGGTGGGCACGCTTTACCTAGAAGCTTCAGGAGAGATATCTTTGAGAGAACATATAGACCCAGACCTGAATGATGGGGAGTCAGTCACGCTAAGGGTGGGAACAAATACCAAGTTCAAGGCAGCTTTGTTTGGGTAACTGGCAGAACTGCATGGACAGAGAGCACAAACAGAGGATATAAAAGATCAGGCTGGAAAGTCATGCAGGAGCCACACTGCAAAGGACTTTGGAAGTAATGTTAAGGAGTTGGAGTTTTATTCTAAGGAAGCCACTGAGGAATTTAAGGCAGTGTAAGAACTAAACATTTTCTCCCCCACATTTACCAGTGAAAAGATAAAGGCTGAGGTCTATTATGGGCTCAGAATTGCCAAAACTTACATTTAAAAGCACTGCTCTCAACTTTTCATTTCCAAAAATACACATCAAAATACCTTTAACCTTAGGCACCTGTGACTTTTTCAATGGATGTATTTTGCAAGGTTTAAAGTAATTTAAGATAAAGAAATGCTACCCTCTGAACAAGATACTTGAGCCATCCAGATACCCTTGAACAAGATACTTTAAATTTACAACACACAAGTATTCAAATTACTGTACATCTTAAGGTTAAGAAAAGCATTCAAATCTGATTAACTATTGACCCTATAAAGAACAGACATAGTTGACATTTATCATTCACAATTCTTAACTATTACTACTTTTATTTTTTTTTGTATTTTAACACCTTTTCTTAAAAGTTTTTTCATTTTTGAGACACAGAGCGCAAGGGGGGAGGGGCAGAGAAACAGAGAGATACAGAATCTGAGGTAGGCTCCAGGCTCTGAGCTGTCAGCAGAGTCTGATAGGGGGTTTGAACCCATGAACTATGAGATCATGACCTGAGCCAAAGTCAGACACTTAACTGACTGAGCCACTCAGGCACCCCTATTTATTTATTTTAAAAAAGAGAGCACACATGCATGGGAGAGGGGTAAAGGGAGAGAAAGCGAGAGAGAATCTTAAGCAGACTCCATGCTCAGGGCGGAGCCTGACACAAGGCTCGATTTCATAACTGTGAGATCCTGACCTGAGCAGAAATCAAGTCAGACACTTAACTGATTAAGCCACCCAGGCAACCCTTACTCCCCACTTTTAAAAGACAATTAATTACTGGGGCACCTGGGTGGCTCAGTCGGTTAAGTCTCCGACTTCGGCTCAGGTCAGATCTCACGTTCGTGGGTTCAAGCCCCGCGTCAGGCTCTGTGCTGACAGCTGGCTCAGAGCCTGGAGCCTGCTTCCGGTTCTGTGTCTCCTTCTCTCTCTGCCCCTCCCCCTCCCATGCTCTGTCTTTCTCTGTATCAAAAATAAATAAAACATTAAAAAAAAAAAAAAAGACAATTACCAGTATTTGAAATCTTTTCCAAGCAGGCAGTGCCTGCATTTCCTGGGGCAACCAACACATGTTTGACATGATTAGACTGTGCAAGTTTCCAGGCCAGTGTATGTTCTCTTCCTCCACTGCCGATTACAAGTATGCGGGCTGCCATTTTTCCGTGTGCAAAGCAGGAATTCCAAAGGAAAATTAAAGCTGAGAAAGAAAACCACAGCTGGTATTTTAGAATGCATGTACTTTAGGAACCGTAATTACTAAACATGATTTAAGTAGTTATTTGTAATCATACAAATAACATTTTACTCCCAAGATTTGTGAAAAATTATGGATAATTTGAGATGATGTTACTCATGAGGATTAGGGAGGTATGTATTTATGGAATCTCCACACCCAACCTGGGGCCTGAACTCACGACCCGGAGATCAAGAGTCACATGCTGTAATGAGTGAGCCAGTCAGGTGCCTCACGGTAGGTATTTTAAAAATGAGGCAGACTGGCCTACTAGGTTAAGGAATTAAATGGTGACTTACTTCTAATCTGACTTAAAAATCTCCTATGAATAATCACCTTTCTTTAGGTTTCACTTTCCTCTTTTCGAAAACATTTTTAAGTTTATTTTTTGAGAGACAGATGTGTGAGCAGGGAAGGGCACAGACAGACGAACTGAGAATTCCAAGCAGCATCCACACTGCCAGTGCAGAGCTTGACACAGAGCTTGAACCCACAAATTGTGAGATCCTGACCTAAGCCCAAGAGTCAGACACTTAACTGACTGAGCCACCTCGGTGCCCTACTTTTCCTCTTTTAAAAAATTTGTAATCACCAAGCCTCAGTTAAACATGCATTCTAACATTTCAAATTTAAATGCTTTTAAATCTTGAGATACTATAGGTAAGACTTTAAAGTTATCATAAGTTGGAAAAATATTTACAACTGGGGCTTGTATAGGCCCAGAGAGTAACTATTTTCATCTTTGAGCGTCAGAAGATCTCTATGGTAATAGCTCAACTCTGCTGCTGTGGCATGAAAGCAGCCATAGCCAGTACAGAAATGGATGAATATGGTTATGTTCAACAAAACCTTACAAAAATAGGCAGTGAGCTGTAGGTAATAGTTTGCCTATGTTCTGCTCTAAGCAATAGGAGGCTACCACAGACTTAAAAAGAACAATCTTGGAGGCACTTAGGTGGCTCAGTCTGTTAAGCATCGGACTTCAGCTCAGGTCATGATCTTCTGAGTCTGAGCACTGGGCTCTGTGTTGACAGCTCAGAGCCTGAAGCCTGCTTTGCATTGTGTCTCCCCCTCTCTGTTCCTCCCCTGCTCATACTCTGTCTCTCTCCCTCAACAAAAAACAAACAAAAAAGAACAATCATGAGTGAGCATGTTTCAATAAAACTTTATTTATGGACACTGTAATTTGAATATCTTAGTTTTGAAATGTCATAAAAACATCATTTTTCCTTTAAATTTTTTCCAACCATTTACCAATGTAAAAATTATTCTTATTTGGTGAGCTGTATAAAAACTGGTGGCAGGAAGGATTTGGGACAAGGGCCAGATTGCTGACTTAGTATAATATGTTAGAAGGTTGATAGAGAAGGCAAACTCAAACTTGAACATGTCTCACCTTAGCTGTGGTTTGATTCTTAGCAGGATGGATATAACACCTATCTCAAATCAGCAGTGTGATCTTGGCTAAGCTTACTACCTGTAATTTGATTTCTTTACATCTTAAAAGATGGAAGGAGAACTTGCTTTAAGAAGCTACTTAAGGGTTAAGTGAAATGACTTTTTTTTTGAAGTGACATATATAAACAGTTAATATAATTTCTGACACTCAGCAATAGCAAATGCTAACTTTTTATGTTATATTTTATTACCTTTACATAAATCGATACATTAGAGATAGAAAGAAGTACTAACAGGGAAATAAAAGCCAAATGAATGAATACTTGTCACACTAGTTTATTATAATTTCCAGAAGGCGTTTCATAGGTAGAAGGCAAACTGAAAATAGGAGAAAAGAAAACTGAAATCAGCAACTTCTAGAGTGATGCTAGGATTACATATTTACAGAAAAATCTAAGCTGGTAATACAAAAAACTTACAACTTTTGAACACTTTACTTTGTGCCAGATGCTATTGTAAATGCTTTTCATGAACTGCTTCACAATCTTAAGAATTCTATGAGGTAGCTACTACAGCCACCCCACTTTACAGATAAGAAACTGAGGTCCAGTTGGGTTAAACAACTTGCTGTATGTCACATATCTAAGAGGAAGTGAAGCCGTGATTCCAAAGTATGCAATTTTGCTTCAGATATTCTTTTTTTTTTAATGTTTTTTAATTTATTTTTGACAGACAGAGAAAGACAGTGCAAGCAGGGGAGGGTCAGAGAGAGAGGGAGACACGAATCTGAAGCAGGCTCCAGGCTCTGACCTGTCAGCAGTGCCCGATGCGGGGCTCGAACCCACGAACTGTGAGATCATGACCTGAGCCGAAGCCGGATGCTCAACCAACTGAGCCACCCAGGCGCCCCATCAGATATTCTTAACAATTGAGATGATCACTTAAAATCTGAGGAAGAAAAAAACTGCTAAACTATGTCTCAGAGAGACAAAAGCTATTTTAACAAAAAACAAGACTTGCCAAGGGCATCAAAATATCTGAAATAAACACATTTTTCTGAATTCTAGAGAAACAAATACATTTAGTTTGAATAAGGGGCACTAAAGGAAAATTGTCCTGGTTACCACAGTGGATCATAGAACCTGCATTAGGACTCAGCCTGAAGGAATCCACACCATGAATGGTTAGGAAGCCTGGGCTACAAGGTGCTTTGGTTTGGTCTGAGGCTGCCCCTTACTAGCTGGGATACCTTGAGGAACTTTACTTGTATGGGCCTCGGTCATCTAAACGTGTAACTTCACACCAGAAGAAGAGAGCCAGGTAAAGACATTACAAAATACGCATTTTAGGCTTATGACCTAAAACAAGGCATAAAAATACAAAACCCTGACACCTTAAAAGGCAGAGAATGTGAAAAATCCAACGTAAACCTCGGTTATAAAAAATAAAAAGCACATGGTCCACCCACACCCACGGCATTTAAAATTAAGATGAGACTTCCTACAGCCAAATCAGTTCCTAAAGTTTCATCCAATTCCTGATATTAGATCCCCAAATCAAAGCATAAAGGTACTTTACTTGGAACCGGAGAGGACTCCCGCAACGACCCAAGGCAGGCACACGCTTACAGGCTCACCCGCGCGCTCCGAACCCGGGAGCCCGCCGTGCGCCGGAAGTCCGCCCCGCGGAATCCGGCGCGTGCCTCCAGCCCCCCCACCCCCGCCCCGCCCGCGCGCCACGCCACCCCATTGGTCCGCGCGGCCGGTGGTGGCCATAGCGAGGTAATCAAGTGTGGTTCCCTTTGGCTCTA
This sequence comes from Suricata suricatta, assembly GCF_006229205.1. NCBI lineage: Eukaryota > Metazoa > Chordata > Mammalia > Carnivora > Herpestidae > Suricata > Suricata suricatta. The sequence goes on along the minus strand of NC_043704.1, from coordinate 13,083,698 downwards.
GTGCTAGACCACACTTACTCCACAGCGAAGCCAACAAGACCTTGTACGCTTATAATGGGTCCCTGTAGTATCGGGGGCCACTTAACATCTCTATTCCTCCCTAAGAGCTTTCACAACTCTGTGGGGGTGGGGGGAGCCAAAAGCTAAACCCACGATTAGCTAATTGTGTGCTGCTAACGAGTCAGAGCTGACTAGCTACTGCCAGGAGTCTCCTGACACGCTCGACTCCTGACGAGACTAAAATGCACCAGACTTTGAACGCAGGTCGCCCCAAATCTCTGGCCTACTGCTTTAAAAGAAAAAAAAAAGCTTGATTATGGGACGCCATGAGAGAAAGACGGGGGTAAAAACATGTCCTTCGCATTCGCACCACAGTGGGGGCGGGCGCCGATTAATGGTGTTCCGGATGCATCTCCCTGCCAAAACACTACTTGGCGCCACCCAGGAACAGCGGAGGCTTATCAAACCACGTAGCCCTACTTGATCCCTTTCCTCATGCTATTTAATCTCGAGTATTTAGTAAGCCTCTTAAGCCTCCCCAAACACTGTTGGAAACTGACAACGTAAGCCGACACAGTCGTCTCAAAAGAGACCTCTCTCCTGTAATGGCGCCTGCGTCAGTCACTAACATGGCGGACACAGTCGTGCGCGGCGCAAACGTCAGCACCTCTACCCAAGCCGCTCAGAAACAGCGGAGGAGAAGTAGGCCGTGCTCACTGATTGGTCCAGGGGCGGAGCGTGCCGGTCGGGACGCTCCCACAGAAGCCAATCAGGATAGCGAGAGACGGAATTGGCCGCTGCGCCTCCTCCCGAGGCATGCTGGGAGCCTGGAGGACTAGCGAGGAGGAGTTGAGAGAACGGAGCGGACGCCATGGCGACCAACATCGAGCAGATTTTTAGGTCTTTCGTGGTCAGTAAATTCCGGGAAATTCAACAGGAGCTTTCCAGGTAAACGCTTCCCAGTCTCTTCTGCTCCCAAGGGACCGGTAGGGCCCCGTGTAGCTCTCCGTGGCACCCTTCTTCAGAGACGCCGTCGTTCCTCGCCTCAGGCCCCGCTACAGCCCCGCCTGGGCCTGGGATCCATTTTCCGGGCCCTCCCCCCCCCCCATCCGCTCCCTCCCTTCCCAGCGAGGAACTTTGTGTTTTCCGAGGCAACCCCAGACTCCCTCTTCTAGAACCGGGTTATGATGCTCATTCTTCTTTCTCGTTTGGCCAGCTCTTACCCTTTAGCTCCTCGTAGGCCTGGTTGTCCACCAGGGACGGGCCTAGTTCCTTCCTCGGCTCCTCCTCCGCCGCCGCGTTTCCCCTCCCCCTCTCCGCCTCCGCGGATTTCGCCGGCCGGTGCCTCTGACCGGAAAGGGTCTCCAACGGCCGTTTCTTGAGTAATCTTAAATCCGCTTTATTATCTCAAGCTTCAGACCATTCGGGGGGTCGGGATCCTTTCATTAGAGAATTTGGGTCCTAGGGTCCTGTGGCTTCCACCAGGCAGCGTTCTAATGCATTAGAAACTGAAGCGAAAGCACCTCAAATTAATGTTGATATTTTGACAAAATACTCGAGAGGAGGATGGGAGAGGAATTTTGACTTAACTTCTTAATTTGGCGAGTGGAATGGGTTTGTGTTTACGTCTAATTTAATTTTTTTTGTTGTTGTTGCTACTTCTGCCCCAGTTGACATATATGACCAACCCGCTACTTTTGCCGTTGCGCTTAGAGTTTACGTTAGTTTACCCTTGGTTTCAAAATTTGAATGGGAAGAGATTTAGAAAGAAATAGTTTACTGAGAAAGGAAAATGATGTTGGTCATGATGTTACGTGGGTGTTTTTTAGTATTTCTGCTTCATGTAACGTAAATTTTTATTCCAAGTTCAAATGTTTTTGCCAGTTACATTTCGAAAGTTTAGGGTAAGAGGACGAATTTGAAAATGCATTTTTGTAAATTAAGTGCTGAAATTCATATAGGGTTGCTGGAGCAACGGTATATAGTATCGCTCAGATCGTTTTTGGCAGGGTATATTGTTTAAGTAGGAAATATATACGCTCACTTACTTAATTGCTGTTTAAAATTTCCTTAGGCGTTAGGGATTTTAGATAATGAGAAAAGACCAAAGTAATATAATTTTCTGAAAATTTTAATTTTTATCGGACAATTGTCTTTACTTACTGTAATGTATTTATACCTTTTAAAAATCCGTTTTTGTGTTTGAAAGAAGTGTTTTATTGTAAAAACTTTAGAAAAAACAAAGTTGGAAAAATGCATAATGTTTTTTATGTTCTTTAATTTTTTTCTGTGTGTTTAGATGCACACACACATTTTGTGAAGTGTGGTCATCTTGTGTTGTTTTTTCACCTGATGGTGAACAAATTTGTGTTCTGTTCCATTCTCCATTGTCTTTTGGGACTCTTTTTTTATGGCTCCATGGAATTATTTTGTAGGAATGTATCATTGGGTATTTAGATGGTTTCAAATTTTCATCCCATTTCAGTAAGTGAGATGAATTATCTGATGGCTTTAAGGTGACTATCATTTTTTTTAGTTGTATTTTTCTGATTTTTAAATCCATGGCTTAATAGTAAAGTGATTGATTCCGTATAAGTGCTTAGGAAAAAAATAAAAAAGCTCCAGAAAGTCTTAAAAGAATATTAGGTAAAGAAACTTATTGTTAGGAATATTCAGTTTTTTGTCACATAAGTAAAAAATTAATAGTCTGAAAGCAAAAGCTTGATTATTGTTTCAGTGAATTATATTTGCTGTATTTTCTTTTGTAATGTTACAATAATCAATTTGGGTAAGGGACTGACATTAAAGTAAGTTATTTATTGTATATAGATGGTTGTTAAGAAAGTAGGAGTTCTGGTTTTGAATACCAGCTTTGCCTCCTACTATGTGAACTTTAGGTTGGTTTCTTCTCTGTGTGTCATTTTCCTCGTTTGTAAAATCAGAATGACAGTGCTAATCTAGAGTTTTGTTAGGATTAAATGAGTTAAGGAATATAGACCCATGACTCTAATAGTCAATAAGAGTTTATTATTATTATGTGACTTGTTAAAAAGCCAAGTGTTCTAAGTAACATTTGTTAGTTAACTACTGAGTTTTTTTTGACCATCCAGACATTTATCAGGTGGTGGAGCTTAACTGTTTGATCTGTTATTTTAGTAGACTTTAATTAAATCGTGTTGAGATTATTTTTCAGAACAATTCTGTTAACTTACACAAAAATAGTAAAAATGACTAGCTGAATGACATGCCTCTCATGTCCAGATTCTTAAGGCCCTATGAATTGAAAACACATTAAACCATCTATATTAATTTACTGTTAGTGAAATAAAATGTCACTTGTTTTCTTTCCGTGAATTTTTTTGAACATCAGAAAATACTAGGATTCTTGACAGTGGGCAAAAACTATATGAATGTATTTTTCTTTTTAAACTTTATGGCATTTCAGTATTTTAATCAGTCTAAACCTGATTTGAGGCTACAATTTGTCCTTTTACTTAATGTGTCGGTGGAAACTTCCTTGACATTGTTGATGCTGATTGTGATTTATGTATAGGTGTGGTTTTATTGTGGCTCTAGCTTCTATCATAATGTTAGGTGGCATATTTTTCATTGGATATGTGATGGTGATTAATAGTTTGTTTCCTCTAAGATAAAAATGCAAGTAACCTGAATCTAAATTGGTTTAGGCTTCTGGGAATATTTTATTATTTATTTTATAAGGCGCTTAGAAACCTGTTTTAAAGACTTTTTAAAGTTTAAAATTTTCACGGTTCCAAAAACTCAGTTCTTGTGTAAAAATGAAAATGTTCCAACTTTTAGTAGATAATATGAAGGAAGTACTGTTGGTGGGGAATATCCTCTGAATGACATACAAAAATGGTTATTTTTGTAAAATACAAAAGGTATTCTAATCAGGTTACAAATATTAATTTATATAGTGTAAAAGTATTAATAAATTTTGATAACTTTTCTTGTCAAGTGGAAGGAATGAAGGCCAGCTCAATGGTGAAACAAATACACCTAATGAAGGAAACCAGGCAGGTGATGCAGCTGCCTCTGCCAGGAGCCTACCAAATGAAGAAATAGTTCAGAAGATAGAGGAAGTACTTTCTGGGGTCTTAGATACAGAACTACGATGTAAGCCAGGTAAGCTGGAGATAATCAGCTGTCTTAAAAACTAAGGCTTTTAGTTAGTTAACAGTATTATTCCTTTATTGCAGGGCATTAAAAATTTTTTTTATACTAAAAGGTCAATAAGTTTTAGTTTATTTACTGAAGACATTGTTTAAATTTTTCTCTGAAAATATGGTTGTACTGAAATGTGAGCATTGATACTTGTTTGATTTGCTGGTGGAATATAACTTTATTCTCTTCTGCCTGGTGCCTCACTGCCAGGATTTTGAATGTGGGTTTTCATTGAACAGTAGTGTAGATGTCAGTTTTGGAAGGTGTAGGGGCCTGGACCAAATCTGTAATGATTTTTCAACCCATGGAGGTTTTAGTTTAAAGCCTAAGGTTAGAGATCGCCTTGTTTTTGCATCTAGTTCTCTTGAAAGTGCAATGCATGGAAAGGAGCCATTGCTTTGATATTTAGTGTTTTGGAAACTAAATAATTGATGCATAGAAATGAAAGACTTATGATCCAGCACAAAAATAATCATCTTCACTTAGTTTTGGAAATGAGGGGTGGTATGGTTTTATTTCTTGTTTTTTAATTGTTTTTGATGTAGGACACGGTAAAAAACAGCATAGACTTCAGCTATACTTAGGTTTGTGGCCATAACAACTTTTTCTTTAAAAAAAAATTTTTTTTTTACATTTACTTATTTTTGAGAGACAGTGTGAACAGGGGAGGGGGAGAGGGAGAGACACAGAACCCGAAGCAGGCTCCAGGCTCTGAGCTAGTGGTCAGCACAGAGCCCGATGCGGTACTCGAACCCATGAACCAAGAGATCATGACCTGAGCCGAAGTCAGATGCTCAACTGACTGAGCCACCCAGGCGCCCCACAACTTTTTGAAGTACAACTTAGCTAACTAGCTTTAGGTGCATAATAAGTAGTAGAAAGAAATTAGTTTTGTTTTAGAATAGGTCTTGTCATGTGTTGATTCATTTTTCCCTGTTATCTTTTATTACTATTTTTTGAGAGAGAGCGTGCCCGCGTGTGAGCACGAGTTGGGGAGGAGCAGAGAGAGGGGGAGACACACAGAATCCAAAGCAGGATCCAGGCTCTGAGCTGTCAGCACAGAGCCAGATGTGGGGCTCATACTCATAAGCTGTGAGATTATGACCTGAGTCGAAGTTGGATGCTTAACCAACTGAACCACTGATGCGCCCCTAAGTTTATTTAGTTTTGAGAGACAGCATGAACAGTAAGTAGAATGTCAGAACAATGGGGAGAGAGAATCCTAACTAGGCTCCGTGCTGCCAGTGCAAAGCCCAACTCAGGGCTTGATTCCATGAATCGTATGAGACCATAATTTGATCCAAAATCCGAGTTGGACATGTAACCAGCAGAGTCACCGAAACCTCCCTTCCCCAAATTATTAGTGGCCTAGATTTCTGATTAGCTTTTCCAGGATTGCTAAAATTTATCTAACAGGATATTGGCATTAGAGTAAATTTACCTGGTTGTAAAGTAGAAAAGAAGTTGTGTTCTATTTCAGAAAAATACAATGATTTTAAGTTAAACATAATGGGGTGGAAGAGTTTCTTTTCTAAGTGACTTTTTTAAGTAAAAACGTTAAGATTATTTTGGTAATTTTTAGAGGAGTGTTGGGGGGAAGGTGTTTATTAGAATGTAACATGAGTGTGATGAAATAAAGTTCGAGTTCATGTTGATGCTTTACATTAGTTGTTCAGCCCTTCATAAACTACATAAAAACAATCATTAGCATTTGCTGAGGGCTTACTATGTGCCAGTTCAATGTACTTTGTATATTTTAACTCATACTTTGTCCTCTAACTTTCGGAGACAGTGTCAGTAATTTGGCCAAGTCCATTCATCTAGTGAGTGGTGATTGATTCAAGATCCAAAAACAGATAATCTGTTCCAGAGCCAGTGCCATGTTGCTTCCTGTATGAATAGGGGTTATAAAATAGTCATAAAAATTATTTAATGGATGTACATTTTATAGCAATTTGAATTTTAACACCTGATAATATGAAATACTCCTTGACAAATATAGTTTTAAAGTATTTCGCTATATTTCAAGAGCTAGAGAAAATAGTTTTAAGTTTAGTAAAACACCTTATAAGTCTCAGGTTTTTGTGATTAATTGATAATTTACTTTTTAAATTGATAATTTCAGACTTTAGTTGTAGAAAGAATTTTTGGAAAACTTTTAATCTTTAGGTAATTGGTTTAAAGAAAATAGTTTAGTAACTTAAACAACAAATGTTATATAATGGTATCTTCATATGGAACAAATCTTGTTTATATGACTTATGTAAGTTTACTTTGGGGAATGTTTGACAAATTACAGTCAATTTCCCTTACTTTCAGACCTGAAGGAGGCCTCCAGAAAAAGTAGATGTGTGTCAGTACAAACAGATCCTACTGATGAAATCCCCACCAAAAAGTCAAAGAAGCATAAAAAGCACAAAAATAAAAAGAAGAAAAAGAAGAAAGAAAAGGAAAAAAAGTATAAGAGACAGCCAGAAGAATCTGAATCCAAGGCAAAATCACATCATGATGGGAACATAGATTTAGAATCTCATTCCTTTTTGAAGTTTGATTCTGAACCTTCGGCGATGGCACTGGAGCATCCTGTAAGAGCGTTTGGCCTTTCTGAGACCAGTGAATCTTCTGCAGTTGTGTTAGAACCTCCTGTGGTATCAATGGAGGTATCAGAGCCTCATACCTTAGAAACTCTGAAGCCAGCTACAAAAACTGCAGAACTGTCAGTTGCATCAACATCCATAATTGCAGTGCAGTCAGAGCAGTCTGTGGCAGTCACGCTGGAACCACCCATGACAAAGATTCTGGATTCCTTTGCAACGGCACCAGTGCCTACTACGACAGTAGTGCTCAAGTCATCTGAGCCAGTTGTAACGATGTCCATGGACTATCAGATGAAGCCTGTGCTAAAATCTTTGGATACCACACCTCCAGAGCAATCAAAGATGTTAGAACCTCTAGTAACAAAAGGGCTAGAGCCATCAGAAACCCTCGTGGTATCATCTGAGATATCTGCTGAGGTGCACCCTGAGCCAAGCACATCAACAGTGGATTTTCCAGAGTCGTCTGCAACTGAAGTGCTCAGATTGCCAGAGCAGCCTGTAGAAGTACCATCGGAGATCGCAGATTCATCCATGACAAGACCACAGGAGTTGCTGGAGTTGCCCAAGACCACAGCGTTGGAGTTGCCGGAGTCGTCGGTGGCCTCAGTGATGGAGTTGCCGGGGCCACCTGCGACCTCCAAGCTGGAGTTGCAGGGGCCCCCTGTGACTCCAGCGCTGGAGTTACCTGGGCCCTCTGCTACCCCGTTGCCAGAGTTGCCAGGCCCCCTTTCTACCCCAGTGTCTGAGTTGCTAGGGCCCCCTGCGACAGCAGTGCCTGAGTTGCCGGGGCCCTCTGTGACATCAGTGCCACAGTTGTCGCAGGAATTGCCAGGGCTTCCAGCACCATCTGTGGGGTTGGAGCCACCACAGGAGGTACCAGAGCCACCTGTGATGGCACAGGAGTTGCCAGGGCTGCCTGCGGTGACAGCAGCGGTAGAGTTGCCAGGGCAGCCTGCGGTAACAGTAGCAATGGAGTTGGCCGAACAACCTGTGACGACGTCAGAGTTGGAGCAGCCTGTGGCGATGACAACGGTGGAACATCCTGGGCAGCCTGAGGTGACGACGGCAGCAGGGTTGCTGGGGCAGCCTGAGGCGGCAATGGTGCTGGAGTTGCCAGGACAGCCAGTGGCAACGACAGCGCTGGAGTTGCCAGGGCAGCCTTCGGTGACTGGGGTGCCAGAGTTGCCAGGGCTGCCTTCGGCAACTAGGGCACTGGAGTTGTCAGGGCAGCCTGTGGCAACTGGGGCACTGGAGTTGCCTGGGCAGCTCATGGCAACTGGGGCACTGGAGTTCTCGGGGCAGTCTGGGGCAGCTGGAGCCCTGGAGCTTTTGGGGCAGCCTCTGGCAACAGGGGTGTTGGAGTTGCCTGGGCAGCCTGGGGCGCCAGAGTTGCCTGGGCAGCCTGTGGCAACTGTGGCGCTGGAGATCTCTGTTCAGTCTGTGGTGACAACAACGGAGCTGTCAACGATGACCGTGTCGCAGTCCCTGGAGGTGCCCTCGACGACAGCGCTGGAATCCTATAATACGGTAGCACAGGAGCTGCCTACTACATTAGTGGGGGAGACTTCTGTAACAGTAGGAGTGGATCCCTTGATGGCCCAGGAATCCCATATGTTAGCTTCTAACACCATGGAGACCCATATGTTAGCGTCCAACACCATGGACTCCCAAATGCTAGCATCCAACACAATGGATTCCCAGATGCTAGCATCCAACACCATGGATTCCCAGATGTTAGCCTCTAGCACCATGGACTCCCAGATGTTAGCAACTAGCTCCATGGACTCCCAGATGTTAGCAACCAGCTCCATGGACTCCCAGATGTTAGCAACCAGCTCCATGGACTCCCAGATGTTAGCAACCAGCTCCATGGACTCCCAGATGTTAGCAACCAGCTCCATGGACTCCCAGATGTTAGCAACCAGTTCCATGGACTCTCAGATGTTAGCAACCAGCTCCATGGACTCCCAGATGTTAGCTACCAGCACAATGGATTCCCAGATGTTAGCAACCAGCACCATGGACTCCCAGATGTTAGCTACTAGCTCTATGGATTCTCAGATGTTAGCATCAGGCACTATGGACTCTCAAATGTTAGCCTCCGGCACCATGGATGCTCAGATGTTAGCATCTGGTACCATGGATGCCCAGATGTTAGCATCTAGTACACAAGATTCTGCTATGCTGGGTTCAAAATCTCCTGATCCCTACAGGTTAGCTCAGGATCCTTACAGGTTATCTCAGGATCCCTATAGGTTAGGTCATGACCCTTATAGGTTAGGTCATGATGCCTACAGGTTAGGGCAGGACCCCTATAGATTAGGCCATGATCCTTACAGACTAACTCCAGATCCCTATAGGATGTCACCTAGACCCTATAGGATAGCACCCAGGTCCTATAGAATAGCCCCGAGGCCATACAGGTTAGCACCAAGACCCCTGATGCTAGCATCTAGACGTTCTATGATGATGTCCTATGCTGCAGAACGTTCCATGATGTCATCTTACGAACGCTCTATGATGTCCTATGAGCGGTCTATGATGTCCCCTATGGCTGAGCGCTCTATGATGTCAGCCTATGAGCGCTCTATGATGTCAGCCTATGAGCGCTCTATGATGTCCCCTATGGCTGAGCGCTCTATGATGTCAGCTTATGAACGCTCTATGATGTCAGCTTACGAGCGCTCCATGATGTCCCCAATGGCTGACCGATCTATGATGTCCATGGGTGCCGACCGGTCTATGATGTCGTCCTACTCTGCTGCTGACCGGTCTATGATGTCATCGTACTCTGCAGCTGACCGATCTATGATGTCATCTTATACTGCTGATCGTTCAATGATGTCTATGGCAGCTGATTCTTACACCGATTCTTATACTGATACATATACGGAGGCATATATGGTGCCACCTTTGCCTCCTGAAGAGCCTCCAACAATGCCACCATTGCCACCTGAGGAACCACCAATGACCCCACCATTGCCTCCTGAGGAACCACCGGAGGGTCCAGCATTACCTACTGAGCAGTCAGCATTAACAGCTGAAAATAATTGGCCTACAGAGGTACCAGCATTGCCTCCTGAAGAGTCTGTATCGCTTTCTGAACCTTCTGTGAGTCAAAGTGAGATTTCAGAGCCTTCGACATTGCCTGCTAATTATTCAGTATCAGCATCAGATCCTTCAGTGTTAGCATCAGAGGCTGCTGTGACGGTTCCAGAGCCACCATTAGAGCCAGAGTCTTCTGTTACATCAACACCTATAGAGTCTGCTATCGTCGCAGAAGAGCATCAAATTGTTCCAGAGAGACCGGTGGCTTACGTGGTGTCTGAAACTCCCATGTCAGCTGAACCAACTGTATTAACATCAGAATCTTCAGTTATGTCTGAGATGGTAGAATCCTTTGATTCCATGAAACCTTCAGGACATGTTGCCTCAGAGGTATCTCAGTCCCTCCTGGAGCCAGCCTCAACTAATCCAGAGCCATCACAAAGCACTCTAGAGCTGCCAGCCATGGCTGTCTCAGAGACTCCAACTGGGACTGTTCCGGAGCCCCTAGCTGAGACTGTCTTGGAGACCCCAGCCATGGCTATCCCGGACCCAACAGCTGTGATGGTCTCTGACCCAACAGCTATGGTTGTTTCAGACCCTCCCACAGCCGAGGCTGTTCCAGAGACTGTGGCCTTGGCAGAGTCAGAGCATGTTACCATTTCTGTGCCGGTTGTTTCTGCCCTGGAGCCTACTCTGCCTGTCCTAGAACCAGCAGTGTCCGTCCCTCAGCCTAATGCAGTTGTTTTAGAACCATCTGTTTCAGTCCAAGAATCCACTGTGATAATTTCAGAGCCTGCTATCACTGTCTCAGAGCAGACCCAAATAATACCGACTGAGACAGTTTCAGAGTCTACACCAATGATATTGGAGTCTGATGTTATAAAAGTGAATTTACTATCTGGTGATCAAAATCTTGCTCCAGAGATTGGCATGCAGGAGATTCCCATGCATTCAGATGAAGAACCACATGTTGAAGGACACCTGAAGAATGACCCCTATGAAAGTGAGCATGGTACAAATATAGACCTTAATGTAAATAATCATTTAGTTGCTAAAGGGATGGAACATGACACAGTGTCTGCTGCCACCACTGGTGCTGTTGGTGAAATTGGTGAAGGGAATATTTTATCCATCAGTGAGACTAAACAGTGCACAGTATTGGATACCTGTTCTAGTGTTAGTGAAGCTGATGGAGGAACTCTATCTTCTGCTGGTCCATTTGCTCTTGAACCTGATGCAGTGGGAACTAGTAAGGGTATTGAATTTGCTACAGGATCTGCTCTCACTTCAGTTAGTAAATATGATGTTGAAGTGTCTTTAGCCACTCAAGATACTGAACACGACATGATAATTTCCACTAGTCCCAGTGGTGGTAGTGAAGCTGACATAGAGGGACCTTTGCCTGCTAAAGACATTCATCTCGACTTACCGTCTAATAACTTTATTAGTAAGGATGCAGAAGGACCATTACCTGTAAAAGAGTGTGACCAGACATCAGCAGTTGCTCTCAGTCCTAAAGAAAGTAGTGGAGAAGATAAAGAAGTACCTCTCTCTACTAAAGAGATATTGTCTGATTCAGGATTTTCTGCCAATATTGATGAAATTAATGAAGCAGATTTAGTGAGACCATTACTTCCTAAGGACATGGAACGTCTTACAAGTCTTAGAGCTGGTATTGAAGGACCTTTACTAGCAAGTGAGGTTGAACGTGACAAATCTGCTGCCAGTCCAGTTGTAATCAGTATACCAGAAAGAGCTTCAGAGTCCTCTTCAGAGGAAAAAGATGATTATGAGATTTTTGTAAAAGTTAAGGACACACATGAGAAAAGCAAGAAAAACAAAAACCGGGACAAAGGTGAGAAAGAAAAGAAAAGAGACTCTTCATTAAGATCTCGAAGTAAGCGTTCCAAGTCTTCTGAACATAAATCACGCAAGCGTACCAGTGAATCTCGTTCTAGGGCAAGGAAGAGATCATCTAAGTCTAAATCTCATCGCTCTCAAACACGCTCAAGGTCACGTTCAAGACGCAGGAGAAGGAGCAGCAGGTCAAGATCAAAGTCCAGAGGAAGGCGATCTGTATCAAAAGAGAAGCGTAAAAGATCTCCAAAGCACAGGTCAAAGTCCAGGGAAAGAAAAAGAAAAAGATCAAGTTCTAGGGATAACCGGAAAACAGTTAGAGCTCGAAGTCGCACCCCAAGTCGTCGGAGTCGGAGTCACACTCCGAGTCGTCGAAGAAGATCCAGATCTGTGGGGAGGAGGAGCTTTAGTATTTCCCCCAGCCGCCGCAGCCGCACCCCCAGCCGCCGCAGCCGCACCCCCAGCCGCCGCAGCCGCACC